>NC_135212.1:7394777-7734777 GCF_052324685.1 Brachyhypopomus gauderio
GATTGATCCTGTCGTCTCCTGGAGTATCTGTCATTAATTCAAGACCAGCGTCAGTTCCAGATGACATTATCCTGGCTGTAGCACAGAGGGAGGTACAGCAGTGCATGCAGAGATCGGCCAACATGTCTACAGGTCTACAACTAGACTCATTTAATGGATACGTCTAGACGTCTACAACTAGACTCATTTAATGGATACGTCTAGACGTCTACAACTAGACTCATTTAATGGATACATCTAGACGTCTACAACTAGACTCATTTAATGGACCCCTCTAGATGTCTACAACTAGACTCATTTAATGGATACGTCTAGATGTCTACAACTAGACTCATTTAATGGATACGTCTAGATGTCTACAACTAGACTCATTTAATGGACCCCTCTAGACGTCTACAACTAGACTCATTTAATGGATACGTCTAGATGTCTACAACTAGACTCATTTAATGGACCCCTCTAGATGTCTACAACTAGACTCATTTAATGGATACGTCTAGATGTCTACAACTAGACTCATTTAATGGATACGTCTAGACGTCTACAACTAGACTCATTTAATGAATATGTCTAGACGTCTACAACTAGACTCATTTAATGGATACGTCTAGACGTCTACAACTAGACTCATTTAATGGATACGTCTAGACGTCTACAACTAGACTCATTTAATGGATACGTCTAGACGTCTACAACTAGACTCATTTAATGAATATGTCTAGACGTCTACAACTAGACTCATTTAATGGATACGTCTAGACGTCTACAACTAGACTCATTTAATGGATACGTCTAGACGTCTACAACTAGACTCATTTAATGGATACGTCTAGACGTCTACAACTAGACTCATTTAATGGATACATCTAGACGTCTACAACTAGACTCATTTAATGGACCCCTCTAGATGTCTACAACTAGACTCATTTAATGGATACGTCTAGATGTCTACAACTAGACTCATTTAATGGATACGTCTAGATGTCTACAACTAGACTCATTTAATGGACCCCTCTAGACGTCTACAACTAGACTCATTTAATGGATACGTCTAGATGTCTACAACTAGACTCATTTAATGGACCCCTCTAGATGTCTACAACTAGACTCATTTAATGGATACGTCTAGATGTCTACAACTAGACTCATTTAATGGATACGTCTAGACGTCTACAACTAGACTCATTTAATGAATATGTCTAGACGTCTACAACTAGACTCATTTAATGGATACGTCTAGATGTCTACAACTAGACTCATTTAATGGATACGTCTAGATGTCTACAACTAGACTCATTTAATGGATACGTCTAGATGTCTACAACTAGACTCATTTAATGGATACGTCTAGATGTCTACAACTAGACTCATTTAATGGACCCCTCTAGACGTCTACAACTAGACTCATTTAATGGATACGTCTAGATGTCTACAACTAGACTCGTTTAATGGACCCGTCTAGACGTCTACAACTAGACTCATTTAATGGATACGTCTAGACGTCTACAACTAGACTCATTTAATGGACCCCTCTAGACGTCTACAACTAGACTCATTTAATGGATACGTCTAGATGTCTACAACTAGACTCATTTAATGGACCCCTCTAGACGTCTACAACTAGACTCATTTAATGGATACGTCTAGATGTCTACAACTAGACTCATTTAATGGACCCCTCTAGACGTCTACAACTAGACTCATTTAATGGATACGTCTAGATGTCTACAACTAGACTCATTTAATGGACCCCTCTAGACGTCTACAACTAGACTCATTTAATGGATACGTCTAGACGTCTACAACTAGACTCGTTTAATGGACCCCTCTAGACGTCTACAACTAGACTCATTTAATGGATTCGTCTAGATCAGTGGTTCTCAAACTGTGGTACGCGTACCACTGGTGGTACGCAGAGCACCCCGCGGTGGTACGCCAGATGAGCTCGGAAAATAAAAGATGCTTTGAGTTTTTTTTTTTTTTTTTTTTTTTTACACAACACATTTTTTTAATTAAAACAGAATTATGACAAGTCCTGAAATTCAGAAACGAAAAGGGATGACTCGTATTATTTGCGGAGAAAATGTCGCTAAACAGCTCGATCTGGTGCATCTTTCAAACGACACAGTCACTCGCAGAATTGATGAAATGGCGAACAACGTCAGACAAACATTGACCGAGAGAATTAAAATGAGTAAATGCTTCTCACTGCAGTTAGATGAATCCATAGATGTCGCAGATTTAGCCAACTTGCTCGTTTCCGTGCGATATGAGTATGAGGCCATGTCGCACGAAGACTTTTTGTGCTGTAAACCCCTACCAACACGAACTACAGGAGAACTACATTATAACATATGTGTGTAATGAGCAGGGTTGCCAACTTTCACGCATTGAGCGTGAGACACACGCATTTGACCGTCTTCACACGCCACACATCCGATTTCTCACGCCGACAAAAAAAATCTAGTTTATTTACCTCTGATCCACATCTATGATTCAATGAGTTACTAGTTCGCTCTGGCACCAACCACCGCGATATAATACTTATCTTGTGTCCATTTTACATCCTCCCGGTAACAATTTACGTTCGCTAACCCCCCGTCAACAACTTAAACTCGCCAAACAGCTTTTTCTTTTCTTTTTTTTTGGGGGGGGGGGGGTGGTACGTGGAGGTTTTTCGTTTGACAGTTGGTGGTACTTTGTGTAAAAAGTTTGAGAACCACTGGTCTAGATGTCTACAACTAGACTCGTTTAATGGATACGTCTAGACGTCTACAACTAGACTCATTTAATGGACTTGTCTACATGTCTACAACTAGACTAATTTAATGAACACGTCTACAGGACTACAACTAGACTCATTTAATGGACACGTCTAGACATCTACAACTAGACTCATTTAATATAGACGTCTACATGTCTACAACTTGACTCATTTAATGAACACGTCTACAGGACTACAACTAGACTCATTTAATGGACACGTCTAGACATCTACAACTAGACTCATTTAATATAGACGTCTACATGTCTACAACTTGACTCATTTAATGAACACGTCTACAGGACTACAACTAGACTCATGTAATGGACACGTTTAGATGTCTACAATTACACTAATTTAATTAACACTTCTGCACATCTACAACTAGACTCATTTAATTTATTAGTTAATATCTTAATTATTTATTCATTTAGAAAATAGTGGGGTTTTTTAATAGGCCATGAATGGACTGATTAGGAGCTCGAAATTGTTAATCGCAATTGTTTTACAATAACCAGCACGTTGTATAACGTTAAATGACTGCTCTGGGTAGCAATTCCCAGTTTGTTAGGGGATTGTGTAGCTAAGCAGTGGCAGGATGGCTATTAGGGCCACCAGATTAAAGGCAAGATGGTTATTTAGGACACCATGCAAAATTCCATTCCACATGGAATTTAAATGATACTTATTACTTATTTCTTTTGTTTTTGTCGTTGTGCAGTGAGCGTCCTCTCCAGCATTTTGTTCTAAAGACTTTTTTACTCAACATTGCATCATGCGGAATCAGACTCGAAAACAGTGCCATCGGCACCAGTGTGCAGATCGACATGGGAACGAGCCGCACCCGAGGAACAGGGCCCTACCTCACACTCTGTAGCCACACTGCTGTGTTCTCCTACCCTCGAGGGTTTGGGGATTTCATGGCCTTCTGCTCTAGTTCCACAAGTGTCTAAGGAAGGGGCAGGGCCATTTAAATGGGCACAGGGTGCTGGTGACTTTATGAAAGGTTTATGACAGTAACTGTGAATGCAATGGATAATTTCACTACTAAAACCAGCGTTATCTGGTCAATTTTGTTATCAACATTAATGATCTAATTCAGCTAATGGCCATCCCAGATTTGTACTCATATCAGTAGTCTCGTACCACTCCATGCATATGTGTGAAATAAATGATATGATTGGCTAAGAAGGTGTGAAGTAAACGATATGATTGGCTAAGTAGGTGTGATTCTGCAGCTCAGCTGCTGGAGTAAGTAGATCACACACACACACACACACACACACACACACACACACACACACACACACACACACACACACACACACACGTACTACTGTACTGATTACTGTGTGAGGTGCTCTCAAATGACGTAGGTGTTTGAATCTCCACACTGTCCATTTCCTGCTCCACCCATAGACGTGCACATGCTGACAGATGCGTCCTCCACCCAGACGCCGTGCATGTGCCTTTTGTTCCGCATGTCTTGGCAACCTGGAGCAGCGGTGGATAAGCCAGTGACATTCGCGCAGTGGACCCAGAGATGAAGCCCAGGGCTAGAGTCAAGAAGGACCTCATTGGCTGTCTATGTGAAGAAGGACCTCACTGGCTCTCTGTGTGAAGAAGGACCTCATTGGCTGTCTGTGTGAAGAAGGATCTCATTGGCTGCCTGTGTGAAGAAGGACCTCATTGGCTGTCTGTGAAGAAGGATCTCATTGGCTGCCTGTGTGAAGAAGGACCTCATTTGCTGTCTATGTGAAGAAGGACCTCATTGGCTGTCTGTGAAGAAGGATCTCATTGGCTGCCTGTGTGAAGAAGGACCTCATTGGCTCTCTGTGTGAAGAAGGACCTCATTGGCTGTCTGTGAAGAAGGACCTCATTGGCTGTCTGTGTGAAGAAGGATCTCATTGGCTGCCTGTGTGAAGAAGGACCTCATTGGCTGTCTGTGAAGAAGGATCTCATTGGCTGCCTGTGTGAAGAAGGACCTCATTGGCTGTCTATGTGAAGAAGGACCTCATTGGCTGTCTGTGTGAAGAAGGATCTTATTGGCTGTCTGTGTGAAGAAGGATCTCATTGGCTGTCTGTGTAAAGAAGGATCTCATTGGCTGCCTGTGTGAAGAAGGATCTCATTGGCTGCCTGTGTGAAGAAGGACCTAATTGGCTGCATGTGTGAAGAAGTACCTCATTGGCTGCCTGTGTGAATAAGGACCTCATTGGCTGCCTGTGTGAAGAAGGACCTCATTGGCTGTCTGCTTCCACTGTCAGCCCAGGCTATCATTATGCCAACACGCTTTAGCTCTGATGCAAATTACTGGTTTTAGATAAATTAGATAAACAGCACCTACACCCTCTTCTGTTTTGTTTACTCTGTAGAGCTTAGTAACACAACCTGCACGCACACACATTCATGCAAGAATACACACAACATGCACACAATCAACATGCAAATATACAGGCAAGGACACACAACATACACACACACACACACACACACACACACACACACACACATGCAAGGACACGTACTCTGAATCCCTGTAATATTACTCATTCAGCAAATGCATTTGGAGAGTGTCCGCAGAGCCTTTATTATTTAATTGAATTTTTTACAAGCAGGAAAAATGAAAAAAATGCAAATGATTTGGAAGGCCTGGTCTCGGACCCATGGGAGATGACAGGGACGTGTAGGCCTCACTGAGCCTTCTTTGTTTGCTGTGTTTATTTCCCATTGTGAGCTTTATCTCTGCTTTATATAAAGAGCATCTATTGCAAGACACCACCAGGGAGGCAATATAAAAAACCTTTTATAGCCATTTGCTAGAACCCAGTACTTAGACATGCTGTATAGTCAAGTACCTGGATTAATACATTTGATATAATCTGACTAAATAATTAAGCAGTCAGTAAGAGTCTCAGCTCAGTGGAACTCCTCTTAGCCAGATGTTGTGGAGTCTGTTCTCCACGGATCCGAGTCTCAGCAGATATCAGAGATCCCCCCACTCACGGCGCTGTAACTGTGTCGCATTAATCACACAGCCGACTACATAAGGCCTTCTTGGGCCCGTTTAATTGACTATACATCATGCGTACGTTTGACAAATGATGGTAATTACAAAGGCTTGGTTATGACATGGAGGCGTGCGTTTCCTTTCGGTAAAGATCAGTGTCAGCTGGCCGTGGGACCTGTGCAGGAGAAGGTAAGAGGGACACCAACACGTATACACGCAGCTTTCGAGCGGAGAGGGAATGTCCGCGTGTGGATGGGCGTGAGAGAAAACACGCTAAAGCTGGCTGTGATAGCCATCGGCCATTACGACTGTGAAAGCAAATCCCACTCCTTCCCTCCAAATTCCACCTATAATGACTGAAACGGAGGGACTGGGATATGTACCCACACTGGAAACACTGCTTGTTCTCTGACGTTTCCTCGCACTAACCTACTTCGCAGAGAAATGTAATATTTCTGATGCAACTCATGGTGTGTCTGCTAGGACAAACCTTAAAAACACTGGAGGGTAAAATAAGCAAAAGCGTTGATTTCAAAAGCGTCGGTTCGTTCCGGCGCGTTTTCATCAATTAGTAACATGATCTTTTTAATTGTGCCTTTGAAAGAGAATTTATAGAGGGCAGTGTTTACAGTGCAAATCCAAGCTGTCTGATTTAATGCCCTCCCGTGTCCGACATTCTGCGGCCTAAATTAACGCCGACTCCAAACGCTTCTGAGAAGAAGCTGCAGAATCTCCACTGCCTAAAAAGGTCAGTGCTAAACTTATCCATTTTAATGAGCACTTGGTATTCAAGTCTTATGGGCTGTTAATTTGAATAACAGTTGTTCAACAGGAAGACTTGGCTGTTATAGCTAAATCACTTGAAATCATGACCATATGAAATGCGTTCATCTTTAAAGCGAGTTTAAAATGACAATGAGATGCACTACACTCGGTTCTCTGTGCTCTCGTCTGATTTGGGCGTTCTTTAATTATTCGGGGTGGTGTTTTGACGTACGGACCTTCGCTTATCTGGCCCTGCTTTATTTTCGCTTACTTTCTAAAACAAAGACTCTTGTGGAGCATCACGTCTTTGCGGTGTTGATGAAAGTGTTTGGGAACAGCTGTTTGACTTTTCAAACAAGGAACTAACAATCCTGGAGAGATTTGTTTATGTAAATCCAGAAGTAAGATGTTTATGTAAATGTGGGAGTAAGATGTTTACATAAAGGTGTGAAGTTTCTCTGATGAGTCAAAGCTTTCCAGGAGGCAGTGATTTGCGTGGCAGCTAATACTGATGTTTCTGCGTGTTAGCTCAGCCTTCACTGCTCTGATACAGGCCAGAAAGAGGCGATGGACACTTTAGCTGCCTGTCAATATAGTCGCTGGTCTTTTAAAGTTTCCAGTCAGCCTTTGTTCAGCGAAGAGACAGGCACAGTAGGTAACACCCATAATAATCCATGTCCTACTGAGCATTACAAGACAGATGCAAGAAGGAGCCTTCACAGGAGCCAGTGTGTGTGTGTGTGTGCGTGTGAGGGGATGTGTGTACTGCCGTGTTTGTGATGTGTAAGGATGTGTGTACTGCTGTTTGTGTGTGAGGGTGTAAGGCTGTCTGTGTTTAATGTGCATACAGCTTTGTGTGAAGTTGTGTGCATTTGAGGTTGTATATGAAGTCGTGTTAAGCTGTGTGTGTGTAAAGCTGTGTTTGTGAGGCCATATATGAAGCTACCTGTGTGTGATGTATGTGAGGGTGTGTATGTTTATTGTTGTGTGTGTGTGTGTGTGTGTGTGTGTGTGTGTGTGTGTGTGTGTGTGTGTGTGTGTGTGTGTGTGTGCAGTTCCAGACGTTGAGCCTGGCTGCCTGTCTCTGGCGCTGTGTGCCTGGGTGAGGGAGGTGCCTGGTCCCCTGGAGGCCCCTCCCTGAGCCCCGGTGGGTCTTCCCACCACGGCTGACACACTCCTCACGCCCGGAGTTTGGCTGCAGAGCAGCAGCTTTGGAGCTGGACTGTTTGTCCTCTGCTGCACGTCCCAGTGTCGTCCCTGAGAGGCGTGGACACACTGAGGTCACACAGATCAATGCCCACGCTGGTCGATGTGGTGCTCCGCCCTGTCAGCTACATCACCCTTTTATCTCCCTTTTCTCCTAAAATCCTTAAAAACAAATTCATTGATATCAAATCATTTATATTCATATTGTTGGTAATAAGTATCGGCATTCCAGATGAGGGCTCATAACTTAGTTTTTCTCAAACACATTCTGAAAATAATATTTCCAAGCATGTGACTGGATGCAAAAGTCGTCACTGTAGTTAAGGTGACCTTGTGTTCCTTGAAAGGTGCTGTACAAATGCATATAAATAATTGTATTCATTCATTCATAAATTCTTTGAATCATTGTGCTCTGACTCATAAAGGAATGTGTGTCATATATGAAACATCTCCAGTCAAAGCGCGGTGGTCCTCTGGCCGCTGTAACGTGGCGGCCCTGAGCCCTGCTCTGCGCCCAGGGGAGGCCGGCTTGTCTTCACGCTCTGATGTGCGTGACGGAGGATCCGCTGTGTGTTTTAAACTCTTCTGAATACGAGATCATGACGTGTTCTGCTGATTCCTTCCCCTCCACCAGAGTGTGGTCAGACCATATCTATCATGTTGGCTTATCATAAAGACACGTCCATGATGTAATGAACTGTAAATGGAGATGACGATATTAATTATGTATATAATGTGTTCTTCTAAATGACTGTGAATGCCTGTGTTTTATAATATGGGTGTATGCAGAGAGGACCTGAGTGTGTAGAATGTCTGTGAACTGTGGTGGTTTTCTGTTCACACATCGGCATGAGGCAAAGGCTGCACTGCTGCAGAGCCCTTGCTGTTCTCTGCCTGTAGGGGGCGCTACCCTGCTGGGGCACCCTCACTCCACATCACGCCCTCCCGGAGGCGCCTGTCTGCACGTGTTGTGGAAACAAATATGGATTTGTTGGAGTTTGATTGTTGATTGCGTCCTGATTGTTGAAGTTCCAGGTGTCAGGATGTGCTGTAACCCTGATGGTTTGGTCGACCTGCCTGAGGAGGTGTTCACCGTTCACTGAGGAGGTGTTCACCGTTCACTGAGGAGGTGTTCACGTTTACTGAGGAGGTGTTCACCGTTTACTGAGGAGGTGTTCACCGTTTACTGAGGAGGTGTTCGCCATTCACTGAGGAGGTGTTCGCCATTCACTGAGGAGGTGTTCGCCGTTTAACTGAGGAGGTGTTCGCCGTTTAACTGAGGAGGTGTTCGCTGTTTAACTGAGGAGGTGTTCGCCGTTTAACTGAGGAGGTGTTCGCCGTTTTACTGAGGAGGTGTTCGCCGTTTTACTGAGGAGGTGTTCGCCGTTTTACTGAGGAGGTGTTCGCCGTTCACTGAGGAGGTGTTCGCCGTTCACTGCGGAGGTGTTGGCCATTTTAATGAGGTGTTCGCAGTTTACTGAGGAGGTGTTCACCGTTTACTGCTGTACTTGCATGTAGACTTCTGTGTGTGTGTGTGTGTATGTGTGTGTGTGTGGGGGGGGGGGGGGGTGGATGACTGGCTTGGAAAGAGAGTGAGAGAGAGAGAGACCTGTATTAAAGTGAGAGTTATGTATTGTGCTTGAAGTATTTTGTGATGGTGATGCGTATGACACTCGTGTGATGGTGTGATGTCTTCTGTGTAACTGTGTTCCTGTTTAGTTATGAGTTTACAGGCATATTAAATGGAGTCATTCACCATTCTTAACAGTCAGGGCTGTCACATATTACTATTGAGCTGCACTTGTGTGGTAATCATATTGACATTATTATGGCATCTTTCAGAAGAAGACCTGATGCAGATCAATGCTGCCTGCTAGCCTCTCATTATTTGTGATCTAGAAGAGCTAATTTTAAATAGCAGGGAACGGAGACTTCCAGCTAACTACATTTTGTGTCCTTCCAGGGGAAAGAAAGTCATGAGTTTTAAAGGAAGAATATTGATAATAATTAGGGCAGTGGCATATTCCATTGAGAATGACTGCAGGGTTTTTAATGTTTATAAGGGAGGCTGGAGAGAGGGAGGGAGGGAGGGAGAGAGACAGAAAAAGATGGAGAGCGACCGAGAGGGAGAGGGAGAGGGAAAGAGGGAGTCTTGGCTACAGTGTGAGTGACTGTATGCTGATAACAAACAAGTACGGGGGCCCCACGGGGGAATACACAAAGCAATTACGGCAGAGGGAAGTTGCCTGAAGACCCTTATTAAAATGGAAGAAGCCCAAGGTTCTTTTTTAGCCGCAGTTTTGTGATGGCAGAGCAGAATGTTCACCAGTTCTCAAACTATATCAGGACAGGAAGTGAACAGAGGAGTCGGAAACGAAAGCAGCTCAGGGCTGTAATGTCTCGTTTTATAATGTACAGAAGTTGTATACAGAATGAGGATTCCTTCCTAACATTTTCAAAACAATTAAAGTTTGATTATCTCTGTAAAGTAGGTTTTGGTCATATGGCAGTATCAACACAAACTTTATTAGATTCTTTGTATGTTTGAATCTATTTTTAAAACAAGATATACATACATAGGCCTATACATTTTGTTCCATTAAAATTCTAGAACAACATTTATTCCCACTCAGTACAGCTGTATAGCAGTGGCTAAGACACCAGGGATTGTTACTGAGGTGTAGGAACTGGCATTTGAGCAGCAAGCGACTTTCCATGTAGATGCTGTAGTCAGCTCAGGATCCGTTCACATGGAAGCAATCAACACCAAAACATGAGTGGCCCGGTCAGAAATGGAAGAAGAGTAGATCCGAGGGGTGGAAGAGGAGTGTGTGTGTGTGTGTGTGTGTGTGTGTGTGTGTGTGTGTGTGTGTGTGTGTGTGTGTGTGTGTGTGTGTGTGTGTGTGTGTGTGTGTGTGTGTGTGTGTGTGTGTGTGTGTGTGTGTGTAAAGTGGCTGGTATCTGTCACTCTGGTCTTTTGAGAAAGGCAGAACAGTAATGAGCACTTGCAGAAGAGAATGCTTCCTGAGAGCATTCCATTATTTCCACACACCCACACATACTGTATATGCATACACATTTTCTGTTTTAGTCTGTATTAGAATGCAGACACCTACTCTCAGTTTATTGTATTTCTATACCCATTCACATGGTAATATTATTATGAACATGGCATCTTCTGGAGATATAATGCCAACACCTAGTATTAACGTAGCATAGCACACAGCCGTAACGCACACTACCGACACCTAGTATTAACGTAGCAGAGCACACAGCTGTAACACACTGTCGTAATGGGGCCAATTGCAGTTATTTTTTTATCTTCAGGAAATGCAGATGATTCTAAACAGAAAGAGTGACTGCACTGGAACATGGGCCGGCGTGATCCATCATATACTAGAACTAGAGCTAATCCCATAGACTCAGAACTAGAGCTAATCCCATAGACTCAGAACTAGAGCTAATCCCATAGACTCAGAACTAGAGCTAATCACATAGACTCAGAACTAGAGCTAATCCCATAGACTCAGAACTAGAGCTAATCCCATAGACTTAGAACTAGAGCTAACTAAAGATTAGCAATTCTCAGGAGTAGTTCAAATTTGAGAGAGCCAGACTGGCTTGTTAAAAAAAAACAAACAAAACTGCAGCATCTTCACTCCACCCAAACATCTCAGTTTAAACCTTTCACAGCATGGAAGTCTGAATCGTCCGTAGGTGTAATCCAAATCCATTCAGTGCGCGGTACACTCAGGCTAGTGAGATATCGGCATTATGCCAGAAGTACTAACCATAATGCAAGTCTTTTTTTAAACAACTTTTTTGTAATATCTGAATCTTTTAACGACTGATACACAGAGCTCCATTTTGTGATGGGAGGAATGGCATCCTTCACCCCTTCCCATCAGCCCTTAGATCTAATGTGTTTTCTGGACATGCACAGACTCAGTCATAATCCAAATGTCTCATTTTAAAAGACTGTGAGGTCATCTGCATTAGTCTGTGACTCATCAGTGGCATTTATCTCTTCCACTGTGGCAGGTTCAGAATATTCGCAGAATGAGATAATTCAGATGTGAAAAATCGCTATTGCAGTCAAACATATTTTGTCTGCTGTGTTCTGAGTGGCAGACTGCTGATAAGGCTTCTCCTCTCTACACTCTTTTCTTCTGCTCTGACATTTGGAAATCCGCTACTAGTACAGAGGTTTCCTCAGCCAACCATTTATCTGTTAAGTACACATTTCGAGAGCAATTGAGTTAGTAATTAGCCAATTAGTCTTCTGTCACCTGAACATAAATTATATGTGGATTCAAGGCCTCATTGTAATGCTACCAATGTGCTGACGATCAGTGAATACAGTAGGCAAAAGTTTACACCAGTGTAAACCTCAGTTTAGCAGAGTAAAGGCACTTTATTTCATGTTTTTGCTTTTAGTAATTGAAATAAATTTTTCTTTTGTGTAATTGAATTTCAAGGAGAAAGAGTGAATGACTTGACCTGAGCTGTGATAGTGTCAAAATTAGCTTCAAGCGAATGAATGAATGAATGAATGAAAGAATGTTCAACTTTTATGTTCAAAACAATTAAAGCATTAGTTTACTTTTTTCTATTCTGAAGGTAAAACTATTTTCTTGATATGTTCCCTCTGTTCTCTTTTTTATATCCATTAACCTCAACACACAGAAATATGTGAACAGTGCTGTGTTAAAAAAACACCCAGGTTAAGTGTTTTGTTGAGTGTGATCTGAGATGAGATCATATTACTGAGTAGACTGTCTCACGTGCTGGGTGTGATCTGAGATGAGATCATATTACTGAGTAGACTGTCTCACGTGCTGGGTGTGATCTGAGATGAGATCATATTACTGAGTAGACTGTCTCACAGAGTAGACTTGTCTCACGTGCTGGGTGTGATCTGAGCTGAGATCATATTACTGAGTAGACTGTCTCACATGCTGCGTGTGATCCCTTGAGAGATTGAGATCATATTACCGAGTAGACTGTCTCACGTGCTGGGTGTGATCTGAGATGAGATCATATTACTGAGTAGACTGTCTCACATGCTGCGTGTGATCTGAGATGAGATCATATTACCGAGTAGACTGTCTCACGTGCTGGGTGTGATCTGAGATGAGATCATATTACCTGAGTAGACTGTCTCACATGCTGCGTGTGATCTGAGATGAGATCATATTACTGAGTAGACTGTCTCACGTGCTGGGTGTGATCTGAGATGAGATCATATTACCGAGTAGACTGTCTCACGTGCTGGGTGTGATCTGAGATGAGATCATATTACTGAGTAGACTGTCTCACGTGCTGGGTGTGATCTGAGATGAGATCACATTACTGAGTAGACTGTCTCCGTGCTGGGTGTGATCTGAGATGAGATCATATTACTGAGTAGACTGTCTCACGTGCTGGGTGTGATCTGAGATGAGATCATATTACTGAGTAGACTGTCTCACGTGCTTTAGTGCTACTTGTGACTGCTGCAGCTCACCTGGGCCAGCTGTGCTGTGAGCAGCACTCTTCCATACACCTGCTACCTCTGACCCTAAACCAGCTATGAGTATGCACCATCATGTGGACTTGCACCACACTATCTGAGCACATCCGACACCCTGCCAGACCAACATTGTTGTGAAGACCTCGGGTGAACCTGAAACTGTCGAGGAAAGGTGTGTGCTCCTGCTGGGTCCTGCTCAGTCCTGCTGGGTCCTGCACACCAGCTTACTGCCTGGCTTACTTGGTCCCGCAGTTATCTCCATCACAATTATTTGAAATAACCTGAGGAGCCTGCTGTTCTAAAGGTGTAGCCGTCAGCTGCTGCACCCATCCAACTTATCCAGTGTTCTTCGCATCTCCCATGGAAGCGTGCTGAACCCCAGTCTGGTCAGTAGTCCCTGCTCTGAAGCTGCTACGATGCTCGTGTGGGGTATCTGCTGAGGTGGAGGAGGAACTGAGGCTTTAGAGACTTGCCTAGAAACCACAGAGCATCTCCACAAATTAATACACATGGAAGAAAGTGGCCGAGTTGTCAGAAAGTGCTGTTAGCTTATCAACAGTTTAATGAAGCAGACTGAGCCTCCAGCAACAGACACTTTTACTGTCCTAACTAATGCACAAACTCACCAAACTAGAAAGCTGATCTTTTAACCCTTTACTAAATGAAATACGCTGGAGCCATTTGGGGACATGCTGCTGGTTCCTGTGGACTCAAATGACTCCACACACACACACACACACACACACACACACACACACACATAAGGATGGAAATAAACATATTTCGTAATCCCCTGTTGAGCAGCAACCTTTGGAGTCTGGATGCAGCTGTGGGCTGTCAGAACCAGGATCACCTGTGGAAGACCTTCTCATGGGCATCGTGGTGTCATTCAGGCCTGCTTTTCCTGCAGACACTGGTGTCACTGTCCTGTCGTACTGCTGCACAGCACAGCTCTGTAACTCGCACATGCAGGCCAAGCGTGAAGATCCTGGACTCCCAGAGCCCGTCAAACTAAACCCTCCACCGAGGAGTCAGAGTGGGAGGAAAAATAGATCATGAAAATGTTCAGTACTACAAAGGAAGCTGTAATAACTGACCATGTTGTTTCCTTGCTGGATCCTCTATGTTCCTCTCAGGTTCGCGTTCTGGGGGCCTGATCCTGTGTTTTAATAGCACAGTGGCACTCTGTGCTTGACTTGTGTTGACCATACAGCGGACGCCCTAGACCAGTGGGTCCCAAACTTTTTTTGCCATGCCCCCCCCCCATACACGCCCCCCCCCCCCCCCCCCCCCCCCCCCCCCCCCCCCCATATTGAGGACATGTGCACATGTTTTACTTCCAAGCTCCGCGCCCCCCCCTGCAATAGCTCCGCGCCCCACCTAGGGGGCACGCCCCCCACTTTGGGAACCACTGCCCTAGACCATAGGTGTCAAACTCAAGGCCCGCGGGCCATATGTTGTAATACAATTATATCCGGCCCACAAGATCATTTTACATGTTATTAATGGTCCAGTGATATGAAGCGCTGATAACACAAAGAACTACAGATCCCATAATGCAGCACAACAGCTGCTTCGCTGAATGATACATTCGTGACACTGGGAACATTTCTGCATCATTGAAGTCTGTTAATGTCTGCAATACTATTGTACCGTCAAAAGCTAGCCTTTAACAATGGCGAAAAGACAAGTTGATTCAGAAAACGGAGCCTTTGAAAATCTATGAGTGGCTGAGTATATGTTTATTGACATTTCCGGTAAACCCCTGTGTCTTATTTGTGGAGCTAATGTGGCTGTAATTAAGGACCTTAATCTAAGACGGCACCTCGAGAAAAACATCAGGACAAGCCGAAAAACTGAATGCAGACCAGAAGCTACAGAGAGCAGAAGAGTTGAAGAAGTTTGACCTAAAGTTTGCCTTGAGTTTTGGCCCCTGGTGCAATCGAGTTTGACACCCCTGCCCTAGACTGATGGGTTGCACCCAGGTACTGGGTCATGGGAATGTGTGGAGCAGATGAACAGATGAACAACTGTTCTCCTACTCACCCCCCCAGCCCAGCCCCACTTCCACCCGCAATCGGATAAGGAGAAATTTAATTACTGTGAAATGTACCGTTGCTAAGAAATACAATGCAAAACAACCATATTCCAATATTTCTAAGCGTGCTGTAGGCAACTGAATGACGGAATGTTACGTCACTGATGAGTGTCTTTCATAATTAGCATGTTTAATTAACTGAAACATGTCTTGTCAGAAATAATGATGTTGTACATAAATGTTCAGTGTCTCCTGTCTGAATGAGATGGACAGCGGGGTCAATCATCTGTATCATGGACAATAATCTGTAAGCAGATTTCTCCAGGGCAGTGTGGGCATGGGTTTCTATTGCCTGTCTTACCCTAACACATGCAGTCATTAGAGCGTTTTGGATGTTGCTAATATTTTAAAAACAGGTTTGTGCCGACAGTCAGTTACTACTCGGACTACTGCAGAATCTGTAAGTGCTCCTGAACTCACAGCCGTACCCCGAACCTGCTTTACACCACAGGGTCCCCACAAATTGTGATGATCGCGTATGAGAGTAGATTGTAACCTCTGTTGTGGCTTCTGTAAAATGTAATCTGTACTCGCATATAGTGGTTACAGGACCCTTATTCTTAGGACCCTAATGTCAGGACCCTTATTCTCAGGACCTGTACTATCAGGACCTGTACTATCAGGACCCGTACTATCAGGACCCTTATTCTCAGGACCTGTACTATCAGGACCCGTACTATCAGGACCCTTATTCTCAGGACCCGTACTATCAGGACCCGTACTATCAGGACCCGTACTATCAGGACCCGTATTCTCAGGACCTGTACTATCAGGACCCGCACTATCAGGACCCTTATTCTCAGGACCCGTACTATCAGGACCCGTACTATCAGGACCCGTACTATCAGGAATGATGGTCCTCTGCTTCCTTCCAATCCCTGCAAATCCTTTTAAGAGAAGAGCTGTTGCAGTGGACATGGTGCCAGCACAGCGGGTGCAGCACAGATCAGTGTGTTAGACACAAAGCTAAACTGAACACATAGAAATGTTTGTTCTGGCCAAAAAAACATTGAAATAGACAGCATGAGAAAAGATTCTCTACTCCACCCTCATCTACACCCTCTACTACTACATGTATGTAGTGTTTATATATTACAACATAAGAAAAATTAGCAATGCATCAAAATGACATTCAAAAGAACATACTGAACATTTTAGAACATATTTACCAAATCTGATCTAACCTGGTCCCAAAGAATCGAGTGTTCCTTCCTTCAAAATGTTATTTGCATTTTCATTAAGCCAATGAGCATGCAAATGTGTTAATTAGCATTTAGACGGGTATGGTTACATCTCCATCAGAGCAGGTGCTGTTGTTTCAAACACTTTAGTGTGGCATTTTGAGCTGATGAAGACCAAATGGAAAAGGGAATCACGGCTTCACTCCCGTTTCACTACATATCCCATCATGCACACAGCCTAATTCACATTCTCATGAGGGCGTCTCCCTATTTCTCGTGTCGCACGGAGTCCTGATTTAGTCCCTGCTGATGTCACTGTGCAATATTTGCATATTGGCTGCATGTGTGTGTGTGTGTGTGTGTGTGTGTGTGTGTGTGTGTGTGTGCAGCAGACCCAAGTGGCAGGAAGTCACTGTCCATGTATACGTGGTGTTCTGCACTCGTCCTTGATCTGTACAGCTATACATACCTCAAGAGATGAATGAGATCTGTGTGGTGTGTGTGTGTGTGTGTGTGTGTGTGTGTGTGTGTGTGTGTGTGTGTGTGTGTGTGTGTGCTTTAATGGAGCAGATGTACTAAATACATGTAGTATTGTAAAGTGTGCATCACTCAACCTCCTCCACTCATCATCCACATATCGATTTTAAAAATATTTCTGGATGAGTGTTATTTCACACCTCTAATACTCACTCCCAATGTGTATTGCAGTGTGACCGTGGAGATGTCATTACAGTGGAGATGCTGTTGGCCCATGCACTGATGTCATTCTGGATTGTTTGCTAAAACCTGGTGGCATGTGTTGAACGAGCAGGTGTAATAGAGCTGTGTGTGTGTGTGTGTGTGTGGGTGCGTGCATGGGTGTGTGGGTGCGTGTGTGGTGTGTGTGTGTGTGTGTGCGCGCCTGTGTGTGTGTGTGTGTGTGTGTGTGTGTGTGTGTGCGCGCGTGCCTGTGTGTGTGTATGTGTCTGTGTGTGTGTGTGTGTGTGTGTGTGTGTGTGTGTGTGTGTGTGCTCCGCCCTGTTTTAGCAACATGCAGGTTGTTCTGCTTATAACACCACCCAGTTCACTCACTCAGGACATAAATGCTCACCCAGTGTGTTCATATGAGGACAGGCAGCTTTAAAGGCTCCTTCACAAACCTCACATGAGGCCAAACCGCTCCAATCGTGCAGTCTCAACGCCAGGACAGAAGGGACACAGGCCCTGCTAAAGGACACAGGCCCTGCTAAAGGACAGAGGCCCTGCTAAAGGACTGCATTCAAACATGTGGGGGAAAAAACTGATATTTGTCAAATTAATAATGTCACTTTATACCCTTAAATAGCATATTCGTTGTTTTTATTTTATTTTATTACAATTTATCAGCTGGCAAACAACAAACATACACAAGTAATTGAGATAGAGAGAGGGAGAGAGAAGAGGGAAGAGGAGAGAGGGAAGAGAAGAGGAGAGAAACGTATTGCATTTAATGTTAATTCTGATCATCGCTTTGGCAACAGTTGCTAATTGCAATTCATGCCTATAAAGAATTTGAGAGAGAGAGAGAGAGAGAGAGGAGACAGAGTAGAGATGGGGGAGAGAGAGACGGATGGAGAGATGGGGAGAAAGATGGATGGAGAGAAGTGAGACATTTGGTGGGGGAGAGAGAGTGTAAGAGAGAAACAATGTAAAAGATGGATGGAGAGACAGTCCTATGACATGATTATTAATTGTTGCACTCTATCAATGATTGTAGTGTTATTTTTCTCACACTCATTATCGGTGTCTGACAGTAGGGGGGTGTGTGGTTGTGTAGGGGTGTGTGTGGGTGTGGAGGGGGTGTGGTTGTGGAGGGGGTGTATGGGTGTGTAGGGGGTGTGTGGGTGTGTAGGGGGTGTGTGGGTGTGTAGGGGGTGTGTGGTTGTGGAGGGGGTGTGTGGGTGTGTAGGGGGTGTGTGGGTGTGGAGTGGATGTGTGGGTGTGTAGGGGGTGTGTGGGTGTGTAGGGGGTGTGTGGGTGTGTAGGGGGTGTGTGGTTGTGTAGGGGTGTGTGGTTGTGGAGGGGGTGTGTGGGTGTGTAGGGGGTGTGTGGGTGTGGGGGGGTGTGTGGGTGTGGGGGGGTGTATGGGTGTGTAGGGGGTGTGTGGGTGTGGAGGGGATGTGTGGTTGTGTAGGGGTGTGTGGTTGTGTAGGGGGTGTGTGGGTTGTGTAGGGGGTGTGTGGTTGTGGAGGGGATGTGATGGTGTGTAGGGGGTGTGTGGTTGTGGAGGGGGTGTGTGGGTGTGGAGGGGGTGTGTGGTTGTGGAGGGGGGTGTGTGGGTGTGGAGGGTGTGTAGGGGGGTGTGTGGGTGTGTAGGGGGTGTGTGGTTGTGGAGGGGATGTGATGGTGTGTAGGGGGGTGTGTGGGTGTGTAGGGGGTGTGTGGTTGTGGAGGGGGGTGTGTGGTTGTGGAGGGGGTGTGTGGGTGTGTAGGGGGGTGTGTGGGTGTGGAGGGGGGGTGTGTGGGTGTGGAGGGGGGGTGTGTGGGTGTGTAGGGGGTGTGTGGGTGGGGAGGGGGTGTGTGGGTGTGTAGGGGGGTGTGTGGGTGTGGAGGGGGGTGTGTGGGTGTGTAGGGGGGTGTGTGGGTGGGGAGGGGGTGTGTGGGTGTGGGAGGGGGTGTGTGGTTGTGTAGGGGGGTGTAAGTAAGTAAGTAAGTAAGTAAGTAAAATACATTTATATAGCACTTTTCACAGGCACAAGCCACAAAGTGCTTTACAACGGAAAATAAAATAAAATAAATCAAAGACACAAAAACACACACTATAAAACAGAAATAAAATACAGTGTACAAGGTCAACGGCTGCAACCTCCACCACTAACTAAACGCCTGCGTAAAAAGGAAAGTCTTTAGCTGTTTTTTTAAAAAGTATCTACAGTGTCAGCTGATCTTAAATGTGGAGGAAGTGTGTTCCACAGTTTTGGAGCAACCACCTTAAATGCTCGGTCTCCACGAGTCTTTAGACATGAGCGTGGCACAGACAGTAAACTCAGGTTGTTTGACCTGAGTAATCGTGATGAAGTGTAGGGGTGGAGCAGGTCAGCGACATACACAGGAGCTGTGTTGTGTAGTGCTCTGTATGTTAAGTTAAAATCTTGAACTGGATCCTGAATTCTACAGGAAGCCAGTGTAAGGATTTTTAAAATGGGTGTTATGTGAGACCGTCTGCTTGACTTGGTCAGTAACCTCGCTGCAGCGTTTTGAATTATCTGTAAACGTCCACGAGCTGATACACTGAGAGATGAAAACAAGGCATTACAGTAGTCTATGCGAGATGAAATAAACGCATGGATCAGCATCTCTAGATCTGCTGTTGAAACCATAGATCTCAGTTTACTGATATTCTCAATATCAGTGTGTGGGTGTGTGGGTGTGGAGGGGGTGTGTGGTTGTGTAGGGGTGTGTGGGTGTGGAGGGGGTGTGTTATGTCTACTTTTGTGCTCCACGTATGGGGGTGTGTTATGTCTACTCTTGTGCTCCACGTATGGGGGTGTGTTATGTCTACTCTTGTGCTCCACGTATAGGGGGTGTGTTATGTCTACTTTTGTGCTCCACGTATGGGGGGGTGTGTTATGTCTACTTTTGTGCTCCACGTATAGGGGGTGTGTTATGTCTACTTTTGTGCTCCACGTATGGGGGTGTGTTATGTCTACTCTTGTGCTCCACGTACGGGGGGTGTGTTATGTCTACTTTTGTGCTCCACGTATGGGGGTGTGTTATGTCTACTTTTGTGCTCCACGTATGGGGGTGTGTTATGTCTACTTTTGTGCTCCACGTATAGGGGGTGTGTTATGTCTACTCTTTGTGCTCCACGTATGGGGGTGTGTTATGTCTACTCTTGTGCTCCACGTACGGGGGTGTGTTATGTCTACTTTTGTGCTCCACGTACGGGGGTGTGTTATGTCTACTTTTGTGCTCCACGTATAGGGGGTGTGTTATGTCTACTCTTGTGCTCCACGTATGGGGGTGGTGTTATGTCTACTCTTGTGCTCCACATATGGGGGTGCTTATCTTACAGGCGTGAGTGTGTATCCGCTGGCACAGACCTCCTCTCAGGAGACAACACCAGTACCTCAAAACCACCTGCTGCTCTCCAGAGGAGCCGTGTCCCTCGTCTCCATTAGCGCACTACAGCTGAAACATACGTGCGTGTTTCCTCGTGGTCATTTGAGGGTTTATATCACTGCAGTGGGAGCCTAAACAGATACACTGCAGCTGCCTAGGCGTGTGTGGATGGGCTCGGGTGATGCGACCCCCATCCAATGGGACTCAAACGAAGAGTTGAGGGAAGCATTCGTGCTGATGGTGTAGGGCAAAGGTCAAACACGAGCAGAAGTGATGAGACGTGATTGGCCAGCACTACGTTTTGTCACACGCAGGCATGTACACGGCTACACTGGGAAGGCGTCTCGCTCGCAGTGCTGTGATGCACTCTCTAGTGAAGATGAGATGGTCCCTGGCCTTCCTTCACCTCCCTGTGTGTGTGTGTGTGTGTGTGTGTGTGTTGTGTGTGTGTGTGTGTGTGTGTGTGTGTGTGTGTGTGTGTGTGTGTGTGTGCACTCTGTTCAGGCATGTGATTCAGAGCTAACAGGCTAATCTCTTTTGTGTGTGTGTATGTGTGTGTGTGTGTGTGTGTGTGTGTGTGTGTGTGTGCATTTCGAGTGCTCCGACCAAGCTGGTGGTTCAGACCTTGCAGGCTAATCCGTTTTGCTTTTCTACTCAGCGCTGCACTGAGGGTCTCTGTGCTCCACCCGACCACGTTCCTCACAGCTCCGACATCCATCGCACGCTGGCAGGACACTTCTGAAGTGCCGTGTGTGGTGTGCCGCCTCTCCTTATTGAAATAAATGTATAAGTTTGCAGCGGAAAGAGGTGAACACGTCTATTGTGCTTAAGGGATTTTGGCTAAAAGGTCAAAGCTGCTTGGAACATGAAACGTGTGTGAGTGTGTGAGCGTCTGTTTGTGAAGTTTCTATGTGCTTGATTGGCTTTGTTTTAAATGCTTTTTTATGCTGTGTTTGTGTGTGGGTGTGCGTGAAAGAAATAAAAGATGTGTGTGTGTGTGTGTGTGTGTGTGTGTCCTAAATGAATGACCCTGAAAGAACATAAAAGATAGTTTAAAGGTGTAGAGTTAGAGAGGCTAATTGAAAGAAACTTTCGAGGTATTTTTGTCGGCTAAAGAAATAAATAAAATATTTAGCTACTATTACATACACGCGCACACACACACACACACACACACACACACACACACACACACACACACACACACACACACACACACACACACACTGTGAGGCAGCGTCTGTCTGTTGGCCCAGAACCTTCATTTACTCTCTGACCTCCAGAACATGGCGACTATTACTCCAGCAATCACAATGCGAGCTATGACAAAGGGTGATGAGAGGTGTGGCAGACAGCAGCGGGGAGAGAACATTACGGCAGGAGGTGGAGGCGCAGGTGGAGGGGGAGGGGGAGGGGGAGGAGCAGACGGAGAGGGAGGTGGAGGCGCAGGTGGAGGTGGAGGGGGAGGAGCAGACGGAGAGGGAGGTGGAGGCGCAGGTGGAGGTGGAGGGGGAGGAGCAGACGGAGAGGGAGGTGGAGGCGCAGGTGGAGGGGGAGGGGGAGGGGGAGGAGCAGACGGAGAGGGAGGTGGAGGCGCAGGTGGAGGTGGAGGGGGAGGAGCAGACGGAGAGGGAGGTGGAGGCGCAGGTGGAGGTGGAGGTGGAGGCGCAGGCGGAGGGGGAGGAGCAGGCGGAAGGGGAGGCGGAGATGGAGGTGGAGGGGGAGGAGCAGACGGAGGGGGAGGCAGAGGGGGATGAAATGGAAAACGACTGAGCATGATGGACTGAAGGCAGGCTGATGGACCTGGAGAGAACAGGCAAAGAGTTTATACAGACAAAAACGTGTGTGTGTGTGTGTGTGTGTGTGTGTGTGTGTGTGTGTGCGCGCGCACGCTGGAGGCTCGAGCATGTCAACATCTATATGAACCGATGATGGGGAGAGATGGAGGAGAGAGAGAGGAAAGAGATGGAGGGGAGATGAGGGAGAGGAGATGGAGGGGATAGAGAGGGGAGATATATGGGGGAGAGGTGGAGGAGAGAGAGAGAGAGGAGAGAGATGGAGGGGAGAGAGAGGAGAGAGGTGGAGGAGAGAGAGAGGGGAGAGAGATGGAGGGGAGAGAGAGGAGAGAGGTGGAGGAGAGAGAGAGGGGAGAGAGATGGAGGGGAGAGAGAGGAGAGAGGTGGAGGAGAGAGAAAGGGGAGAGAGATGGAGGGGAGCGGTGGAGGGGAGAGAGAGGAGAGAGGTGGAGGAGAGAGAGAGGGGAGAGAGATGGAGGGGAGCGGTGGAGGGGGGGAGAGAGAGAGGAGAGAGATAGAGGGGAGAGATGGAGGGGAGAGAGAAGGGAGAGATGGGAGATGGGGGAGAGGTGGAGGAGAGAATGAGGAGAGGGGTGGAGGAGAGAGAGAGGAGAGAGGTGGAGGAGAGAGAGAGGGGAGAGAGATGGAGGGGAGCGGTGGAGGGGGGAGAGAGAGAGGAGAGAGATAGAGGGGAGAGATGGAGGGGAGAGAGAAGGGAGAGATGGGAGATGGGGGAGAGGTGGAGGAGAGAATGAGGAGAGGGGTGGAGGAGAGAGAGAGGAGAGAGGTGGAGGGGAGAGAGAGGAGAGAGGTGGAGGAGAGAGAGAGGAGAGAGGTGGAGGAGAGAGAGAGGGGAGAGAGATGGAGGGGAGAGGTGGAGGAGAGAGAGAGAGGAGAGAGGTGGAGGAGAGAGAGAGGAGAGAGGTGGAGGAGAGAGAGAGGAGAGAGGTGGAGGAGAGAGAGAGGAGAGAGGTGGAGGAGAGAGAGAGGAGAGAGGTGGAGGAGAGAGAGAGGATGCTCTCAGCCACAGACGAACTCCTCTCTCTCCGGTTCTGCTCAGATGGGGAAGCTCCTCCAGACACAGACTGATGGATGAGCTGGGAGTGTTTGTGTGTGTGTGGAGTGTTTGTAGATTGCGTGCGCATGTGCAGCACGAGTGCGAAACATGTGCGTGGGGTGTGTGTGTGAGGAGTGTGTGTGTGTGGAGTGTGGGTGTGTGAGGAGTGTGTGTGTGTGTGTGTGTGTGTGTGTGTGTGTGTGTGTGTGTGTGTGAGGAGTGGGTGTGTGTGGAGTGTGTGTGTGGTGTGAGTGGTGTGTGTGAGGAGTGTGTGTGTGTGTGTGTGAGGAGTGTGTGTGTGTGGAGTGTGTGTGTGAGGAGTGTGTGTGTGTGTGGAGTGTGTTCTCTCTGCTCATCTTGCTCCTGTTGTCCCCCCTCTCTTCCTCCATCACAGGGTTATTTATGCCTCCACTCACAGGGAACCACTGCACCTCCTCCTGCCCCCTGTTCCTCTACCCCCCCCCCCCCCCCCCCCTCCTGATGAGCCCTTCTAATACGCCTGCTGCTCTATGGCCCTCGTAAACAGCGGGACTTGTTTGGTGGCGTGTGTCACTGTGTGCGTGTGTCCCTGTGTGCGTGTGTCCCTGTGTGCGTGTGTCCCTGTGTGTTATGTCTGGGATGACTGCTCCAACAGGGAGATCTGCTCCTGCTGTTGTACACACAGGTGGCCATTACAGATGCATTACAGGTGGCTTATCCGGGCCTGTATGAAAGTGTTTAAACCCTCCCGGCGCTGGTCCGTCTTTTCACCAATCAGCACGGAGCATGAAAGAAAGCAGGTGGCAGAGGCGTTGAAGAGGCTGTCAGATTAGCTGCGTAACCCGTAATATTCACAGCTGTCAGTGGGGTGTGTGGATGTGCATTGTAGCTCAGGTTAATTAACAGTCTGTTAGGTGGAGGCATGTGAAGCTCAGATGGCATGATGATGTCTGGAGCTGCTGTTGTGAGGGGAACCCTGTGACCTTATGTTAAATGAGTGGGCACAGAAACCCACTGTACACTACAGACTTCTGTATTGTGTATCTAACATTTATAGTTCTGTAATTATGAAGCACATATAGGCTGAGTGAGAGAGGAGGGTCTTGTACAGACAGGGGCGTGGCTGAAGGAGAGAGGAGGGTCTTGTGCAGACAGGGGCGTGGCTGAAGGAGAGAGGAGGGTCTTGTACAGACAGGGGCATGGCTGAAGGAGAGAGGAGGGTCTTGTGCAGACAGGGGCATGGCTGAAGGAGAGGAGGGTCTTGTACAGACAGGGGCGTGGCTGAAGGAGAGAGGAGGGTCTTGTGCAGACAGGGGCGTGGCTGAAGGAGAGAGGAGGGTCTTGTACAGACAGGGGCGTGGCTGACGGGGAGAGGAGGGTCTTGTGCAGACAGGGGCGTGGCTGAAGAAGAGAGGAGGGTCTTGTGCAGACAGGGGCGTGGCTGAAGGAGAGAGGAGGGTCTTGTGCAGACAGGGGCGTGGCTGAAGGAGAGAGGAGGGTCTTGTACAGACAGGGGTGTGGCTGACGGAGAGAGGAGGGTCTTGTGCAGACAGGGGCGTGGCTGAAGGAGAGAGGAGGGTCTTGTGCAGACAGGGGCGTGGCTGAAGGAGAGAGGAGGGTCTTGTGCAGACAGGGGCGTGGCTGAAGGAGAGAGGAGGGTCTTGTACAAACAGGGGTGTGGCTGAAGGAGAGAGGAGGGTCTTGTACAGACAGGGGCGTGGCTGACGGAGAGAGGAGGGTCTTGTACAGACAGGGGTGTAGGCTCCCATGATATAGTCAGCATTCATTAGTACTGCAAACCCTGCAGCAAGTAACAGGCACTTTAAATGTTTTTTTCTAAGAGAAACCTGGAAGACAATAATGTTCATTATTTATGTGACAATCAAATGATAGTTTTAATAGACAGAGTTGATAAAAAACAGAACCTATAAATTATCGAAACCCTGTAAACTAGGGGTGTGACGATACACTCAGCTCACGAGACGAGACATGATATTGGGTTCACGAGAACAAGACGAGACGAGATTTTAAGAACACTAAGATGACAAATTATATGACTGGACAACAGACTTTTATTTAACTGAGTTACACATGCATTTTGAAAAGTTTTATTATAACTCTTAACATGCATTATGTAAGCATGAACTTTTAATAATCTTCTTCCTCTACAAATTAAAATAAAATTTCATAAAAGTTCAAGTAAAATAAATAAAATTTAATATTTCTCCTTTTTTCAAGCGCAAACAATATTACAGTGAGTCCCCGCTTAACGACGGGGTTAGAGACTGAAAAGTCCCTCATAAAGCAGTTTTCGTCGTTAATCGTGACCCTAGATTTAGATACGCTTTGATTGTAAATACAGTATAGAAAAAAACTAACAATGTTCTCGTGCATACAGCGTGAGAAAGAGCGATCGTGTTGCCGAAATGGGCTGTGGTGGAGGCTGTGCTGCCTCAGCTTATCATACACAACACCCCACAACACTCCACAACACTCCACAACACTCCACAACACCCCACAACACCCCACAACACCCCACAACACTCCACAACACCCCACAACACTCCACAATACCCCACAATACCCCACAACACCCCATAACACTCCACAACACCCCACAACACTCCACAACACTCCACAACACCCCACAACACTCCACAACACCCCACAACACTCCACAACACTCCACTGTGCTGCCACTGCTCCACTACGCGAAATAAAATAAAAAAGTCGGTCATAATTAGCTGCGGTGTACGGCATTATTTTCATACGTTTGCATATGGTCCGTGTCTTATCAGTCACTCTCTTGCCATTCATCATTTCCGCCAGGTACCCACAATGCTGCCAAACAAACGATTTGAAAGTGGCGGGGGCATCTTCAATAGTAATACCTGTATTTTCTGACGTCATTCTGGCTGCTTGCTGGATCACAAATCCCACGAGACAGAAATCTCGCTGAGTTACGTCTCATCTCGTGACACCCCTACTATAAATCCAAATGCTACAAATGATATAAAAGCAAATGTGGAAGAAAAAGAAGAAAAATGGAAGAGAGGGTAAAAGATGAAAATGAAGGAGAAAGAGACGGAAGTTGAGGAGAGAGGATGGGACAGAGGAGATGGACACAGACTTCATTACAGCAGAAAAAACCTAATGGTGGCTCTGAGACTAGGGCACAAACCTACACAAACACACGCGCGCACACACACTCACACAAACCTATACACACACACACACACACACACACACACACACACACACACACACACACACACACACACATGTGCAGCATGTACCTCAGCCACACACAATAAACACCACACCCTTGAGGCATAAATTGCATAAATGATCGAGTGTCTCAGGGCAGTGAATAGAGATTGTTGAGGTATGCCGGCCCATCACAGACTAGTAAAGGTCAGTCAGGGTCAGTAAAGGTCAGTGATATTAAACAGATATTTGCTGGATCATTTGGGGGCTGAAGGCTGCATGTTTAAAGTCTCCTCTGTGTTTAACATTGTAGATGTTCTGCTTTGCTCATGAGTGACTAAACAGAATTATCCTACATCTGCCACGCCCCGTTCTGAGATGCCCCTCCCTCTCTGAGTTATGCCTCCTTCTTTCAGACACGCCTACTCCTCTCAGCAACAGTGTGTCTGTTTTTCAATAACGACTCATGTATCACCCCCTTAAGAATGCCTGTGCCACATTTACTGAAGGCAGCAGTCAGTACCCAGCAGTCAGCACCCAGCAGTCAGCACCCAGCAGTCAGCACCCAGCAGTCAGCACCCAGCAGTCAGCACCCAGCAGTCAGCACCCAGCATTCAGCACCCAGCATTCAGCACCCAGCAGTCAGCTCCCAGCAGTCAGCTCCCAGCAGTCAGCACCCTGTACCCAGCACCCAGTACCCAGCACCCTGTACCCAGCACCCAGCAGCCAGCACCCAGCAGTCAGCACCCAGCAGTCAGCACCCAGCAGTCAGCACCCAGCAGTCAGCACCCAGTACCCAGCACCCAGTACCCAGCAATCAGCACCCAGCAGCCAGCACCCAGCAGTCAGCACCCAGTACCCAGCACCCAGTACCCAGCAGCCAGCACCCAGCAGCCAGCACCCAGCAGTCAGCACCCAGTACCCAGCACCCAGCAGCCAGCACCCAGCAGCCAGCACCCAGCAGTCAGTACCCAGCAGTCAGCACCCAGCAGTCAGCACCCAGCAGTCAGCACCCAGCACCCAGCAGTCAGTACCCAGTACCCAGTACCCAGCACCCAGCACCCAGCAGTCAGCACCCAGTACCCAGCACCCAACAGTCAGCACCCAGCAGTCAGCAGTCAGCACCCAGCAGTCAGCAGTCAGCACCCAGCAGTCAGCACCCTCCACTACATCGTGGGTGGACAATCACTGCTTCCTGCTCAGCCAGCTGATGCATCTCTGTGTGATTTGTTGTAGTAATTTTCCTAATGTGTTTGTGTATTTCTGTGTGTGTGCGTGCGTGTGTGTGTGTGTGTGTGTGTGTGTGTGTGTGTGTGTGTGTGTGTGTGCGTGTGTGCGTGTGTGCGTGTGTGCGTGCGTGCGTGCGTGCGTGTGTGTGTTTGCAGTGGTGTTTGACGATTGTGCAGGGAATAAGGGCGTGGCATTCGAAGTGTCCGACCCAGACTTTCTGATAGACAAGGACTGGAATCTCGTCCCGAGAAGAGACGTGACTGATGGTGACGCGGTCATATTCGTACACGGACACAGTCCACACGCAGACGACATGGTGCAGGTGGACATTGTCGGCGCTCCACCCACGTCGACCAGGACGCTCAGGGTAAGTGTCCATGTGTCTGCATTTACTCTCTCACTGCAGCGGCTGGCAGGACATCAAGACGATTAGCTTTGAGTGGAAGAGCCATCCTTGCGTGTCCTGTTACAGCCGAGAAATTGTGGAGGTCTCTAGAGCTGTTTGGAGACACGCATGACTTGGCGGTGTGCACGTGGCGCGGGACACTGAATAAGAAGGACCGGCTTCTGCCCCGCTACCGCTGGGACGGCTGTCTCTCCCCTCATTACAATCACACTTGACAAAACTTTGTTTCCTCACAACTGTGAACAGTTCCTTTATTGAAAATTCCACCCAGTCTCTTTCTTGCCTGCCGACTGCTCCAGTCGGGCGGAGAGCAGCAGGCGTGGAGGACTAACCCCCTCCCCCCGCCTCCCCTCATAGTGCTGCTGTCTGGGATTAAATGATTTCGCATTGGTCTCGGGCGTTTGCTGCTCCCCCCGTCGTACGCTTCACTTCCGTCCAGGAGCAGGTGGGACTGTGCTGCTTCTGGGTGTGACGAGGGCCTGCTCGTCTCGCGGTGTGACGAGGGCCTGCTCGTCTCGCGGTGTGACGAGGGCCTGCTCGTCTCGCGGTGTGACGAGGGCCTGCTTGTCTCGCGGTGTGACGAGGGCCTGCTCGTCTCGCGGAGTGACGAGGGCCTGCTCGTCTCGCGGAGTGACGAGGGCCTGCTCGTCTCGCGGTGTGACGAGGGCCTGCTCGTCTCGCGGTGTGACGAGGGCCTGCTCGTCTCACGGTGTGACGAGGGCCTGCTCGTCTCGCGGTGTGACCAATCTGGTTTCCTGGGGCCTGGCTGTTGCGGGTTCCTGTGCGAGGCTCTCCTCCTGGCTTGCAGCTTGTTCTGCAAGAGGTCCCACCTCAGACAAGCAAGCAAGCGTCAGCAGTGTGTCTGTGCGGTGTCTGTATCGTGGCCCTCTGCTACAAACCGCAATAAATAAAACAAGTGCTGCAGATTTAGCATTTGGTTTAATTGTCAGTTTTATTGCACTCAGATTATTGATAAGTATGAGATAAAGTGGAGGGGAAGTTTTGACGGGCCCCAGAGGCCCACACAGCTGGCGAGTGCCGGAGGAGACGCAGGAGACGCGGGAGAACTGCAGAGCAGCATCTCTGACAAACAGGCCATCAGGAGGAAAACAGAAAAGCCACTATAACTCTCACACTGCTGCGGGATCGATATATGAATAAATGAAAGAACAGATTTCAATGCATGCAGGATTTACGGGACACCACGGGCCTTCGTTTGTCTTTGCTGTAGTCGCGCGGAACGAGAACACCTCTAGTTTCCTGACAAATGAGCAGAAAGGAGAAAACAGCAAACAAACGAAGGAGCTTAAACCAGTGAGAGAAAGATCTTTGCATCTTCATCATCTTGTGGTGCTATTGTTTAAAGAGAGAAAACGGCTCCTGGCCGAACCAGGAGTTCTCACCTCTTCAGCGTCTGCCTCACACTACATCTGCATTTCTTTTTGAGATAATTGATTTATTTAATTGATAATTGATTATTTGTCTCTAGAAATATAGAGATGATTTGTGTTGCAGTACTTAAAGAGATGTACTTTGGGCCAGTTTCTCTTGACTTTTGGGGCTGTTTGTAGATCAAGGGGTAAATTATAAGAGAAGTACCAGTGAGTACTTCTCTGTTGGTCATTATTGGTATACACATGTATCTCAGTTGGGTTCCTCTGCCTTATTATGGTACGTGCTTCTGCTGTTTGTTGGTGCAGACTACTGGCTCTGAAGAAGAACATCAGCTTGTCAATCTCAGTGTCCACCCTGTTACACATCTCTGTACCCAGCACTGTGTGTCTGTACCCAGCACTGTGTGTCTGTACCCAGCACCGTGTGTCTGTACCCAGCACCGTGTGTCTGTACCAGAGGTGGGACCAAGTCAGTGTTTTGCAAGTCTCAAGTAAGTCCAAGTCTTTATCCTCAAGTCCCGAGTCAAGTCTCAAGCAAAGACAGTCAACTCAAGTCAAGACAAGCAACCATCAAGTCAAGTCCCAAATCTGAAACTTGGAATTTCAAGTCCTTTCGAGTCTTTTTTTTTTTACAGGCACCAACGCTTTACGAATGCTACGCTGATGCGTTTCTTTACTCGTTTTGTTGGTGTCCGCCAACCAAAAGATGACAGATCATTTACATTTTATCTTCTCTTAATTACATAAATGTACTTAAACAAGAATGTTTCGTTACATCATTTTACACGAAAATAGCAAGCTTCATCGAAAGCAAGATGCTGTCATTACGAATGGTTATTCTAAACATTTGGATAAAATGTTTAAATATAGACTAATAAAAGGTTAGGGTTATTTTTTCATTGTTTTCTGTTACTATTGTTACCTGGAGATTCAGTGGGGTCACATATTCTGATGGCTGTCGTCAGAATTGGTGACCCCAGTTAAAAAGGCTCACCTGTACATCCCATTCATGATTTCTTTGTTGGCTGCAATGGTGAGAGGATGGTAAAGCTTGTTTAAGTACACTTATGTAATTAAGAGACGATAAATGTAAATATAAACATCTGTCATATTTTGGCTTGTGGACACCAACAAAACGAGTAAAGAAAGTGCATCAGCGTAGTTTACGTAGCATTCGTAAAGCGTTTGTGCCTCTGAACAGAAACTGTGAAATAGCGCCCCCTGTGGTCACAAAACTCGACGGTCACAGAATCTGGTGTAACGCCGGTCTGCGTCAGAAGGACGGAAATGAAATTAATGGGGCGCACTTTATAAATATTAATATGCGTTTTAAAATTTAGATTTGGGGTAAAAAAAATCAAGTCTTTGCAAGTAAACAGGTTCAAGTCCAATTCAAGTCCCAAGTTATTGGTGTAAAAGTCCAAGTCAAGTCTAAGTCTCTGAATATTTTTTCCAGTCAAGTCAAAAGTCTTAATATTAATGACTCGAGTCTGACTCGAGTCCAAGTCATGTGACTCGAGTCCCCACCTCTGGTCTGTACCCAGCACCGTGTGTCTGTAAACAGCAGTGGACATTTCCTGCGCTGTGTCAGTTATGTGCGGTTGATGTACCTGTCCGATGGTCCTGTGTCAACAGTTCCCTGCATGTCCATCCCATCTCCCTCCAGCAGGGGGTTAACGGGGTAGCTGGGCTTCGTCTACTGCTCGTAATCTACGTCTCACTCTGGTGTTCAGGCTTCTCCCACTGTGGTGACATGAGACAGGACAGAGTAATCCTGCAGCCAGAGATCAGCGGAGACATGTGGAGACATGAGATGTCAGGACAGTAATCCTGCAGCCAGAGATCAACAGAGACATGTGGAGACATGAGACATCAGGACGGCATAATTCTGCAGCCAGAGATCAGTGGAGACATGTGGAGACATGAGACATCAGGACAGCGTAATTCTGCAGCCAGAGATCAGTGGAGACATGTGGAGAAATGAGACATCAGGACGGCGTAATTCTGCAGCCAGAGATCAGCGGAGACATGTGGTGACATGAGACATCAGGACGGCGTAATTCTGCAGCCAGAGATGAGCGGAGACATGTGGTGATATGAGACGTCAGGACAGTAATCCTGCAGCCAGAGATCAGCCGAGACATGTGGAGACATGAGACGTCAGGACGGAGTAATTCTGCAGCCAGAGATCAGCAGAAACATGTGGAGATATGAGACATCAGGATGGCATAATTCTGCAGCCAGAGATCAGTGGAGACATGTGGAGACATGAGACGTCAGGACAGTAATCCTGCAGCCAGAGGTGGGGCGCCAGTGTCAGCAGACTCATGCCTGCACTCCTGATGCTCATGACACTGTTGCCGTAGCAATGGAGGTCGATTTGTGATGAGTAAGAGAAAGGGAGAGAGTGTTCAGTTCCGTGTGTCTCCATCCTGATGGGGGGAAGCAAACGCGAGTGGCAGTTCTAACTTCCTCCTTTTATAAAGGATCAGGATGTTGAGATCTAATGTATAGTGTGAAGGTGATCCTGCCTTGAGCAGCCTCTCATGGGTGGGGGGTCTGGGACTAGGCACGCACCTGCTGTTAACGTCCCAGTATCCTCAGCGTCGGGTCTTAATGGAGGTCATGTATAGCAGGAAGGGGCGGAGCCCCAAAGATTGTGCTGCTGTAAGTTATGGAGAGGAGCCATTAAAGATTCATGACCATTTTCACTCTGGGATGTCAGCACACATCCACAGGGGTTGTACATCAGCTGCAGGGAGAGGGTGTGGCCTGCTTTGAGAACGAGAACACACACTGATCTGTCCTTGAGGACGTGTGTGTGTGGGTGGGTGTGTGTGTGTGTGTGGGGTGGGGGGGTGGGGGTGTAGTTCATCAATAACTCCAGAGCAACCATCCATGCCTCCACAAGGAAGGGAGGGGTCTTGCGTTTCCATCTCTTCCTCTCCCTCTCTCTCTTCCTTCACCTCCTTCAGGTGACGGTGCTGACGGAAGCGTTTCATCTCCCCTGTAGTACCTGTCACTCTTTTCCTTGTGCCTCTTATCTGGTCGCTGAAAATAACATAAACTCCCATTATGCGTAGGGAGGCGTGGCAAGCCTTTCATCGCACGCCAGGATGGAACGGCAGCCAAGGTGAACTGCACTCTGGGATTGATGTGGTGTCGTTCGTGCGTGACAGTTGGCTCGGGCCAGTCAAAGGACACGGCGTGCCTCTTAGCCAATGAAGGAGCATCGCTCAGCTATGATAATGAGTTTGATCTTTATACATATAATCACCCACTCGACTAAAACAGGGAGAAACCGCTCCGATACACTCCAGTCAACAGCCCCGGGGATGTTTAGTGTGACATTTGAAATCTGCTCACTAGTCCTGCGGTGCGACCCATTAGGGGGGCAGGAGCAGCTTCGCCCCAGCCGCACGCCTCACGTGCTCCGTGTCTGATATCGTGTCCCGCCGTCATGTGTGGCGCTGGGCCTGCCCTCTGCGGCTCTTCCACCAAACGTGCGCGGGCGGCTTGGCGTGGCGGGCGGCGTGTCGGGCGCGTCGGGGTGACTGCACGGGGCTGCCGTAAACAAATGGCTTCATTTCTGGAGTCCTCCCGTTCCGTGCTCTCCGTCATCCTGACAGCCGCTGGGCTTTGGCAGCTGGGGAGACGTCGCCCACACCGGCAACACGCTGCCAGCATCAGCAGCGTCAGGCCCGGGCACACAGCAAGGACAAAATCCATCCTGTCTCCAATGCAAATCACTGCTCAGCTCCAGAGATGCTGCTGTTTTTCTCCCTTCAAATTGTGTTATTTTAGTCAGACACAATGAATGGTCTGTCATTGGTCGGTTTTTTTTTCCCCTCAGCTTGGGTGTTGGGTTTTCTGTTTTGGTGAGTGTGAGTGGCAGGGGCATCAATGTTACACACTAGGGCAAAATACCAGCCAACCGAGAGAGAGAGAGAGAGAGAGAGAGAGAGAGAGAGAGAGAGAGAGAGAGAGAGAGAGAGAGAGAGAGAGAGAGAGAGAGGGGAAGAGGAGCTGAGAGATGGGCGGGGCTATTTTATTCAATTCTTGAATGGTCTTCAGCTGCTTCAGATCATACCTGACAAATGGGGGATTCTTTATTGCTATTGCCAATCATGAATGTAAACGGTCTCATGGGTCCAGGACAATCATGAATCTAAATGAGCACCCTTGTCCTGTGGTGTCCCTCAAGGATCCATTACTGGGCCTCTCCCATTCAAACTCTTCCACTAGGCCAAATCATTTAAAACAGTCAATCACAGCTATGCCTATATGCAGATGAATCCAGCTCTATCTACTGATGAGCGCAGATGTGTCTGTGCTTTAGTGATATATGCATGGTCGGAGCGTGAAGCTGCCGTTTGTGCTCTTTCGGGACGTGCTAATCCAGAGTCCTGATCTATTATTTGGCCAAGAAAGTGGTCCCGGTCCACCGTTGCACAGCAACATGGCCGCTTTGTTTACAACCGTCATCAGATGATCTCCGCGGATTCCGGCCAGCGTGGCGACAAGTACGACAACCATCTTTGGAGAGCATTGGAGATGTAGGGGATGCAGAGGAGGAAGAAAACGGCGCACAGGGACAGTGAGTGCGAGACAAAGGAGGCTAACGGAGAAGAGGACATGTACACCTTCAGCGTGAGCCTGAGTCTCCAGAGAGTCCCCTTGATGTGGAAGATGTCCTGCGTTGTTCCTGTTCTGAAGACGCGGTGACCCAGTGACCTCAAGGACTACGGACCAGTGGCAATGATGCCCCATGTCCAAGACCATGGAGCCTGGATTGTAGACTACCTGACTGGCAGACCACAGTATGCACGGCTGCAGCACCGTGAGGAGAGCCGAGTGGTCAGCAGCACCAGGGAACTGTCTCCTCTCCACCCTCTGCACCAGGGAACTGTCCCCTCTCCACCCTTTGCACCGGGGAACTGTCCCCTCTCCAACCTCTACACCCTCTACACCGCAGGGAACTGTCCCCTCTCCACCCTCTACAACGGGGAACTGTCCCCTCTCCACCCTCTACAACGGGGAACTGTCCCCTCTCCACCCTCTACACTGGGGAACTGTCCCCTCTCCACCCTCTACAACGGGGAACTGTCCCCTCTCCAACCTCCACACTGGGGAACTGTCCCCTCTCCACCCTCTACACTGGGGAACTGTCCCCTCTACACCCTCTACACCGCAGGGAACTGTCCCCTCTCCACCCTCTACACTGGGGAACTGTCCCCTCTCCACCCTCTACAACGGGGAACTGTCCCCTCTCCAACCTCTACAACGGGGAACTGTCCCCTCTCCAACCTCCACACTGGGGAACTGTCCCCTCTCCACCCTCTACACTGGGGAACTGTCCCCTCTACACCCTCTACACCGCAGGGAACTGTCCCCTCTCCAACCTCCACACTGGGGAACTGTCCCCTCTCCACCCTCTACAACGGGGAACTGTCCCCTCTCCAACCTCCACACTGGGGAACTGTCCCCTCTCCAACCTCTACACTGGGGAACTGTCCCCTCTACACCCTCTACACCGCAGGGAACTGTCCCCTCTCCACCCTCTACAACGGGGAACTGTCCCCTCTCCAACCTCCACACTGGGGAACTGTCCCCTCTCCAACCTCTACACTGGGGAACTGTCCCCTCTACACCCTCTACACCGCAGGGAACTGTCCCCTCTCCACCCTCTACAACGGGGAACTGTCCCCTCTCCAACCTCTACACCCTCTACACCGCAGGGAACTGTCCCCTCTCCACCCTCTACACTGGGGAACTGTCCCCTCTACACTCTCTACACCGCAGGGAACTGTCCCCTCTACACCCTCTACACCACGGACCTCAGCTATTGTACAGAGACCTGCCACCTTCAGAAAGTTTCTGTGACTGTCACATGGTGTGAGCTAAACCATCTCCAAGTAGGTGTGACAAAGACAAAGGAACTGGTGGTGGATCTGAAGAGAGACAAGCCACTGGCGAGCCCTGTGTCCATCGGGGGGGTTCCTGTCCTCTATGCTGCAGCAGACTGAGGGTGGCAGACACCAACAGACTCAACAAACTGATCTGCAGGGCCGTTGTAGGTGTGAAGCTGGACTCACTGTTGGCAGTGTCGGAGAGGAGGATGCTATCTAAGTTGCAGGCCATTATGGACAAAGTCTCCCACTCTACAACACACTGAACAATGTCTCCCACCCACTCTACAACACACTGGACAATGTCTCCCACTCTACAACACACTGAACAATGTCTCCCACCCACTCTACAACACACTGGACAATGTCTCCCACTCTACAACACACTGAACAATGTCTCCCACCCACTCTACAACACACTGGACAATGTCTCCCACTCTACAACACACTGGAGGGACACAGGAGCACATTCAGTGTAAGACCACAGCAGGTCCTTCCTACCTACAGCCATCAAACACCTCCCTCAACGTGTGACACTATTGTTAATTCACTGTGCAATACTTTATATGCTACACTCCATATTCATATTTATTATCACAGCCACTGCCACCTTGCTGTTTCTAGTGAATATAAATTAGTGTGTATATTACATATTTCCTTTTATTTTAGAGTATATTTTCTTCTACATTAACATTTGCAACTGTAACAACTGCAATTCCCCACTGGGATCAATAAAGTTTTTCTGATTCTGATAGAGATCATAAACAAGTGGATGAGAGAAAGCTTCCTACACAGAAACAAAGAAAATAATTACATTTGGCAGTAAACACCTAAGCAAGAAAGTACTCTACTTTCTCAAGGACACCTTAAAGTTTAAAATCCATGTCTGAGCAGCGCAGAGAAGAATTCATCCATGTCTTCACCTGCACCAGACTGGGCTACTGCACTTCATACTGGTCTTCCTGGTTAACCACAGTTCAAACTCCAGCTTGTTCAAAACACACCAGCTGAAAAAGAACAGACAACATGATTTACATTTGCTGCCAAATATAAATCATTAATGAAATCATTGAAGAACAAATTTCAAAATATTTCTACATGTATATGAATGACTGAATTGCTTTGGACCCAAATTCATGCTACAAGGTCCATCAGGTCTCTCAGATCACTGGGAACCACTCCTGCACACGATGTGAGACCTGCACATGGTGGGAGACCTGCACACGCTGGGAGACCTGCACACAGTGTGAGACCTGCACACAGTGTGAGACCTGCACATGCTGGGAGACCTGCACATGCTGGGAGACCTGCACACGGTGTGAGACCTGCACATGGTGGGAGACCTGCACATGCTGGGAGACCTGCACACAGTGTGAGACCTGCACATGGTGTGAGACCTGCACACGCTGGGAGACCTGTACATGCTGATCTTGCATGTATGCTGTTTTAAAGATCAAATTTTGAACATTTTTGTTTTCTGTAACTTTCATCTAGCACTGAATTTTTAATCTGTAGGATTTCATTGCACTTTAATTTTCTATTTAGCATTGTTTCACACATTCAATGTTGACTTTTGTAGTTATTGAACCACTTTTAATTTGTAGCAATTCTCTCATTTGGTTGTTTTGGTTGTAGTATTTTATTTTTACATTTTATCTTGGTGCTTGTTATTTATATGAGGAAGGAAACTGTTCAAAACAAACCGAAGTAGTGTAAAAAACAAATGTAAAATACGAGATGACCTGTGTGATGTACCAAAGGAAAAGAAAATACAAAAACTCTGCCCTGACCTAACCAGAACCAGGAAATAAGAGTGAAACAACAAGTATTGTTTCCCTCCCCTATGTGAGAGGTATAAAATGAAACACAATGTACAGAAGTCGGAAAAGGAACAAACAGACCATGATTAAACACACGCAAGTCACAATCTTTTCATCCCATCATTAACACACACAATTGAAAATGCTGCAAAAGCAGAAGTCGGTTGCCCTCGTCTGCCCTCGTCTGCCCTCGTCTGCCCTCGTCATCTCTGGTGGAGTGTCCTGGAATGATCTTTATTCCATTCTTGGATGGTTTGGATCATCTGAAGGCGTGACAAGAACCCGGGACATCTCGCCTCTCGCATCTGGATGGAATGGGATGGAGGATAAACAAATACCAACAACGGAGAAATAGGACAACCGTAACGTCACAAATACGAGGGAGAGGCCACGCAGGGTCCTAACATCACTTTTCATTTGTAATTGTATTTCACTGTGATTCTTTTTTGCTGCAAAATATGTTCTGAGGTGATGCATCTCAGGATGCAACCGGCTTTATAATACATTTATTATATAATGCTGTTTTCCTTGATATTTGCAATATGTTTGTGCAAATCGGATGGCATCACTGTATGAAAAGGTGCCATACATACACACTTGCCCAGTCTTGACTAAAGAAAAAATCTGGTAAGATTTTACAGAAGGGAGATGAAAAAGACCACATGAAAGTGAAGGCAGGAAGCGTTGTGGGTGCTGCGTCTCTTCAGATACGCTGCTGTTGCCGCTGTGTGTTTCTATCAGCAAGCACCTCTTTGACATTTCATTCCCTTCCCCTCTTGGCTGCCCCCCCCTCACCCCCTCGCCAGCGTACTTCAGACAGATCAATGTAATATGTCCAGATGCATGCTGGGAGCAGTGTGCGTCTTGTTCGCGTTCTGGGTATAAATGTCAGGGCTGAATTGCCTTGTCTGGAAGATGCACCTTAATGTGAACAGAAAATACATGATTGGCAACATCATGAATGTAAATGCTTAAGACTAAGATTCTGAGTTTATGGTCTTATGGCTCGATTATGCTGTTTTCTTCCCCCTCAGTGTTTAATAATAGGGTCATGCACCTCTATCTAATTGACCTTCTGCCAAAAGTGCCTTGTTTGCACAATTCATGACTGAGCCAGAAATGTTAATGCACCGGTACAATCTGTGTTTTTCCAGGGAGCAGGAACACTGAAGATTCTGTAGAACATTTGTGAAAGCGCTAATTTACACTTTGCAACACGACATTTCGAATTTTTCGAGGCCTTGCTGACATTGCAAGAGCAGCTCTGAGCTGTTGGTCAGACTTTGCTGAGTGTTGCCGACTGGTCCATTAAAGAGAGCTCTTCCCCTTTCGCAGCGCCGGCGGTCCCGTCCTAAATGGATTGGCCATCGGGAGGTGCTTAGAGAGAAATGGCCTGGCAGGAAGCAGAGGGCTAATCGATTTGGATGGCCACTTCATATCTGCTAATGCTGTTTGCTAATTCATTCTCTCTCTACTTCTGAACTTCACTCCCAGACCTGTTCCAGTCACCAGAGCAGAAATACGAGTCAGCAGTCATCTGGACGAGCTGTACTTCCGCGTGACTCTGAGCCCGGTCGCTCGCGTGTGCACGGTGCTGCGTGAGTGCGGGAGCCTTCTGGCCGCCCAGGGCGGGTCAGGCTGGTGGGGTCACGGGGTCACTGCTAATGGCCTCGGCCTCGATCCTTGAAATCTCCTCTATCCTCGATGGCCTGAGGATTTTGAAGAGAAATGAGGGAACAGAATGGAAAGATGGAAAACGAGGGAGCAGAGCGGAGGAGAGAGAGGATGGTAACGGAGTATGGATCTGAGTTATTGCATTTGGGTGCAGATAAACTCCATTAGGCTGTACCGTCACTCAACAAACACACACACACACACACACACACACACAAGCATATGTACTGTATATGTGCATCCACGAGTTCTATAAAAAGGATATTCGCTGTACTTTGTATTACTTCACTCTCATTGGCTAATCTAAGTGCCGGGCTTTACTTGCGCCTTAAGGTCTAGGGAGAGCACATGGTGGTGTATGAAGTCCAGCATTTGAGAGCGTGGTACAACACTTCTCTCTTCCTGTCACACACCCCCCTCCGTTTTCCTGATTTATCTGCTGTGTTGACCCACACCTCCTGCACGCTGATCCGACCGTCCAGCTCGTGAGGCGTGGGACGATGGACCCTGCAGGAAGCACCTTGGTGTTTAATCACTGCTGGACTCATACAGGGGTGGCTGGTGGCAGAGGAGGGGCGTGGCCACCGAGGCTGATGGTGGACGAGAGGCGTGGTCACCCGACTGGGGGCGAATGAGGGCCATGGCCACTGAGGCTGGCCAGACACCTTTAATAGATGCTGTTAATGACCTAGACAAGGTCATTGATTGAAGAACTAAAGGAGAGAAAAGGCCACACGGCCTCCTGTCGGAGAAGTGATGGGATCCTGCTTGGCTTCATAAAGACAGGACTTATGGAGACTAATTGAATAGTTGTAGTGTAAAGGAGCTCTTAATGAGATTAAAGTGTGTGGTTGTAACCCTTCATGGATCTCCTGTCAATGGACAAGATATCTCAGCCTAGATGTGCTAATGAGCTGCAAATTACTATATGTTTAGTTTCCTTTGGATATCATATTAAGCATTAATTGTTATCTTTGATTGTACTGGGAATTATAGAAATTACCATGAATAAATGAATTAATCTTTTGAGGAATTGTCTAGGCAATCTTACAATCTTGGGTTTAAAGGCAATTGGTGTGTCAGATAAATTAATGCTACTTTGTATTTTATTTACTTATTACAATGGTAATATTTAAATTAGTCTGGTGGTCTCCTCTCTCTTCCTGTCTCGTTCTCCCTCTCTCTCTCTCTCTCTCGTGTAGGATGCCCTGTCTCTCGGGGGGATCATGGCGTATAGGTTGAAGAGGTCTCTGTTGGTACCGCCCATGTTTGTGCCCGAGAATCAGCGCGGCCCATTTCCTCGGTCCATCGGAAAGGTGAGGCAGCCACACACGTCCTGCACGGCCCGGTCCCGCACACATCCCGCACAGCCCAGCTATGCCACTGGTTCATTGTTCCACATTTTGTGTAGGTGCTTGTAGACATTTTAAAGTGTCTGAATCCAGTCATGTTCAGATGTTGTAAACTTGTATTAATTTTCAAATCAATTAGACAAGCACCATTTGAGAGGTCATGGCTTCATGGACAGATTGCTCCCCCCCTGGCTGGTGCGTATTCTTATGTGCTGTGTAAATGGCTGGTCTGAAGATCCTGAGAGTAACACTTTTTGTACCTAACTATAAATTCTGAACCTAAGCAGAGACACAAACATTTTACAGCCTAACCGAAACAAATAAACCATTATATGGCTTGAGTTTTACAGAAAGCTTTACGAAAAAATATAGATACTATATATATAAAACAATACACATCAAGAAGGTGCACACAGTGAGGCCAGATGTGCTGCCCCCTAGAGGTGTCATACCATCTTTTTATCTCTCCTTACATCTCCTCAATGAATGTCCCTCCCTTCAAATCCTGCTCTGTGTGTGTGTGCGTGCGTGCGTCGCGTGCGCGCGTCGTGTGTGTGTGTGCTAGGCAGTGTCATGGCTATTAGAGGGAAGGAGAGAGGACGGTGAGATGGGAACCAGTGTGCCAGGCTCAGAACTAATGCTGCCCAGAACACCAGACCCACACTGCACTCATTTATCGCTTTAGACATTCTGCTCCAGGTCTTTAGTCTTTAATGAGACATTCCGAGTGAGCATCATTTTTATGAAAGACCACTGCCTTGTTCAAGGCCCTAAAGGTTTTCTGGGTCCCTGTGCGTAATATCGGTGTGTGTGTGTGTGTGTGTGTGTGTGTGTGTGTGTGTGTGTGTGTGTGTGTGTGTGTGTGTGTGAGCGTGTGTCTGTGGACATACACGTGTGTCTGTATGCATGTGCCAGCACGTGTGCCTGCATGCACGTGTGTGGATGTTTGTGCCTGTGCTTGTGAACATACAGTACGTGTGTATCTTTTGTCATTAACACACACACACACCCATAAGCACATGCCCACAGGTGTGTGTGTGTGAGTTAGGGAGGGAGCAAGGTCTTCTAGGAGGAGGTTCTGGGTCAGAGAGGAGGCTGTTCTGACTCCTGTTCTAACACCATCACTAGGGCCAGAGTCGTGGAGATTGTGGAGAAGGTACGGTGTGTGCACATCCACCCTGTTTGGTCAGGTAGTGCAGAACTGTGTGACCCTGTAAGAGGCGTCGGGCTAATGCAGCTCTATTTTAGCCGATATCACACATGAGGTCCAACGGATTTTCTGCACAGATGAATCTGCCTGGTTTGCTCTGTGATTGCTGCTGGTCCCCTTCCATGTTTCACGAGTTTCGCTTTTGTCTTCCTTGTGGACGGGAAATGGAGGCAGATATTTCATATGAAATTGCAAAGTTATTTGCTGGTTTGCTCTACCCAGAGGGTCATGGGTTGGGATTCATTCCTGACTCACCTGCAGCTGCCTAGAGAATCATCACATTTTCCCCCAGTTCAGAGTCAACTCCGTATTGTAGTGAAGTTCACCTCACCACTATTACGGCCCTGTCCTCCTTTCTGGCTCGTCACTCTGCCAGCTTTCTCTTTGTATTAGTCAGCGAGATCTTGTGGATTGTCCCCCGCTCCCTGTTCTGTGCATCTCTCTCTTTCTCTCCCTCTCCCTCTCTCTCTCCCTCTCCCTCTCCTCTCTCCCTCTCTCTCTCCCTCTCCCTCTCCCTCTCCCTCTCTTTCTCTGTTTATTCTCCTTGACCCACTGGCCTGTTCATCAGGGAGTATCCAGTGGAGCACTTCAAAGTGGACGATCTTTCTGTTCCCCCACTGCCAGGCCCCGCGCGTGTGTCGGTGTGTGTGTTCTTCCTGAGCCTTGCCGTAAGTGGATCACTCCATATGTCTGCCTGGGGGCCTGTTCGTTTAGACTAATTGATCATGTTAATTGCGCTTGACAGGCTGCAGGGGGAGCCCTTCCTGCCACGGCTCTGCCACGGGAAGTGTGCCGTGAATTGTGTTTTTCCGCCATTTGCCATGGCGACGCTGCCCACTGGGTCATGCTGATGTGACATCCAAGCGGGACATTTACAGAGAACAAAAGAGGGATTCGCCCCAGTTTCACGCTTACCCTTATATGACTCATGCATGAGATTGTGGGATTGCATGTCAGGCCGTGCCAGTCTGGTGTGAGGCGCCGGTGCAGATGGAGGGACTTTCTGGCCCCCGGGGCTTTTTCTCTGTGTTGTCCTGGATGCCTCGTCTCTGTTTAAATGTCTCAGTCTCTTGTGTTGTCCTGTAAGCCTCATCTGTGGTTAAATGTTTCAGTCTCTTGCAGATTAGCTTTGTTTTTTCTCCTTTCTGCTGTTCTCTTAAACTCACATTCTCAGACTTTTCATTTTGTGTTTTCGACATACACATTTACATAAGGTGACCTCAAGGAGATGTTTGCAAACTGAACTCCCAGCCTGCTGGGCGGGGCCTGCGGAGCACACAGCACCCTGCCTCCCCTCACAGCCCCGCCTCCCCTCTAAGCCCCGCCTCCTCTTCTGTCTTCCTTGCCTAATCTAATGTTTTATAGAGAGTTACTTTGTATGATTATCTTCACAATCACTGTCCGATTATTAATCATCCCAGTTCCCTTTTAACACATTAAACTGATTTCCAAATGGGTTAACCAATCAGGTTAATTGCCCCATTGTTTTACTGAGTAGTTGAGTGGTGTGTGTGTGTGTGTGTGTGTGTGTGTGTGTGTGTGTGTGTGTGTGTGTGTGTGTGTGTGTGCGTGCGTGTGTGTTTACATGCATGATTGTGTTTGTGTGTGTATACATGTTTGTGTGTTTACATGCATGATTGTGCACATATGCTTTAGTGTATATATATTCGTGCTTTAATGTAGACATATGTACTAACATGTGTGCTTGTGTGTGTGTGTGTGTGTGTGTGTGTGTGTGTGTGTGTGTGTGTGTGTGTGTGTGTGTGTATGCGTGTGAGTGCGAATGCAAGTGCGAGTGTGTGTGTGTATGCGTGCGAGTGCGAGTGCGAATGCAAGTGCGAGTGTGTGTGTGTGTGTGTGTGTGTGTGTGTGTGTCTGTGTGTGTGTGTGTGTGTGTGTGTGTGTGTGTGTGTGTCAGTGCCATCAGCCACCAGAGGCTAGGCTGCTCTTTCCCTTCTGTTGCACTAATTACCATATACCCTGCCTATGGCCAATCAGGAAGGACCAGCCAGTGCTAGTGACGACCATTTGAATTTCAGCTCTGACCTTCTCACTAAATATGTGAAACACAACAGTGTGCACACACGTTTGTGTCCATGTGTGTGTGCATGTATGGGTATGTGTGTGGTTTATATGTACTTCTGATAAAGCACATAAGAGATACAGGCAACATAAGAGGTACAGCACATAAGAGATACAGGCAACAAATGGTATATTGGCAGTAATAATGTTGTGGTGTGAGTATGGCAGGTGTGGTGGGAGTATGGCAGGTGTGGTAGTGTGGTGTGAGTATGGCAGGTGTGGTGTGAGTATGGCAGGTGTGTTAGTGTGGTGTGAGTACGGCAGGTGTGGTGGGATTATGGCAGGTGTGGTAGTGTGGTGTGAGTATGGCAGGTGTGGTGGGAGTACGTCAGGTGTGGTGGGAGTATGGCAGGTGTGGTGGGAGTATGGCAGGTGTGGTAGTATGGTGTGAGTACGGCAGGTGTGGTGGGAGTATGGCAGGTGTGGTAGTGTGGTGTGAGTATGGCAGGTGTGGTAGTGTGGTGGGAGTACGGCAGATGTGGTGGGAGTATGGCAGGTGTGGTAGTGTGGTGGGAGTATGGCAGAATTCTATATATTCAGAAATCATATGAAGTTCTTATAGGAATTCATAATTTCACTGACGCATATTAAACATCACCCATATTGTTTTTTTTCCATAAAGCATAAAAACAACCTAATAAATGGGGTTTGGGATTTTTCTTTTTTTCCCAAAACACTGTAGAGAATAAATGTCACCCGAGCCTTGGGTGCCGCCCTTTGTAATAGTTGGTTGTATTCAAATATAGCCCAGAATCTCTCTTATTACTGGCTCATTAGCAGATGTGAAGTAACCCTTCATCAGTGCCCTGTGTGCTGCGCTGTATCATGCACCGTAAACTTGGGCATGTGGCATCGTGTGTTCAGCGAACGCCTGCAGCCCCCCCCCCCCTCCCCCCCCTCCCCCCACTCCCCTTCTCTTTGATGTTCTCTCTGCTCCTAACGAGGATTGATGGATGTAGGTGAGCCTCTCCCAGGGAGCCTCTCTCCCCACGCCTCTAATGACTGAGGAGTAAGCAGAAGGGTGTGTGTGTGTGTGGTTGTGTGTGTGGGTGGGTGTGTGGGTGTGTATATATGTGCATGTGTGTGTTCGTTCAGACTAGTAATTGTGTGTGTGTGTGTGTGTGTGTGTGTGTGTGTGTGTGTGTGTGTGTGTGTGTGTGTGTGTGTGTGTGTGTGTGTGTGCTGTAAACACAGGGTCAGCACAAAACAAATAACACCAATCACAACCACTGCAGCCTCACATCTCCATGTAGCCCTGATCACTCTGCACTCCTCCTCTTCTTCTCTGTTCTCCTCCCTCCCCTCCCACCCCTCCCCTCCCCCCTCCTCCCCCTCCTCTCCTCCCCTCCCCCCTCCTCCCACCCCTCTCCTCCCTCCCACCCCCTCCCCTCCTCCCTCCCCTCCTCCCCTATCACCCCTCCCCTCCCCCCTCCTCCCCCTCCTCTCCTCCCCTCCCCCTCCTCCCCCTCCTCTCCTCCCCTCCCCCCTCCTCCCACTCCTATCCTCCCCTCCTCCCTCCCCTCCTCCCTCCCCTCCTCCCCTATCACCCCTCCCCTCCCCCCTCCTCCCCCTCCTCTCCTCCCCTCCCCCTCCTCCCCCTCCTCTCCTCCCCTCCCCCCTCCTCCCACTCCTATCCTCCCCTCCCACCCCTCCCCTCCTCCCTCCCCTCCTCCCCTATCACCCCTCCCCTCCCCTCCCCCCCTCCTCTCCTCCCCTCCCCTCCCACCCCTCCCCTCCCACCCCTCCCCTCCCCTCCTCCCTCCCCTCCTCCCTCCCCTCCCACCCCTCCTCTCCTCCTCCCCTCCCCTCCCCTCCCACCCCTCCCCTCCTCCCTCCCACCCCTCCTCCCTCCCCTCCCCTCCCCCTCCTCCCTCCCCTCCTCCCTCCCCTCCCCTCCCACCCCTCCCCTCCCACCCCTCCTCTCCTCCCACCCCTCCCCTCCCACCCCTCCCCTCCCCTCCTCCCTCCCCTCCTCCCTCCCCTCCCCTCCCCTCCCACCCCTCCCCTCCCACCCCTCCTCTCCTCCCTCCCCTCCCCTCCCCTCCCCTCCCACCCCTCCCCTCCCCTCCTCCCTCCCACCCCTCCTCTCCTCCCTCCCCTCCCCTCCCCTCCCACCCCTCCTCTCCTCCCTCCCCTCCCCTCCCCTCCCACCCCTCCCCTCCCCTCCTCCCTCCCCTCCCCTCCCACTCCTCTCCTCCCTCTCTGCTCTGCTCTTTCCTGCCCTCCACCCTCCCCATCTTGTGCAGAACCTCGTCACATCTTTAATAAACTCTCTACTCTGAGAGGTTCTGTTCTGGGCGGATCGATAATTTACTGTGGAGAAGGTGCAGGGCAAAAGAACCAGGCTTGAGCAGGATCAGTGGCACCAGTAGAGGGCGCTGTGCCGGACGCAGGACTGACCGCCATCTCTGAGACTGCAGGACACTAGTACGCACACACATACACACGCACACACATACACACGAGCACACACACTTACACACATTTATGTACACACATATAAGGGGCTGTAATAAGAGCCCTTGGAACAAGCTGTCCTTGAGCCACATAATTATGTTAATTACATTACTTTAATTATGTGAAGATTTTATTTCATACATATCAATAGCAAAGTTTACACCTTGTTTGCAATGAACACATGACTGGAAATCTTAAGTCGACACAGATGACATAAAGAGCTTCTCATGTCTCCACGTTCAAAGGACACGAAGCTTTCTGTCTACCAGTCATTCTCTGCTCATTGCAGCACGTTGTCATTCCTGCCTTCCTGAGATAAGTCCACTTTAGAGCAGCTTCTGAGCCCACAGAACACACTGACTCTTATCTTAGATGATGTCTTGCCAGAGATACATTTGCACACTAAGAGACTCTGGTGAAAGACATTTAAGCCCCATCGCCTAGTGGTTTGAATGCTGACATCTTAAGTAGATTAAAGTGACACATCTTGTGTTTCAAAAGGAAACAAACACTCAGCAGGCCGCCTCAGTGTGTGTGTGTGTGTGTGTGTGTGTGTTTGTATGTGTGTGTGTGTGTGTGTGTGTGTGGTAGGAGCTACTCACAAAAGTGTCAGGAGTGTTTACTTCATCAGAGTAATGCTGGGGAGTTCAGTGCTCTGTAACAGCAGTCATGGTCTGCTGGTCTTGTGACCGGAGGGTTGTGGGTTCGATTCCCAGGCCGTAAGCCATGACTGAAGTTTCCTTGAGAAAGGCACTTAACACCCAAATGCTTCCCGGGCGCCGGACTAGGGCTGCCCACCGCTCTGGGCCACAGCCCCCTATTCATCACTAGTGTGTGTGTGTGTGTGTGTGTGTGTGTGTGTGTGTGTGTGTGTGTGTGTGTGTGTGTGTGTGTGTGTGTGTGTGCGTGTGTGTGTGTGTGCGTGCATGTGTGTGTGCGGAGGACTTATTCCTATTGGGGTCACTTAACTCTACTACATCCAGTCATGGCCTATGGCTCAAAGGGCTCAGTCAGTACTTACTACACAGCTTTGGGGGTGAATTGCACGATGGTTCTCCCCCATCTCAGTGATGGCACCCATCCCTGTCTCTCCGAGGGTACTTACCCCCATCTGTCTGATGTGTTGTGGACTTGCTGGTCTCTGCTCCTTTGAGTGAACACAAGCCTCTCACTGAAATTGCTTATCAAGGGCTTCCTGGGATAATGATGTATCCCAAGGTAACAGAGCCTACAATTAATTATGAAAAAGTCAAACAGAAAATCCTCTGGAGTGGCCTGGGTGCTCCTCTCTGTGTGGTGATGGTTAAATGACTAATGGAAGCTCCTGACGGGAGCACACAGAACGTGCTGCATAGGGCATCCACCCATGCACATTCAACCCTTTGTCTGAAGAACAACAGGATGCACACGTGCATGCATTACTCTGTGTGTGTGTGTGTGTGTGTGTGTGTGTGTGTGTGTGTGTGTGTGTGTGTGTGTGAATACAAATAGGATACAAATAGGTTTGTTTGTGTGCTAAGCATAGCATTCCAGACACTGTAGCCATTTTTTACAATGATGGTCTTCAAATTAGAAAAACAAGAATGCATTAAGAAATATACAACACGGAAAAAGACTAACTGTAACTGCAAGTCAAACTGGAGCTGATATCCCGCCCTGCTGATCTCCCACTGTGCTGATCTCTCACCCTGCTGGTTTCCCACCCTGCTGATCTCCCACCCTGCTGGTCTCCCGCCCTGCTGATCTCCCACCGTGCTGATCTCCCGCCCTGCTGATCTCCCACCCTGCTGATCTCCCACCCTGCTGATCTCCCACCCTGCTGGTCTCCCACCCTGCTGATCTCCCACCGTGCTGATCTCCCACCCTGCTGATCTCCCACCCTGCTGATCTCCCACCGTGCTGGTCTCTCACTGTGCTGGTCTCCCTCTCTGCTGGTCTCTGACTGGGCTGCTCTCCCTCTCTGCTTGTCTCCCATTATGCTTGTCTCCCATTGTGCTGGTCTCCCTCTCTGCTGATGTACCTGTGCGCTGATCTCCCTCTATTCTGATCTCCCTCTGTCTGCTCTGTTGTATGCACCAAGTGTATCAGGCCTCATTCAGACAGAATGGCAGAAGGTCAGTGAATGCAAGCGTAGCAGTGTGAGGCTCGTGACACGGCTCGCGTGTGTGTGTGTGTATGTGTGTGTCTGATGATCTCACCTCTTCTCTTTCCTCCTCATTGGCTGTGCGCTGACGGACCTGTCTGAACTCCTCCAGTCACACGTAAGTACTGCTCACCTCTAATCTACCAGCTCTAGACTACCGGCTCTAGACTACCGGCTCTAGTCTACCGGCTCTAGACTACCGGCTCTAGTCTACCGGCTCTAGTCTACCGGCTCTAGACTACCGGCTCTAGACTACCGGCTCTAGTCTACTAGCTCTAGTCTACCTGCTGAGCATACACAACGCCGCCCGCTGCTGTCAAAGCAGCTGGACCACATGAAGCTGTTGAACTGTTTTCATTAAAACCACAACATTATCATATCAACATTCTCCCTGATGTAAACACTGGGGATTTTATTATTTTATTCCAACAGCTAATTAACTGCTCATGTTTACCATAATGTTACACAAAGTGTGTGTCTACATACATACAGTACACACATAAATATAATTTTTGTTTGTGTGTGTGCATATGTGTTTGTGGTGTATGTCTGTGGGTACATTTGTGTGTCTGTGCAGGTGATTTCGTCCGATTTGAAAGGCGACCATATCTTCCGTCTGACGGGTAAAGGGGCGGACCAGGACCCAAAGGGCGTGTTCAGTATCAACAAGCTGACGGGGGAGGTGGCTGTGAGTCAGGCACTCAACCGAGAGGCTTTGGCCTTTTACCATGTGAGTGTCATCATGCTGCATGCTAGGATGCATGCATTTGAGCTGTGGAATTCTGGGAGTAGTAGTTTTGAACTTCTATGGGCTAGTTTCCCAGACTGTTTCCAGTGGTGATTTAGACCACAACTGTGATTCATCCATGTTTGGGAAAGTGGCCTTCAGTGTCTAACCAGAACAACACTGATGTAACATGAGTACATAACTGGTGGCGTGTGTGTGCGCGCGTGTGCATGTATGCCTGTGTAAATGTGCATCTACGTTTCTGTGATTGTCATTAAAGCCAAAAACAAACAGACAAAACCAAGGAGGAGTTCTCATTGGCTGCTGCGATCAGGAGGGCGCCAGGTGTTGCAAAGCTCCATGTTTTCTCTAGAAGGCGAAACTCGGCCAGTGGCTACTCCAGATACTACTACTCCAGATACTACTACTCCAGATAATCAGATAGACAGAGTGGATGTTTTCATTGGGACACTCTGCTGATGGAGCTGTTCGCTACCTTTCTCTGTGCACTGCTGTTTGGCAGCTAACGACAGGTTTGCTTGTGGCTTTTCCATCCCCTGAAGAGAACTGCAGAGGACAAATTTTGATTTTGATTTTCCTGGGCCTTTCAAGAAATAACATCAATAAAGCAGTTTGTGTCCCTTAACTCTCTGGATCCACTCCACCGGTGTCTGTAGATGGTGTTTGAGGGCCGTCGCTCCGGCCTGTGGCCCACTGCTCATCTTTTGCGTGAACAGAAGAAGCAGAGAAATGCTGGAGAAAGAACATCAGGCATTTTTACATTTCTTCATCTCAAAAGCTACGTAGAACATTCTGGTCCTGCTGTCACACTGTTCAACGCTGACGGCTTGTGTTTGCCTAGACACGTATAAATGTGGCTGTGTCTGTGTAGTTCTCTTTGTGCGATTTAGAGGATGAGTGTGTGTTTGTGTGTGTGTGTGTGTGTGTGTGTGTGTGTGTGTGTGTGTGTGTGTGTGTGTGTGTGTGTGTGTGTGTGTGTGTGTGTGTGTGTGTGTTTGTATTTGTCTGTGGCACAGTGCCACAATAACCACAGTCACTATCCACAGCATGGGCACCACAGTACCACAATAACCACCCACAGCACAGGCAGAACAGTACCATGGTAACCACCAACAGCACAGGCAGAACAGTACCATGGTAACCACCAACAGCACAGGCAGAACAGTACCACGGTAACCACCCACAGCACAGGGGCCATCTCAGCGGCCCTATTAGGTCTCTGGATCCTCATATCCCCACTGTCCTCATATCCCCTCTACTGTCCTCATATCCCCTCTACTGTCCTCATATCCCCTCTACTGTCCTTACATCCCCCCTACTGTCCTCATATCCCCTCTACTGTCCTTACATCCCCCCTACTGTCCTCACTTCCCCTCTACTGTCCTCATATCCCCTCTACTGTCCTTACATCCCCTCTACTGTCCTCACTTCCCCTCTTCTGTCCTCACTTCCCCTCTTCTGTCCTCATATCCCCTCTACTGTCCTTACATCCCCTCTTCTGTCCTCACTTCCCCTCTTCTGTCCTCATATCCCCTCTACTGTCCTTACATCCCCTCTACTGTCCTCACTTCCCCTCTTCTGTCCTCATATCCCCTCTACTGTCCTTACATCCCCTCTTCTGTCCTCACTTCCCCTCTACTGTCCTCACTTCCCCTCTTCTGTCCTTACATCCCCTCTACTGTCCTCACTTCCCCTCTTCTGTCCTCACTTCCCCTCTTCTGTCCTCATATCCCCTCTACTGTCCTTACATCCCCTCTACTGTCCTCACTTCCCCTCTACTGTCCTCACTTCCCCTCTTCTGTCCTCACTTCCCCTCTTCTGTCCTCATATCCCCTCTACTGTCCTTACATCCCCTCTTCTGTCCTCACTTCCCCTCTACTGTCCTCACTTCCCCTCTTCTGTCCTTACATCCCCTCTACTGTCCTCACTTCCCCTCTTCTGTCCTCATATCCCCTCTACTGTCCTTACATCCCCTCTACTGTCCTCACTTCCCCCCTTCTGTCCTCACTTCCCCTCTACTGTCCTTACATCCCCTCTACTGTCCTCACTTCCCCCCTTCTGTCCTCACTTCCCCCCTACTGTCCTCACTTCCCCTCTACTGTCCTCACTTCCCCTCTACTGTCCTCACTTCCCCCCTACTGTCCTCACTTCCCCTCTACTGTCCTCACTTCCCCCCTACTGTCCTCACTTCCCCTCTACTGTCCTCACTTCCCCTCTACTGTCCTCATATCCCCTCTACTGTCCTCACTTCCCCTCTACTGTCCTCATATCCCCTCTACTGTCCTCACTTCCCCCCTACTGTCCTCACTTCCCCTCTACTGTCCTCACTTCCCCCCTACTGTCCTCACTTCCCCCCTACTGTCCTCACTTCCCCCCTACTGTCCTCACTTCCCCTCTACTGTCCTCAGATTCCCTCTACTGTCCTCACTTCCCCTCTACTGTCCTCACTTCCGCCCTACTGTCCTCATATCCCCTCTACTGTCCTCATATCCCCTCTACTGTCCTCAGATTCCCTCTACTGTCCTCAGATTCCCTCTACTGTCCTCAGATTCCCTCTACTGTCCTCACTTCCCCCCTACTGTCCTCATATGCCCTCTATTGTCCTTACTTCCCCTCTACTGTCCTCATATGCCCTCTACTGTCTTCATATCCCATCTACTGTCCTCAGATTCCCTCTACTGTCCTCACATCCCCTCTACTGTTCATAACCCTGCATATCTGATTGTAGGCCCTTGTGTGTAAGGTAGAGAAAAAGTCAGAGATCTAGACATCTGGACAAACATGTTGCTGTTGTCAATGTTAAGAGTAATGTGTGTAAGGGATAGTAATGTAGTGAAGAACACTGACAGATGTATTTACATGTTTGAACTTGCCATATTGAGTAAACAGTCTGTAAACAGCTGAATCATTTTCAGTCATTTATGTACACCGTGCAGGCAACTGGACCTGTTAAGTTATAATAACTTTATTTTTGCATCTTTCATTTCTCTGATAGGACAAAGCACACACACACACACACACACACACAAACACACATGTGCACACACACACACACACACACACACACACACACACACACACACACACACACACACACACACACAACCTTCCAGGGACATATCCTGTAGCTTAGATCTCTAACATTTCCACTGAAGGCTAAGGAACCATGCAGTCACGGTTATGGACATCTTTGCTGTTTTGTCTCATGGGGCCGTTGTAATTGTGCCTTCCTGCATGCTGCTCCCAGCCGAGGTGTAGCCACAGCTGCCCAGGATCAGGACGGCTCCATTACGGACTCGTCTGCAGTCGTCATGGGTACACCTGCTCTAAACGCCACTGCTGTTGAAACCGAGCAGCCCACTGCGGCCTCTATCAAATGCTTCCTACACATTTCCCAAACCCCGCCTTCTCAAAGCCCTGCCTCCTCAAAACTCCACCTTCTCAAAACTCCACCTCCTCAAAACCCTGCTTCCTTAAAACACCATCAGAAGCACAAGAACATCAAAGAGCAACAACAAAGCACGCACACACTCCAATTACAGCTTGTGCTGAAAAGAGCTTCACGCTATGCTAGGTGATACTGTCAGTGCGGTGAGACTGTGCTGTAAGTACACACACAGCAATTCCTCGGAGGTTCAGAGAGCGTCGTCATTGGCCGCTAGGTGTTCCTGCATTGGCAGAGAGGTGGGCGTGGCCTCAGCACTGGAACATGCAGGAGTTTCAAGCTCAAACCTCCAGATTTCTTTAAGAAAGGTGAACTGGCAACAACAGCGAGGCCTCGTGCCTCAAGATCACACTGATCTCACTACTGTTCACCTGCAGAGAATCATGTTCTATTTTCAATGGGCTGCTGTGTTTATCTGAGCACTGAGAGGCTATTGGAGAAACGTCTTCTTTATGCCAGAGTAAATTACAGCACTTAACAAGCTCAAACTGCCCATCTCTATATGTCTGGCCTCTCTGTCTGCCTGTCTGTCTGTCTGGCCTTTCTGTCTGCCTGTCTGTGTCTGGCCTCTCTGTCTGCCTGTCTGTCTGTCTGGTTTCTCTGTCTGCCTGTCTGTCTGTCTGGCCTCTCTGTCTCACTTTGTAATTTTTTCTTTGTACTTTCCTCTCTCCCTCTCTCTGTATTTTCCTTTCTTTCTGTTCCTCATATGTCTGTTTCTCCTTTCTTTCTTTCTTTCTTTCTTTCTTTCTTTCTTTCTTTCTTTCTTTCTTTCTTTCATACATTCTCTCTCTTGTCTTGTATAAATAGAAATCTCACACACACGCACACACCTTTTCTGAAGGGTAAGTGGACGGTGGTGGTGTGCTAAGCTGTTCTGATGTCATGCTGTAGCAGTCGCCACTTCTGCCATGGCCCTACAAACAGACCACTGATGACAAGCAGGCCTGTTCTCCCATTTCAGTCCTCACTGGAGGCCTGTTTCTCCTCTGGCCTACAGCTGTCATCCTGGGAGGGGATTCTCACCCCACCCACTCACCCACCCACCATACTCACCCACCCCACCCACTCACCCACCCACTCACCCACCCCACCCACTCACCCTACTCACCCCACCCACTCACCCACCCCACCCCACTCACCCACCCTACTCACCCACCCCACTCACCCACCCCACCCACTCACCCACCCCACTCACCCACCCACTCACCCACTCACTCACCCCACCCACTCACCCACCCACCATACTCACCCACCCCACCCACTCACCCCATCCACTCACCCACCCCACTCACCCCATCCACTCACCCACCCACCATACTCACCCACCCACCCCACTCACCCCACCCACTCACCCCACCCCACTCACCCACCCCACTCACCCCACCCACTCACCCCACCCACTCACCCCACCCCACTTACCCCACCCACTCACCCACCCCACTAACCCCACCCACTCACCCACCCCACCCACTCACCCCACCCACTCACCCACCCCACTCACCCACTCACCCACCCCACTCACCCCATCCACTCACCCACCCCACCCACTCACTCACCCCACCCACTCACCCACCCCACCCCAATCACCCACCCCACTCACCCACACACCCACCCCACTCACCCCATCCACTCACCCACCCCACTCACCCACCCCACCCACTCACCCACCCCACTCACCCCACCCACTCACCCACCCCACTCACCCACCCCACTCACCCACCCCACCCCACTCACCCACCCCACCCACTCAGCCACCCCACCCACTCACCCCACCCACTCACCCCACCCACTCACCCACCCCACCCACTCAGCCACTCCACCCACTCACCCACCCCACCCACTCAGCCACCCCACTCACCCACCCCACCCAGTCAGCCCAACGCTTACAGCAGCCCCCAGACCAGCCTCACAGGCTCCACTGGTCAAAGGAGTGTTTTGATGTGTTGTAGTGAAGTAATGGAACTGCTATGTCCAGCAGCTATGTCTGTCTTCCATCAATTCCACTCTGTGGATTCTCTCTGTGATGTGTGTGTGTGTGTGTGTGTGTGTGTGTGTGTGTGTGTGTGTGTGTGTGTGTGTGTGTGTGTGTGTGTGTGTGTGTGTGTGTGTGTGTATGTGTGTGTGTGTGCTCAGTACAGCAACTAATCTTATTTACCAACACTGTTCTATGTAAGTAGGTTGAAATGAGAAAGCGGGAGACTGAAATTAGCCATTAAAAAACTTTCTTTACACTTATAAGATCATTCTGCACTCAGAGAAGGCAAGCCAGCCCTGAGTCAGGTAAACATGCACGCAGGTAATGACAGGTAATAGCATCCATTATAGCTCATGTAGCCAGCCTAGCAGTAATCACAGCTGTTTACTCCCCCCACGCATGGTTACCGTCGCCATGTTACCGTCGCCACGTTACTGCTGCAGGAGTTCCTCCAGACCAAGCTCCTCCCCTCCGAGCTGCTTTCCTGTGCTCAGACTGCACAGGCCAGGGCACCAGCAGCACCATGCCTGCTGGGAGATAGGGGGCTGATGGGAAATAAGGGGCTGATGGGATACATAAGCTGGTGTTTAATGACAGCTGTCTGTGGCTTTTCTCCTCGGACCTCTCCACACAGCACCAATCAAAGCAACGAAAATGAAACATTAAACACTTAATGGGAACGTTAAACACCATGTTCAATCTCCCCATTACGTTAAAGAGCTTTAATGGACAAAGGAGAGAGGGCAGAATTCCAGCCTTTAATATGTTCGTCTTTACAATTTGCCGATCGATGTCTGTCCGCTAGGAAGCAGCATCTGGTGTACAAGAAGATGCTGGCGTGACCTCCAAAGGTCAGGTCAAAGAAAGGGACAGTCGAGTACACGGTAGCCTAGTAATGTCTACTCTGACAGTGATAACTACGCCTACTGAATATATGTATAGTCTTCCTAAGAAGAGCCCGGGTAGATGTGACTGGATGTAATTAGTTTGGTATGATATGGTGAGTGATGCTTCAGATCAGCTCTGAACAGGCGTGTTGGATCAGGACTTGAGTAGTGGATGAAGGTGCTAATGACTGAGGATTAGTGATAGAATAACATTCGTTTCATTCCTCTTCAAGGTCAGGGTAAATAAACGTGTTAATCATTCAGCCAGGCTGGATGTGTTGCCTGAAAGCTGAAATAAGATTATTCAAATAGGAAATGGAAACTGAAGTGGAGTTTTCACAGTTTATATTCAAACAAATGAAAATGAAAAATGGAGTCAATAAAGTCTTTAAAGTATCAGCTACTGTATGCGCACAGGTTCTAAATTATACTGAGACAGGATTAGTAGAGACTACATTCAGGTTATGGTTTCAGGGGAATAACAATGGATCTTATTTCCATGACAACAAGTATAAAAAGTATAAGAGCTTCACTGAATGTGGGGGAAACCGCATCAGAGACAGACCACTGCATCCCAGAACTCCCACAGCTGCTGGCACACACTCTCCAATAACGGCCAATAACCGTGAAGATCTGAACCTTCTTAATAAGATTCTGAGGGTGTCAGTCTAGCTTCATGTTCTGTGTATTGTTTATAAAGCACAGTGACTGTGGGACTGAACCCTAATTAATGCAATAATGACTATTGCATGTTTACATTGTATTTGTCAAGCCCTGGGAGATAACAGACATACGTCTGTGAGAAATATTCCAAATGTGGAATCTGATAAAGTGATGAGTTTTAATCAAGTTTAACAGTATTCATCTTATATTTAATAGCAAATATTAATTTTTCTTCTTCTATAATATCTATTCCTCATAAAAAGTGTGTGGACATACTGGAACCATGCTTCATATTGTAGCCTGTATTCTAATTTAAATTATGAATTATTCATTAGCCAGGCAAACACACAAGTTTCAATTTTGACATAAACAAAACTCCCTTACTTGCTCCCACAGGGTCTACAGTTAAAGGTGCTGTGCTTTAGATATTCAGACCAAACAGGTTTCTGTAAAACCTGGCAATTATAATATTATTTCTGAGTGATTTTTGTATATTAACATTATTCTCGAAGGAAACTTATGCTTTTAATACCTGTTTAATTAAATGTTTATTTGGTTACTATTTGTTGTACCTCACAGAAGATCCAGAGTGAGATTTTCCTTCATTACTGATATTTTATATACTGATACAGTGATGTGATGATATTATATACACTGATGTAGTGAGGAACTGATATCATATACACTGATGTAGTAAGTTACAGATATTTTATATACTGATTTAATGATGGACTGATATTATATACACTAATGTAGTGAGGTACTGATAATACTGCTAAGCTTTGTCTAACTGCTTTGGAGGCTGGAGGTTATGGGCGGAGTCTGAAGGAGATGGGTCGGAGTCTGAAGGAGATGGGCGGAGACTGGAGGACATGGGCGGAGTCTGAAGGAGATGGGCGGAGACTGGAGGAGATGGGCAGAAGTTGGAGGATATGGGCGGAGTCTGCAGGAGATGGGCTGAGGCTGGAGGAGAGGGGCGGAGTCTGGAGGAGATGGGCGGAGGAGATGAGACATGGCAGGGGACTATGAGCAGGAGAAAGCCTCTGCTGTGATGAGCATCTTTAGAAAGCTTTTCTCTACATCTGAAGAGTTCTCTGTCTGGGTAGAGTCTCATGGGTATTCCTCTGAGGATTGGTCTCAGCACACACACACACACACACATACCAGGCGAAGAGGATCTCGAGGGAAAACAGCTCTGTTCACGCAAGCGCCACTCATCTTAAGAGGCACACAAACTCATTCAGAAATGCATCAGGAAAGATACTTTACATTCCATAACGCTTCTTGAAAATTTTGAATTTGTGAAAACACAATCCCTCATTATTTACATACTGACTGTGATGTGCCCTGACCCCGAATTCTCCTCCCTTCGGTCTGTAAATTCGCCCCATTCAGTGCAAGCAAAACGCTTGCGCCTCCGTTGTAGTCTGATTTTTACTGAGTGCTTAGGACAAACGTGTTGAGCAGCGCTCCCCACGTCCGAAAATGTCTCACATTCTCAGCACTACGACAGCTGACTAGCTAATGCTGTATGACGTTTGTTTGTTGGATACGTTACCAGTTTAACCAGTTTAATGCCATAACTACCAACCCAGTTAATCAAGTGACCATAGCTAACCTACATGTAAATGGTCTAAATATGGTAGTTAACACATTCAGTTACTTGGTTAGCTAAATAAATGTTAACTAGTGTTAAGATATTTTATTTAGCTGGGTAGCTTGCTTTAAATGTTCAAACATTAGAGTATTAAAATGAGTTTACGTTAGTAATTAAACCGCCACCACCACTGAAAGTAAAGTAGCCTTGCATGGTTTTAACACGGTTTTAGCTGCGCTCAGCAAATTCCTTTCTTTCAGAACTTTAGTTCCAACATAAGCACGTACGTGAACGTCTTGAAGACGGCTGGAAAAGCATCATGAAATTGCTTCAGAGAGTTACTTGTGTTCTTTCGTTGGTTTGATACCGTTCCTGTTTTTTTTAAGTTTTAAAATGTAGAAAATAGTAAAAAAAATAATAAAATAATAATAAACAAATAAGCTGGTACTGTAGCATTCACATTGATATCGCTATATCTCGCTCATGGTTTGAATAAAACATTGTCATCTCTCTGCATTAGGGACACAAAGGCCCATCAGCTTGGGTCTCGTAAATGTTTCAGTGTGCTCCTGTATTTTTGATGTCAGGAGCACCTAAGATCCTCGCCAGAAAGCTCGACGTACAACCCTCCGCTTTTTTCCTTGTGTATTATTCAGAAGTCGAGCGCGAGCTTTGTGATGTGAAGCATAAACTTCATAAACACGTTCAGATGTTCTCCGAGTTATTTCTTTATTTTTTAAAGTAAAATGTGTTGTGTCGTCCACTTTTCCGGTGGCTGCCTTTCCTTGTGCTGCTTGGAGACCAGCGTGTAAAAACAGGGGCGGTTTGCGGCAGGATTTCCGATTAATCTGTGGCGCACACGGAGGGTTTAGCAGAAAACAGTTCGATAAGCGGTGCGGAGCCACCACCCCTGAGCCCTGAGGTGTGTGTCGGGGCGTGGAGAATAAACATGCACTTGTCCACCTCATTTCTGCCTGGCTTTGAGGATATAGCCAGAGACAGGTGACGCTCGCCTTTAAATCCCACTTCTGCTTCCTGCTTGTCGGGATGGTCATTTACTGGGTATTGGGGAGAGCGCAGGAAAACTGACCGTGGTATTTTTCTTTGGGGCTGGTCCTCACCAAATCACTCTGTAGTTGTGTATTGGAGATAACAATGCTCCAGCGCACACCAATCTGCACACTAGTGGCTGCGGCATGCTTGATGTTTCGATGGTCAGTGCCAAGCACTTTTCTCCCAAACGAAAGTGCTTGTGTTTAAATCTGGCTTGATCTAGTGAGGAACAGGGACTGATTTGTTTGAAAAATGATCCTAACATCTAGCATACTAAGCAAAAATTGCTTGATAAGATGAATAAAGTTTTGAATCCTGCCTTATCTTTCTGCATGCTGTGAACTGAAGCCATGGCTGCACCCGAGACTGCAGGTTATCCCTGTGTCCAGAAGACAAGCTGGGGCTTGTGTGGAGACACTCTCGTGGTCAGGCTGCAGACATCAGGGACTGTCATGTTGTGCCGGGACACTCTTGTTGTCAGGCTGCAGACATCAAGGACTGTCATGTTGTGTGGGGACGCTCTTGTGATCAGGCTGCAGACATCGGGGACTATCATGTTGTGTGAGGACACTCTTGTGGTCAGGCTGCAGACATCAGGGACTGTCATGTTGTGTGGGGACCAGCTGCTTGTCAGTCACTCGGGGGTGTGGTGTGAGCATATTGTCAGATCCCACGCAGAGCGTGCTTGGGCAGAGTGCCAGGGAACCGGAGCCTTATTGATGGTTTGAGGGACGTTTATAGCCACGTTTTGAAACACACTGCAAGCAAATATTGCAGTTGACGTATGTGGAGGTCTCAGAATAAAAGTAGTTCTCTGCATAATTGCTCGTCTCCATGGCGTTTATAGGGCATGAACGCATAATTTGTTTTGGCAAGGGCACAGAAATTGCAGACTTTTTTGTGCTTTTACTGTTCCGTGTCACACGGCGTCCTACTGAGCAAAGGCACAAACAAGGGCGTGATTTAGCTGTCAGGTGTGTCTTCATGGGGGTGGGGGGGGGGGGGGGGTGGCGGCATTTGTCAAATTTTGTTAGAAACCTTTGACCAATTGTGTCATTAGATGTTTAAATTCATATGCTTGTGATGTCTACCAGGAGTATTGCATCTTAGACCTTTTAAAATTTTTTAGGCTATATGATTTATATATACGATTTAAAGTGCATTTACATGCACTTTTCCCTTGTAAAGAATAGCATCGCCCGAGCCCTGAGTCTACCAGCACACGCCTAGCAGCTGCTTCTGATTGTGTCTCCTCTAGAAGTGATATCAATCTGACCGGCAGGCCTCTCCCCTCCCAGTACCTCCCAGAGTTTAAATGAGTTGTGTTATTAGCAGTGGGAGGGGAGCTCTCCTGTCTGGAGGCTTACGGCTGTGATCTGAGTGGAGCTTTCAGGCAGCAAAGGCCTGCAGGCAGGACAGAAAGGCAGACGAATAATACCTTTAGAGAGCAGACGGCTGTTCCAGCAGTATGAAACACCTTCGAAAGCCCTCGTGACTCTTTCAGCACATTTTGGTTTGGGGTGGGGGGGGGGGGCAAATTATTTTTATCTGCCTCTGTATCATCTTTTTCTCCTCTTCCTCTGAATCATCTCCTCTACCTCTGAATCATCATCTCTCCTCTTCCTCTGAATCATCATCTCTCTCACCTCTTCAGAATCATCATTTATCTCCTCTTCCTCTGAATCATCTCTCTCCTCTTCCTCTGAATCATCACTCTCTCCTCTTCCTCTGAATCATCATCTCTCTCTTTGCTTCTTCTGAATCATCACTCTCTCCTCTTCCTCTGAATCTTCACCCCCTTCTCTTTCTCTGTATCACCATCTCTCTCTCTGCTCTTCCATTGTATCGTCTCTCTTTTTCCTCCTCCTCCTCCTCTTCCTGAGCCAAGCACTCTTTCTTTGGTCTCTTCAAACTCATTCTGGTTGTGTCCACACACAGCAACAAATCTGCTTGTTCTTTTTGATACAAAAAATTATGTTTCCATCCAATTTCTCTTCTTTTGTTTCATATGTCAGTAAAAGAACTTGCACATCAACCAACAGGGGGTGCTGGGGAAAAACACTAATAAGGGTATTGTCCAAGATAAATGATTTAATACACATGCTGGATATTTGTGATAACAGAGCGAGTCAATGAGGCTTTTAAATTGCCATTATGAATGAGTGGTTAATCGTGAGGCATTTTAGAGCTGCTGCTGCTGCTGCAAATCAGAGAGCCACAGTGTAAGGGAGCAGAGGCAGTCTGCCTCTCTGTTTTCTAGGGTTTGTTCTCATGGATCGACAGACTCTCAGTGTACTGGGAAACATCTGCAGCTACCTGAAAACATCAATTTAAAAGAATTTATTTTGGACAAAAGTGGGAGGAGACAACCTGCGTTACATGTAGAAAACAGCTCAGAGCCCTTGGGTGGGTCTTTTATTATGTAATCTGCCTTCTGGTGCTGTGCCAGGTGACTGATGAAATGGTGTGTAATGGTGAAATTGTAAAACCACTTCCATCCATTCAGCTGTCCTGCTCATACAAGTGCAGTAGTTGCTTGAAACTTTGTTTTGCTGGGTTCACCAAACTGATCCTGATCTTGATCCTAACCTCCAGAGGTTCAGTCTTCTGTTCTAAGAACAGGTGTTCTCGGGCCCTTCTGTAGATTCCAGTGGATTTTATTTCATGTCAGATTTGATGAGCAAGTTAAAGCACATTTGATGTCGTTTGTGAGCCCATTGTGGCCGTGTGATATATTTAGACATATTTATACATTCTGACACATTACAGTTGTGAATGGGACTCGTGGATTAGACTGACCCTCAGGGCCTTCCTGAGAAGCTGTTCACGTTCAACTCTATAAATCTGACATTAAAATGGATTCTTATTTCATTCTGTAGACATATGAGCTGTGAACTTTTCTCTTGGCCTCATAATAATTCTCTGGGCCAATAAATGATGTGGATTATCACTTTAAGGTTTTGTTCCTTCAGAGTCTGACGCTGCGTGTTCCCATTGAGAAGGAATATGGCAATGGATAACCCATTGTGATGATTCTGGACTTTTGTGGAGATAAAGACCTAACAGCCTTTCAGTACCCAAGAACTTGTATGTCTCTCTCAATGTGCCTGTCTTGCTCTCTGTCACAGTCTCTTTGAGTTTGTCTATCTGTCTGCCTGTCTTTCTCTCTGTCTTTCTCCTGGTTTGTTTCTCTCTGTCTTTCTCTGTGTCTGTCTCTCTCTGTGTCTGTCTGTCTCCTTCTGAGCTCCTGGGACATTTTGGATCTTGTCCCTGAATGTTGCCTGTTTCAGCTCTGTTTAATTAAAACCTCTGTCTGTCCTTGCAAGCCCAGGTGTCTTGCCAGAGATGTTGTATTTTCTCAGCATGGTGTTGTGTTGGCCAGCCCCAGACATCTCCTCTTCTGGTCTATTGCAAGGTGGCCAGTCGCTGTGTGCCACCATTTTGCCCCTTGTTGTCTCCGCCAGACTCATTCTTCTGCCTCTCAGAACATGGAGCACTTCTGTAGTTGCTTTCCTCTTTGATCACAGGAGTGGTCTATTTGTTTGTTAAAGAAGTGGCAAAACTTTTATTTTTAAGTGACTTTTTTTATTTTTGTAGAAATGTAACACCCTAGCACCGAATATCACACAAATGATTTAACCTAATCTCTTCCTAAATATGCCATCCCAAGATACTGCTTTTTGTGAAGGAGATTAAACTAACGGTGTTGTCTAAAATGTGGGAGAACTGTGGTGTAATCCACATGTCAGAACCTATTAAAACAAACAGCATATATGTGCCAGTACATAAGATTACATGGAGAAGTATTTCAGTGCGGTTCTTCTCATAATTTGGTGCATTTCCTCCAAACTTTGAGACCCATCATTTCAGTGTTCATTTCCTTAAATGTGTATTGAGGTCTCCAGGGCTTGGGATGCTAGCCTAAATTCACTGTAGTGTGAGCTGTGGTCAGAGGTCACTTTTCCCTCAGACTTGCTCATTGGCTGAGAAGCTCTCAGTGTGGCCGTGGTTGCCGTGAGGGGGTCTCTGTAGCGTGAACTACACCCTGTCTCCATGGTCCTTCTCTCTCTTTCTCCAAGCTGGTTCAGCCCCTCTGTTAAACGGAGCCTTGGGGAAGCAGCACCTGCTCTGTTGGCCTCTGCACAGCCAGCTCAAAGAAGGAGTTGTACCATCCATAACGAGCTCTCTCTCTCTCTCTCTCTCTCTCTCTCTCTCTCTCTCTCTCTCTCTCTCTCTCTGGGAGGAATAGCAGCAGGAGTAAAGCAGAGGCTACAGAAGCACACTGTTAACTCCTAGTGGAAACGATTCATCAGAAGTCTTTAGATCAGCCGGGACACCTCACAGCGCCCCCTTGCTGTCGGGTTGGGATGGAGCGCTTTGTCATTTTGGGGTTTTCCCTGCTGCTACTCTTAGAACCTCTCGCTGGGCTTCCAGTGGATGGTGATCCATTGTGCCATATTACGCCTGATTTAACGTGTGTTAACACCAGAGGTTGTTTCTGTCGTTTGTTGTGACAGACCCAAACAGTCCAAATGCATAAATGCAATCACAAGTGTGGCTTTGGTTCCCGGGTAAATGATCATGGGGGGTCATGGCCTGGTGGGAGGGAACTGGACTTGTGACCCCAGGGATTGTGGATTCGATTCCCAGACCTGAGGCCGTGACTAAGGTGTCCTTCAGCAAGGCACCTAACCCCAACTGCTCCCCGGGCGCTGGGCTAGGGCTGCCCACCGCTCTGGGCATGTGTGCACCACAACCCCCTAGTAATCACTAGTGTGTGTGCGTGTGTGTGTGTGTGTGTGTTCTAACTGCACAGATGGGTAAAAAGCGGAGGACAAATTTCGATTGCGAAATTTTCGATTGATTGAAAATCACAATTGACAAAAATATGGCACATTTACATTTACATTTATCAGGCCGTATCAGATATGTAAGGGGGGCGGAACAGAGGGGCGTGTGCGAGAGGCGGGGCTTGAGGTGGCCTCTGTTCCTCACAGTTTGCAACAGGCGATGGAGTTCAGCTAATAAACATATAAGACTCACACTCCTACCGTGTCGGTCAGTGATGTGCGCTGTCTGTAATTTTTACTGCTCCTCTACTTCTTTATCTCTGCGCATTCAAAGAGTCGTTTGCCTTCAGATTAAATCTCTTGCGGCTTTAACAAGCACAATTCTCCACTGTCTGGTCTGATTCTGAGAGAAATCACCACCTGTTTCATAACAGTGTTGCCAGTGCATCAGGATCAGAGCTCAGTTAGAGCCTTGCCACCTCACACGTCCCACACACTGTCCCGCACACTGTCCCGCACCATCCCTTCCTGCACAGCACGCACACCCTACTGACTACATTACAATATTCTCTCTTTTTTTTTTACAATCGGATACAAGCAGGGCAGCATCCTCACAGCAGATTTTCCTGCGCTAGATCAGAGATGTAGAGAACTTCCCCCACCACTGCACCCATCTATCATGGTCGGCACTGAGCAGCTAATCGAACGCTTGCCAAAGAAAGGACAAAAGGAGAAGACATACTGAGGTCAGCCGTGTGGGGATCGTTTAACCCAGCCGAACATACGAAGGTGAAGAGAACTGGTTGAGACTGGAGATTAAGAAGAAGTAGAACGGAAGAGAGGTAGCAAGGAGAGATGCATGCAGTCTGAAGAGAAAATGAAGGAGTGAGAGAGTGAGAGAGAGAGTGAGGAATGATGGTGAGAAATGATGAGGAGTCAGTGGGTACAGACAAGACTGTGAGAGCAGATGAGACTGTGAGGATAAATGAGACTGTGAGGATAAATGAGACTGTGAGGGCAGACGAGACTGTGAGGGCAGACGAGACTGTGAGGGTAGACGAGACTGTGAGGGTAGACGAGACTGTGAGGGTAGGCGAGACTGTGAGGGCAGACGAGACTGTGAGGGCAGACGAGACTGTGAGGGCAGACGAGACTGTGAGGGTAGACGAGACTGTGAGGGTAGACGAGACTGTCAGGGTAGACGAGACTGTGAGAGCAGACGAGACTGTGAGGGTAGACGAGACTGTGAGGGTAGACGAGACTGTGAGAGCAGACGAGCCTGTGAGGGCAGACAAAAAAAAGCTTATTCAGTCATGCTTTTTTCAGCTTAGGAACGTTGCAAAAATCAAGCATATTCTATCATTTCAGGACTTGGAGACAATCATACATACATTTGTGTCTTCGTGCATAGACTATTGCAATGCCTTGTACACTTGCCTTAGCCAAGGATCTTTGGCAAAGCTTCAGATGGTGCAGAACGCAGCTGCACAGCTTTTAACCAGAACAAGATGTAGGGAACACATCACTCCAGTGTTGGCCTCCCTTCACTGGTTGCCAGTGGAGTGGAGAGTGGATTTTAAGGTACTTGTTTTAACATATAAGGCTTTACATGGTGAGACGCCAGAGTATATTTGTGAGTTATTAGTTCCCCATTCCACTTCAAGGTCACTGAGATCTACAGACAAAGGGCTTCTGATGGTGCCGAGAACAAAACTCAAGCAAAAGGGTGACAGTGCATTTGCCGTGTATGCACCTAAACTCTGGAATAGTCTTCCTGTAAACATCAGATTTGCAGATTCCATATCATCTTTTAAAAAACTGTTGAAAACCCATTTTTATTCCCAAGCCTTTGAAAGAGTCCACAATTAAACTTTGAGCCTGGCGGTTTTGCTTAGTTGTATTTAATTTGTGTTACATACCTATTTTAAGTCCTTTTATGTTTTTATATGTTATGCATTTTATGTACGATTTTCATGTTTTTACTGACATTTTTCATTTTTGTATTTTATTTTAGAGTTGTAAAGCACTTTGGAGCAAAGGCTCAAAAAAGTGCTATATAAATAAATTTACATTACAAATTTACATTACATTACATTACAGACGAGACTGTGAGGGTAGACGAGACTGTGAGGGTAGACGAGACCGTGAGGGTAAATGAGACTGTGAGGGCAGACGAGACCATGAGGGTAGATGAGACTGTGAGGGTAGACAAGACCGTGAGGGCAGACGAAACCGTGAGGGCAGACGAGACCGTGAGGGCAGCACAGTCTTATCTGGGCTTGTCAGTGCTGTGCTGTGTTTTGGCTCCTGCTCGTTGTGTAAAATGTGCAACACTGCTGTGCTTGAACCCAGGGAGTGGAGCCCAGCGTGTAGATCCCAGGGTGTGGAGCCCAGCGTGTAGATCCCAGGGTGTGGAGCCCAGCGTGTAGATCCCAGGGTGTGAAACCCAGGGTGTAGATCCCAGGGTGTGGAGCCCAGCATGTAGATCCCAGGGTGTGGAGCCCAGCGTGTAGATCCCAGCGTGTAGATCCCAGCGTGTAGATCCCAGGGTGTGGAACCCAGCGTGTAGATCCCAGGGTGTGGAGCCCAGCATGTAGATCCGAGGGTGTGGAGCCCAGCGTGTAGATCCCAGGGTGTGGAGCCCAGCGTGTAGATCCCAGCGTGTAGATCCCAGGGTGTAGATCCCAGGGTGTGGAGCCCAGCGTGTAGATCCCAGGGTGTAGATCCCAGGGTGTAGATCCCAGGGTGTGGAACCCAGCGTGTAGATCCCAGGGTGTGGAGCCCAGGGTGTGGAGCCCAGCGTGTAGATCCCAGCGTGTAGATCCCAGGGTGTAGATCCCAGGGTGTGGAGCCCAGCGTGTAGATCCCAGGGTGTGGAGCCCAGTGTGTAGATCCCAGGGTGTAGATCCCAGGGTGTAGATCCCAGCGTGTAGATCCCAGGGTGTGGAACCCAGCGTGTAGATCCCAGGGTGTGGAGCCCAGCATGTAGATCCCAGGGTGTGGAGCCCAGCGTGTAGATCCCAGGGTGTGGAGCCCAGGGTGTAGATCCCAGGGTGTAGATCCCAGGGTGTGGAGCCCAGCGTGTAGATCCCAGGGTGTAGATCCCAGGGTGTGGAACCCAGCGTGTAGATCCCAGGGTGTGGAGCCCAGGGTGTAGATCCCAGGGTGTAGATCCCAGCGTGTAGATCCCAGGGTGTGGAGCCCAGCGTGTAGATCCCAGGGTGTGGAGCCCAGCGTGTAGATCCCAGCGTGTAGATCCCAGGGTGTAGATCCCAGGGTGTGGAGCCCAGCGTGTAGATCCCAGGGTGTAGATCCCAGGGTGTAGATCCTAGCATGTAGATCCCAGGGTGTAGATCCTACAGTAAAATCCAGAGTGTGGTACATGCTGAGAAAAGGGGAGCTCAACAGGGATATAAACGCTCCTGTGATGAGTGAGATGGTAAAGATGGGGGGGGGGGGGGTGAAAGGGAGAGGGACAGAGAGGGAGAGAGAATGGGGAATTGAAGAGGGACTGAGATATCAAAGGGGCTTTTGAGGGAGTGTTTGAACTTCTGTTGCATATGCAGGGCGCTCAGGTTTGAAGTGGGGCTGTATAATCCCAGGCCTCCCTCTCCCATGCTGACGATTGCATAGTTATAGACTAGATGCTGAAAGTGTGTGTGCTGAATATAAGCACTGCAGGGGTGTTTGCACCCTTGCACCCTCAGGAAAATGTCTGAACAATATGTGTGTTTTACTGACAACAAACCTCACTGGGGAGTCCATCTTGAGACACAATGAATCTGATTAACATTGAGAAATGCATGTGGTGTAACTTTGAAAGTGTAAATCACTGTCCGTACTGTTTGCACTTTGATATAAAATGAATTCAATTTAGTGTGTGAATGCCTCCAGTGCCTGTGTGTGTGTGTGTGTGTGTGTGTGTGTGGCCATTGGTCTCACTGATGGTATGTTCAGTAGTCCCCAGGATTTCGTCCGAGGTGTGACATCATAGCTCTTTGTGTTGATTCAGCGCTCTGGCTGATGGGGGCCACGGGGGAGATGGATTCTCTTACATTGCGTTCCCCTCCGGCTCCTTCCTAGCCCACCATGCAGACAGGCTCTTTATGATGTATGAGCCATTAGCAGGGTGAGTTCTCACACTGGGAGTTCTGTACCATTAGGGCGTTAGACGTGTCCTGTAGACCAGGACCAAGCCGAGAGGCAGAGCCAGGCCTCTGAGGGGAGGGGAGGGGGACGGCCCCAGTGACACCAGGCATTACTCATAGCGATAGCAAGCCGTGGTAATGTGCTGGCATGCAGAGGTACTCCCCCACACAGACCACTCAGTGTAATGGATCATTCCAGATAGGCTCTTAAGGTAATGCACAATGGCAAGTGGTATAATTGGTCATTCCCACTGGGGTGAAAAGGGAGGGGAGTCTCATCATCTGTTACTGCAATGATGGGACATAGTGGCAGGAGTAAATTATCTCTAATTTTTGTTCTTTTTTGTAAGGCTGAGTGAGATCTGCTATGTGAATTTGTAAAGTGGAGCAGGTGCCTTTGCCCAACTGTACTGGGATGACCAGCAGGACTCTGCCTGCACCTCTCCAAATTTGTTCAAAGCAAACTCTTGCATTCTTCCACCTGCCAAAATTGGAGTCCAAAGTGAACACTTTTGCATGCTTTGCAAGAGTGCTACTAAAAAGCCGGTGGCAAGAGGATTTTGTAATAGCCTGGGAGGCCACTTTAAGCTCTTTGATCAGATCTAACTCAGCTGGGGGAAGTGGAGAATTCTGCAGGCACAGCTCAATGCTCAGACACATGGAATAGGGCATCTAGTGTGTGTGTGTGTGTGTGTGTGTGTGTGTGTGTGTGTGTGTGTGTGTGTGTGTGTGTGTGTGTGTGTGTGTGTGTGTGTGTGTGTGTGTGTGTGTGTGTGTGTGTGTGTGTGAGAAAGAATCAGACAGGGAGGCTGTTTGTCTCTGCCCTGTGGTTCCTCTGGGCTGGGTGAGGCTGTTCTGATACTGCAGAATAAATGAAGAAGTGATGCAGAGCTTAGACAGCAACACAGTCACACAGCAACACAGTCGCACAACAACAACACAGTCACACAACAACAGGGTCACACAGCAACACAGTCTCTCAACAACACGGTCACACAGCAACACTGTCTCACAGCAACGCAGTCACAGAGTAACACAGTCTCTCAACAACACGGTCACACAGCAACACAGTCTCTCAACAACACGGTCACACACCAACACACTCTCTCAACAACACGGTCTCACAGCAACATGGTCACATAGCAACACAGTCACACAAAAACAACACAGTCACATAGTAACGCAGTCTCAACAACACAGTCACACAACAACAACACAGTCACACAGCAACACGATCTCTCAACAACACGGTCACACAGCAACACAGACTCTCAACAACAACACAGTCACACAACAACACAGTCACACAACAACACAGTGTCACAGCAACACAGTCACACAGTAACAGTCTCTCAACAACACGGTCACACACCAACACAATCACACAGCAACGCGGTCACACAGCAACACGGTCACATAGCAACACAGTCACACAAAAACACAGTCACACAGTAACACAGTCTCTCAACAACACAGTCACACAACAACAGCACAGTCACACAACAACAACACGGTCACACAGCAACACGGTCTCTCAACAACACGGTCACACAGCAACACAGTCACACAGCAACACAGACTCTCAACAACAACACAGTCACACAACAACAACACAGTCACACAACAACACAGTCACACAACAACACAGTCTCTCAACAACACAGTCTCACAGCAACACAGTCACACAGTAACACAGTCTCTCAACAACACAGTCTCTCAACAACACGGTCACACACCAACACACTCTCTCAACAACACGGTCTCACAGCAACACAGTCTCACAGCAACGCGGTCACACAGCAACATGGTCACACAGCAACATGGTCACATAGCAACACAGTCACACAAAAACAACACAGTCACACAGTAACACAGTCTCTCAACAACACAGTCACACAACAACACGATCACACAGCAACACTCTCTCTCAACAACACGGTCACACAACAATACGGTCACACAGCAACAACACAGTCACACAACAGCAACACAGTCACACAACAGCAACAGTCTCTCAACAACACAGTCACACAACAAACTCTCTACCCTCTCTACCCACTTTACCCACTTTACCCTCTCTACCCACTTTACCCACTTTACTCACTTTACCATCTCTACCCACTTTACCCTCTCTACCCACTTTACCATCTCTACCCACTTTACCTTCTCTACCCTCTCTACCCACTTTACCCTCTTTACCATCTCTACCCACTTTACCTTCTCTACCCTCTCTACCCACTTTACCCTCTGTACCCAGTCTACCCACTCTCCCCACTCGGAGTGATTGTTTTGAATTTCTCTCACCTTTTGCCCCTTGAGTTCATATAAACTATTTTGCCAAAAGTATTCACTCACCCATCCAAATAACCAGAATCAGGTGTTCAAATCACTTCCATGGCCACATATGTATAAAATTAAGCACCTAGGCATGAAGACTGTTCCAGCATGGAACTGTGATAGGATGCCACCTGTGCAACAACTCCAGTAAAAATCACTCCTAAATATTCCACAGTCAACTGTCAGCGGTAACATAAGAAAATGGAAGTGTTTGGGAACAACAGCACAAAGTGGTAGGCCATGTAAACTGACGGAGCGGGGTCAGCAGATGCTGAAGCACAACTTTTTGCAGTCAATCACTACAGACATCCAAATTTCATGTGGGCTTCAGATTAGCTCAAAACATTGCGCAGAGAGCTTCATGGAATGGGTTTCTATGGTCGAGCAGCTGCATCCAAGCCATACACCAAGTGCAATGCAAAGTGTCGGATGCAGTGGTGTAAAGCACGCCGCCACTGGACTCAATATGAATGGAGGCGTGTTCTATGGAGTGACGAATCGCGTTTCTCCATCTGGCAATCTGATGGGGTCTGCATTTGGCAGGAGATGTAAAAATAGCCTTATCCAGTGTATTTTGAGAAATATGTGTTTTTAATGTACTTTGTAATACCATCACTCCATGAACAACAAATGACTGAACCAAAGTCCCTGACAACATAATCATTGTTCTACTATCCAAATATTTATCAATTCTAGCAGGAAAGCAAATCCTTTCATTTATCATCCTTACATTTTTCTTACTCCTAAGAAAATCTGTTAAATTGATTAACTGTGTAGTATTAGAGTGAGACTTTCTAAACCCAATCTGAAATCATAAATACTCAAATACTCACAAATTACTCAAAAAAGATTCAGGCCTATAATTCTCTTTAACCCTCTATGGTACACATTAGGATATCAGTAGCAAAAAAAATATTTTTAATGTTTTTCTTGCTTAAAATTGGACTTTAACAAAATCAACATACATTTTCATTATTTTAAAATGTATTTCTTATTTTTAAGGTTGTTGCCTCAAGGCAACATTGTACCATAATGTACAAAATTAATGTAATGTTTTCATATAGAAAAAACTAAGAATATTTCTTCAAATTGTATATTTCTTTTGCCAAACACTTAAATAAAAATATTTTATTCATTTTTTAAGCATAATAGATTTCATATTTCTCAATAAGTAAGATTATGTATCCGGCTTTGCTCTCTGGCAACATTGTACCATTGCAGAACAATTTTTTTTCTAAGTAATCACATCAATTTATGCAGTACAAATCAATATCCAATCCATTAGATTTTTTAGAACTCAAAACCTTCCTTCTCATTACATTCACAAGCATGCCCATACACCAGAGGTGGAAAGAGTACTGAAAAATTGTAATTGAGTAAAAGTATCATTACTTTGCCTAAAATCTACTCGGAGTAAAAGTAAAATTACCCATCTCAAAATTTACTCGAGTAAAAGTACAAAATTACTTCATTTAAAATGTAATTTGAGTAAAAGTTACCTAGTTACTTTCAGTTATTTAATGCATGGATGAATCATGAACCAAATTCAGCACAAGTTGTTTTAATCAATTTCAAAGTGTATTTAAGTGCACATCCACACTTGCAAAAAGATCAGCTGGGCTCAGGAACATGCTTCCTCACAGCACAAGGACAGTCACAACCTGTACCATAAAGTGCAAACTATTTTCAGTCCTATTGTCCAACGGACAACACTATGATAAGAATAAAGAAATTAAAATTACAAATTATTCAAAAAACAAAATTCACACAAAATTAAGTGCCCACAAGATGCCACAAATCAAACTAAAATGCAACAGGATTCCACTACTCACAATAAAATGCCCACAGGATCCCACATCAAAAATAAAAAAATGCTCATAGGATCCCACAATTTAAAAGTAAGTGCTCACAGGATCCAACTATTCAAAATACAGTGCCCACCAGATCCCACTATTCACAATAAAATGCCCACAGGTTGCCACAACTCAAAAAAATATATAAAATGACCACAGGATCCCACATCTCAAAATAAAACAAAATGCGCACAGGATTCCACTATTTAAAACACTCACAGGATCCAACTATTCAAAATACAGTGCCCACAGGATTCCACTTTTCACAATAAAATGTCCACAGGATCCCACAGAACCTGATAGATAGAAGATTTAAAGATAGAACAATCTCATCCTTTTGGAAAAAAAGTACGCCAGATTACGACCTGATTATGAGACAAAGGAAAGGGCACGCGCAAGGCAAGACCATGCAATTGGCCTTCAGTTCTGGGACTCGAAGTTTAAATTTCTGCCCACATTTAATTTTTCACCATCAATATTTTTACTCAGTAATGTGAGGCTGTTCAAATGTAGTGAAGTAAAACTACTTTGGTCAAAATGTTCTCAAGTAAAAATAAAAATTACATATTTCAAAAACTACTCAGAAAATTACAAATTACTCATAAAAAAGTACTCAATTACAGTAATGTGAGTAAATGTAATTAGTTACTTTCCACCCCTGCCATACACATACAAGACCATCCGCATAAACATACAAGTACCCACATAAACATCACCATCTCCTTCCTCTGTTTGACACCTCACTGTTTGTGAAACTTGAGGAAGCAATTCCTCTCCACACAGAAACACGGGTAGGTAGCACGTGTTGAGCAGGGAACCTTTATAATTCCTGAGCAAACTGGGTATCTTTGCATCTCCCTTTTTGTTCCACCCAAACAGGCCAGTGGCATGTCTGATCAAAACACACTAGCACTGCTGGCCATGCTGCAGATGCTTTTAGCCTCTTTCCAGTTGGTAATTTTCATCCTCATCATCAACCTCACTCTCACGGGTTGCACCTATTACCTCATCACTATATGACACCTCATCCTCACTGTCAACTGGCATTGAAATGAAATGAAATGTGCCATATTTTGTCAATTGTGATTTTTACACCCCAATCAAAATTTGTCCTCCGCTTTTAACCCATCTGTGCAGTCAGAACACACACACACACACACTAGTGATTACTAGGGGGCTGTGGATCACACGTGCCCAGAGCAGTGGGCAGCCCTAGCCCGGCGCCCGGGGAGCAGTTGGGGTTAGGTGCCTTGCTCAAGGGCACCTCAGTCATGGCCTGTCTGGGAATCGAACCCACGACCCTCCGGTCACAAGACCAGTTCCGCCAGGCCATGACTGCCCCCCCCCCCCCATTGCCACCTGTACTGTAGCCTACATCTTTTAGACTTTCCATAGAAAATTTGTGGCTTCATCTCCTCCATTCAAATGTACAAATATATACAATGTGATTTACAAATTCTTCTAATTGTAATAGATAAACAATTTCCTGGAAAATACATTAAATTTATATAGATAATTTAAAAATATTGCATGCATTCCTGCACTAAATGTTGCAGCTGTTTCGAGTTAGAATTTGTGCACACGTGATTTCATTATAGTACAGTGTTGCCTCAGGGCAACATGCAATTTTTTGTATTTTTCTGATATATATTTGATTACATCTAATGTACAATGCTTGAAAATACATCATCACTTACCAATAAATAATGTTTAGATTATTTAAAGATATAAAATTGGATGGAAATTGCTGAAAAAGGAAGGAAAATGGTCGCCTGTAGAGCATGTGACCACTTTTTTGCATTTTCATTGGTTAATATAGGGTCATATAGTTCTTAATGTGGACAGAGAAGTATACGGGATGCCTAATTTTCTTTCAACATGATAAAGTAGTATGTGGGTACCATAGAGGGTTAAATTACAGTTTTCAGGGATCACCCTAGAAACTTGAAACGGTGTAGGAAAATGTCCATATCGAATTGACGTATTTAAAAATATCTGTAATACTTCAGGAAATGACTACAGCAGCACCTCTTATAAACCTACCATGAATATTACAAACCTTGCTGAAATATTATCAGTATATGTATATCATATATCAGTATATGTAGGTTTAATCATGTTATTAATCCCTCCTAATGCAGCTTTGTACATCACACCCTTAAAGAGCAACTCTCCTTGTTGCTATAGACTCATTTCTGTCCATATATCCAGTCACTCCAGTCGTACCAGGTCAGTCAGCAATTAGTCCCCTAGCAGATTAATTAAACCTCTCTGCCACCTCTTACTTATCTGATATAATCTTATTTTCAAACTCCAAATTTATGTTTTTCATTTTGGTCCTCACACTTCTACTATATCCTGCTGGAGAGTTTTCCACAATTTAGTATTTTCTTGTCTATTTTCTTATAATTTCTACCCGACTCTCTTCATCCTTATATTACATAAAAGGTAAAATTCCCTCTTCCTTCTATTAATTCCATCCAGAATCTCACTGTTTATCTGGGCAGAAACTCTTTGCTTTATTCTTATATGTCTTAATGGAGCAAATTTATCTACAACATTTAAAAAAGCTAGTAAACCCAGTGACTGCTTCATCTTCTACAGTACATGTTAAAACTCTTAACCAATTCATCTACCTACACCTTCCACCAATGCCTCTTCAGAATAACTTTTTAAGGCTTTAGTAGTTATAGTATGCATACAAAGCACATTTTTCTAAATTTGTCTAGTACAAAGACTCCATAGTGATCACTCATCCTGCCATATATATTACCCACTCTTAATTATCCTTGTCCTATCTGAAAATAAGACAATATCAGTTACAGCCTGCATATATTATATCGTAGGCTCCTTAATCAATTTGAAATCAAATCTGTGATAAAAATCTAACAATGCCTTATAAACAGTTATAAAAAGTTCTATTTTCAAGTGGTATTAAAATCCCTAATGATAATCACTTCCATTTGAACAAAATTCACTCTTGATACTTATATCAACACTCATTGAAATGATCAGATATTACTTCTGATTAACTTGACATTTACATCTACATTTACATCATCTCATAGATGAATCCTATAGAGCTTTCCACAACCATTATCAACAAAATGTATCATCCCATAACAATGATCCCATAACCATAGGATCTTAACCCATAACCTATAACCTAAACCCATAACCTACGACCGCCAAACGATCTCCAGAAATGTCACACTCGCCAGCTGTCTGACCAATGTGGATGATGTTTTTTTGCAGTTAATTGGGAGAGGAAACTATTTTTTTTCGGGGGGGGGGGGGGGGGGGCAGGTATAATGGTCACGGTTTGCTACTGGTATGACGTATTACTGACCACTGTTTGTGAATGATGTATTACTGACCACTGTGTGTGGATGACATATTACTGACCACTGTGTAAGTATGACGTATTACTGACCACTGTTTGTGGATGACATATTACTGACCACTGTGTGAGTATGACATATTAGTGACCACTGTGTGAGTATGACGTATTACTGACCACTGTGTGAGTATGACATATTACTGACCACTGTTTGTGGATGACGTATTACTGACCACTGTTTGTGGATGACATATTGCTGACCACTGTGTGAGTATGACGTATTACTGACCACTGTGTGAGTATGACGTATTACTGACCACTGTTTGTGGATGACATATTACTGACCACTGTGTAAGTATGACGTATTACTGACCACTGTTTGTGGATGACATATTACTGACCACTGTGTGAGTATGACATATTAGTGACCACTGTGTGAGTATGACGTATTACTGACCACTGTGTGAGTATGACATATTACTGACCACTATGTGAGTATGACATATTACTGACCACTGTTTGTGGATGACGTATTACTGACCACTGTTTGTGGATGACATATTGCTGACCACTGTGTGAGTATGACGTATTACTGACCACTGTGTGAGTATGACGTATTACTGACCACTGTTTGTGGATGACATATTACTGACCACTGTATGTGGATGATGTATTACTGACCACTGTGTGAGTATGACATATTACTGACCACTGTTTGTGGATGACATATTACTGACCACTGCATGTGGATGATGTATTACTGACCACTGTGTGTGGATGACGTATTACTGACCACTGTTTGTGGATGACATATTACTGACCACTGTATTTGGATGATGTATTACTGACCACTGTGTGAGTATGACATATTACTGACCACTGTTTGTGGATGACATATTACTGACCACTGCATGTGGATGATGTATTACTGACCACTGTGTGTGGATGACGTATTACAGACCACTGTGTGTGGATGACGTATTACTGACCATTGCGTGTGGATGATGTATTACTGACCACTCTGTGTGGATGATGTATTAATGATGATTAATCTCTCTCTCAGTCTCTCTCTCTTTCTCTCTGACGTTTTCATTAAACAGCACTGCTGTTAAAATAAATCACCCTGATTGGCTTTTGTCTATTGTCACATTGGAGTTTTCTGAATCAGACATATACACAAATCGATTGTTGGTAATCTTGGTCTGTCATTGTTTGGGATTGCAGTACCTTGTTTATTATTGTTACATAAACTCACTGTGTTTATTGTTTATGCATTTTTTCTTAATTTGTAGAACACTTTCTAACGTACATGTGCCGTCTTCTAAATGGGCCCAGACTACATTTCCCAAGTGCAGCAGGCCCAGTGTCATCATCTTGCCTTTCTCTCTCTCTCTCTCTCTCCTCCAGCTCCAAGTGTCCACCACTGACATGAGCGGTAAACTGGTGGAGGGTCCTGTGGACCTGGATGTCTATGTGATTGACCAGAATGACAACAAACCTATCTTCAGAGAGTCCCGCTACACTGGAGAAGTTCTGGAGGGCTCCCCTACAGGTACCACACTATAACCCCACTACCCCTGGCCTCTTGACAGATGCTGTTAGATGCATGAGTGAGAGGTTGAGGGAGAGGAGGGTCATCCTGATCTCAGTCTGATGAAGCTTAATGTTCCTGAAGGGAATCCCTGATGCTTAATAATAGAGTGTGTAGTCAGACGTCGCTATGCCGTCATCGAGATGAATCTTCTCAATTTAAAGGGACAGAGCTGTTTGCTTCCAGTACTTTTTTGTTGCCGTTGTAAATGTTACACGTGAGAAGCAGAAGAGAGAGTTGATTTCATCATATGAAAACTGACAAACTCACTGCAGAAACAGGAAACCGTCACAATCTGACAGTTCCTCTCTATGTGCACACACACATACACATGTACACACAAAATCAGTCTGAAAAACACACAAGTCTGAAACACACACAAAGCTGGATAGCAGAGACAAGGAGCAGGGCTGTTGGTCAGATCCAGCACAGTTCCCCTTACCACTGTAGCGTCGTGGGAGTCGGGTTGGACACACATGCGATAAAGGGCTGGCATACACTTTAATGGAGCTGGTCTCCTCTATGTGAACCGCACGCATCCAGATCGTGCATTACAAGGCATACTGAGAAACACTTCACTTAGACACTAACGAATGAATACGAAGGACCACTGCGACTATGAAAGGAAAAGAAGTTTATACAAAAGTGAATGGGTGACACGGCTTACCTGTCTCTGTGTGTATCCAGACTACCCCCACCGTTTTGCACCCCCCTTTTGCTCATCTCTGTTTTTCTTTCACTGTGGCTTGTGTTTGTATTGCTCTGGTTGTTAGAGGTGTGTCTTCTCTGTTAGACCTCTGTTAGAGGTGTGTCTTCTGTTGCTGTGATCTGTTAGCATCATGTGTGTGTGTGGAGCCTGCGAAGCTGTGTGTAGGGTTGTGGCGTCTGTGAAGGCATTGCCTTTTGCTACCGTGTCGCCTGTTCTGGTGTGTGCGGCACATTTGATGATTGCAATTTGTGACGGTGGTAGCACGGCCTCCAACAGTTGTGAGATTAGTTGGTGGTTTTTCTTTGACCCTGAGCTGGTAAGGAACGGTGAGGGCTATCAGCTCAGCTGCTTGGGCAGAATAATGTGGCGGAAGTGATATTGTTTCTAAGACCTCTGTGTGGATAAATGTACTACTTTCTGGTCCTGTAAAATTTGAGAAACAGCATGTTTGACCCGAAGTGTGAGTTGGGCGTACCCCACATAATACAAGGCACAGGGAAATTACAGCAGAGACTAAGGCAACGAGCAATACAGAAACAGAACACAACAATAGTAACAAAACCAGACTACTGAATATATACGCATATGGAAAGAAACCATCGGTAACCAAAACCAAAGACAAGAAAGCTGGACTAACGGATACGAACGCTAATACATACAAAGTGTTTAACAATGCAACATCGATCAAAGAGCACAAACTAGGACATACTAAGAATGAACATAGATTATATATTTTAGTAGTAACCAAAGCCAAAACATACGTGGAGGCAAGACTGACCAATATGAATGCAAATACTCACAGGGCTTTAAACATTAAACTAGACAACTAGACTAGAATAACCAGAGCAACATGGACAAAATGATAAGATCACAAACACAGAAAACCAGGAACGAAATACCACACAATAATGAGACACAAACCAGAAACAGATGAGATGGCAAACAAAGGCAGAAATATACACAAGAAGGTGTAGCGGGCTGGAGGGGGCGGAGCCAAGCGTGACGACCACCTTCAGCTGGGTTCGGTTATTTGTTTGTTCTGGACTTGGAGAGTTTGTTTGTGTGCGGTAGTAGTAGGTTGCTCTGACCCGTGTAGTCATGACGATGAGGTGAACAGAGCATGCCACAGCAGGACCCTATGCAGCTGTCCGCAAAACTGCCCACAAAACTGCTAACCTGGTTAAGCAAAGTGGATTTATCTAATAGCTATAGGAGGAAATGAGATTTGGTTGAAGGACTTAATAAAGTTTACCTTCCCTCTGGGACTGCAATCAGAGTAACTAAATACCCACATGCCTGGATGTATGATACAGGCCCCAGTGAAACAAGTCACCTTCTTTCTGAGAGAGAGAGAGACTGACAGACACAGAGAAAGCGAGAGAGAGAGAGACTGACGGAGAGAGGAGAGAGAGAGAGGGAGACTAACAGAGAGAGAGACTGACAGGGAGAAACTGACAGAGGGACTGATGGAGAGAGAGACTGACAGACAGAGAGAGAGAGAGACTGACACAGAGAGAGAGAGAGAGAGAGACTGACAGAGGGTGAAACTGACAGAGGGACTGATGGAGAGAGAGACTGACAGACAGAGAGAGAGAGAGACTGACACAGAGAGAGAGAGAGAGAGAGACTGACAGAGGGAGAAACTGACAGAGGGACTGATGGAGAGAGAGAGACTGAGAGACAGAGGGTGAAACTGACAGAGGGACTGATGGAGAGAGAGACTGACAGACACACAGAGAGAGAGAGAGAGAGAGAGAGAGACTGACAGACACAGAGAGAGAGAGAGACTGACAGAGAGAGAGAGAGAGAGAGAGAGAGAGAGACTGACAGAGGGAGAAACTGACAGAGGGACTGATGGAGAGAGAAAGAGACTGACAGAGGGACTGACGGAGAGAGAGACTGTCAGAGAGAGAGTCTCTCCATCCACTGTAGCACCTCATGTGTGTGTGTATTATATACCCTCAGTGTGTGTGTATTATATGCCTTTAGTGTCTGTGTTTCATACACCCTCGTGTGGGTGGCTTGACGAAAATGCAGAGGCTGAAATCAGGGAATTTGAAAGGCAGGTTATAGCTGTATGCATTACTCTGGCTGGAGCACTCCCCAAACCCCTCCCTCAGACTCTCCCCAAACCCCTCCCTCAGACCCTCTCCAAACCCCTCCCTCAGACTCTCCCCAAACCCCTCCCTCAGATCCTCTCCAAACCCCTCCCTCAGACCCTCCCCAAACCCCTCCCTCAGACCCTCTCCAAACCCCTCCCTCAGACCCTCCCCAAACCCCTCCCTCAGACTCTCCCCAAACCCCTCCCTCAGACCCTCTCCAAACCCCTCCCTCAGACCCTCTCCAAACCCCTCCCTCAGACTCTCCCCAAACCCCTCCCTCAGATCCTCTCCAAACCCCTCCCTCAGACCCTCCCCAAACCCCTCCCTCAGACTCTCCCCAAACCCCTCCCTCAGATCCTCTCCAAACCCCTCCCTCAGACCCTCCCCAAACCCCTCCCTCAGATCCTCTCCAAACCCCTCCCTCAGACTCTCCCCAAACCCCTCCCTCAGATCCTCTCCAAGCCCCTCCCCCAGACCCCCCATTACACCCTCCCCAAACCCCTCCTCCAGCCTGTCCCACTACATGACAGGACAGCAGGAGGTTTGGGGTTGGAAGCTGTATGCTTTGATTTTGCTCTGTTCTCTGTGTTTTTGACTAACAGATGCTGTCTCAGTGAGTCTCACTACTAGATCTGCTGATTACTACTGTTACACACATGCAGATATAATACGGGCCTTTAATAAAGCATCGCAAATCATCTCCCCCTCTCCGTCTCTCTTCCCTTTCCTTTGTGTGTCTGTTTTTTTTTTCATTCTGGATGTTGGCAGTGGGATAAATCTCAGGCGTTCCCCGGGCTTGCTCACACTGTTTGTTAACTCAGCCTCCAGGCCTGGCTGTTTAAAAGAGCGGAGCTGGCGTGGAGATTTGCTGAGCGTTGCTCTCCCAGGCCAACTGGCCCACCCGTTTGACATCTTTTAATAAGTAATTGTAGGTGCAGGACTGGTTGAGGTTGGATAATTCTGACTATCTGCTGACGTTTTCTCACACAGAGAATACTGATGGAACAGAATTCAGAAAGAAGTTGATTCCTTAATTCAGGATGTGTCATAGGAGACCGTGTTTGCCCCGTATGCCACGTGTGATGTTTGCCACGTATGCTGTTTGCCACGTGTGCTGCGTCCTACGTGTGTTTCCTCTCAAACAGCTGCCTGACTGTCAGTGATGCTCCTACACCACAGGCCACTGTTTGGCTCAGGCGTCCCCCTGGTAGCAGTGACCCTTAACCCCAGCGTCCTAACCCTCCCTCCTTCCTCTCACACCTCCCGACACCATCCCGCTCACCTCCAGGTGTGTCCGTGTGTGTATATGTGAGTGTGTGCGTGTGTGTATGTGTGTTACAGCGTGAGCTGTGGCCACAGGTATGACTGAGTGGTAAGAGGCTGCCTGAGAATCAGCCTCAGAAAATAAAAGGCTAGAAAAATCAATAGCTAATTGCCAGGACAGGCGCCAAAGGGCTGGCATCTGGACCCCAGCTAGCGATTGATCTGACAGAGAAAATGATTGGTCTGTGGGTGACACTAATGCAGGGAGGTCATTGGTCGCACGGCGATCTCTGTGCACGTGCAGGATGTCCCAGAGGCCCCTGGTGCGACTCCTCTCCCGCGCGAAACCCAGTTCTGTGCTCAGAGGGACCTCCCTCTCACACGGATTCATTATCTGTTCTTCAGACGGCTGGCAGGCGCTAAATTAAGACCCGCCAGGCACGCTGCAGACTACCTGAGTGTGGACAGATCTCTGTGGTCACATGACCTGCCTGGTTGGCTTGATTTGGATCGAGCGAAGGCTCTGTCACTGTTCAGAACGAGCCCCTCAGAGTCTAGGGCTGTTTGCACTAGAAAGCCACTTTTCACATCACCTACTTTCTGTTTAGTACTGTTGGTTGCTGTAAAGCGGCGAAGTGCTGATGGACGTCACCTGAGTTGTTGTCGTTCAGAGCTGTTAGTGTGTACTTCTTAGGGGGTCAGTATACTGAAAACACTCCCTTACCTCTGAGTCTGACCAGGTGCACACCAGGCCCATATGGTACCTGTCTCACACACACACACACACACACACACACACACACACACACACACACACACACACACACACACACACACACTTGCAAACAGTACAGCTGGCTAGAGAGAGAGGGAGGAATTTTAATACAAGCGTCTGCTGTGAGATCCCTCTACATGTGTGTTCACACTGTCGTTCAGCACACTGTTACTCTAACATCACAGAAGTTCTGCAGTGATGTTACAGAGCTGTCTCCTCTCTCCACATGTTCATGTCTATGTATCAGCGCACTTTCATATGAACACATTATATGATTCTGATGCAAATCAGACCAGTGCATTTGGTCTTGATATGGTGGCCCACATCATTTTAAAGCTAAACTGTGCTATTATGGGCCAGTCAGATGGTCTCCCTCCCCGCGGTCTCCCTTCCCGATGGCTGATGGTTACGGGTGAGTATGATAATGAAGGGAGACTGTGTCTTCCAGAGTGTGCTGGGCTGAGGGGGCTGATTGGCCAGCTGGTTGGTGCGATGTCTTCTCCCCCGTGGGTGTTTCACTACATGAGCTCTGCTAATCTCTTAAGGACTTCTGATTCTCTCCTTCTCCCACTCCTCATCACAGTGCTGCACACACACACCTGATTGTCCTGTCCGTGTGTCTTCAGGGGCTGTAGGACGAATCCGTCTGACTCTGTGTCTCGTGTCTCTGATGGCCCACTATGTTTGAAGGTCTCCGCACTCTCTCCACTTTACATTATCTCCTCTTCATTGTTTCACTGGAGCATTTCCAGAAGAGATAACCACGTGAAGCAGTGCGCCACATTGGCAGTGACTCTTAAAAGGTCTGATGAAGGTGCGTGGTGGCTTTGGGGCTGAGATTACATTTCCACAGAACTCATTCTGCTTTCTGTTCTTGACTTGAAAGTGACGCAAGATCTAATGTCTCCATCATCAGTAACAGGTCAATGAGTGGCTAAGAGGAGGTGCATGCAGCCAGTGGGGGAGGGGGGTACCAGAGGGGGGAGGGAATCAGGAGGCCTGAGGAGGGAGGGGTTCAGGAGGTCTGTGGGGGGAGGGGTTCAGGAGGTCTGTGGGGGGAGGGGGAGGGCAGTCTGTGGGGGGAGGGGTTCAGGAGGTCTGTGGGGGGAGGGGGAGGCCGGTCTGTGGGGGGAGGGGTTCAGGAGGCCTGTGGGGGGAGGGGGAGGGCGGTCTGTGGGGGGAGGGGTTCAGGAGGGTCTGTGGGGGGAGGGGTTCAGGAGGTCTGTGGGGGGAGGGGTTCAGGAGGCCTGTGGGGGGAGGGGTTCAGGAGGTCTGTGGGGGGAGGGGTTCAGGAGGTCTGTGGGGGGTCTGTGGGGGGAGGGGTTCAGGAGGCCTGTGGGGGAGGGGGGGGTTAAGGCAATCTGTGCCTCCGAGGCTTACACACCAGTCTGACAGGCTGTGAATGTGGAAGTGTGTCTCCCCATGGGATCTGTGGAACTTTTGAAGGAATGCGATATCAAAGTACAAATGAGATGAAGTGAGAATCGATAGAACAGATGTTCCCAGTGATACATACTGCTGCATTAGGCTGTGTGTGAGATTTCCTTTGCTAGCTTATTGGTGGGTGGTTTGCAGGCCAGCTGGTTATGGAGGCAGGAATTTAAGTGTGCTGTTGGTGCGGTTAAAAGCAGAGACTGACAGCTCCTCCATTTCTGAGTGTCATTTCAGATGTCAGATATAACGCAGAGCTTAAAGATGAGCCCAGTCAAGACGTATAGCTGTCGAGAGCTTTTCCGTCTTCTCCTTGGTCTGCCCCCCCGGCAGCCCCATCCCCTGCCACAACCTCTCAGTCAGTATTCAGTATAGCGCAGCAGTGTGAAGATAATCACCAAACCCAGAGTGACAGCTGATCACTGTCAGCCTTCTGCTGTTTGATTTAAAATGACATCAGCAAGGCTTGTTTGAACAAAAACCCGCTCATTAATAATCCATTCCAGCACTCCACCTTCCGGCTCTTCTGAGAATGTGTGTGTGTGTGTGTGTGTGTGTGTGTGTGTGTGTGTGTGTGTGTGTGTGCATGCGCACATGAAACGATCCAGTCCACCCCACATTTGCCATGGGGTGTGAACACTTTGATTGAGTATTGATTCAGAATGGAAGTGTTGCATGGACACACCCCTGTTTCACGGGGGCTGTTGGAAAGGGCTTTGAGTGCAGCATGTGAGATCCAACGCTAGGAACACGCAAAGCTGAGATCCACCGCTAAGAACACGCACTGACATTGGATAGGTCACAAGCATCCCAAGCATGTTTTACTCATGATTAACAGTTTGCTTTGAACACTAACTGTCAATTTAATTCACTTATCTTCTCCATCTTTTTCAAAACACAAGCAGCCAAGGTCATTGCCATGGCCCTGAAGAGAACTGGCATACCTTTCATCTCTCTTTATTAAGTTAGAAGCATTGTGTGTGGGTGTGTGGGTGTGTGTGTGTGTGTGTGTGTGTGTGTGTGTGTGTGTCACTGTCTGTTAAGTGCACTCACCACTGGGACTGCCGAAGAAAAAGAGTTCTTCACACTGAGAATTAATCGGTTGAGGCAGGAGGTCACCACACCGTCTCATAAATGAAGGAACAGCGGAGAAGAGATCAATAGGTTAAAGGTTAAAATGAGTGGAGTGACTCTGACATTTATGATGTGGTAGAAACACAAAATGCACACAGATACCAGAGCGCGCGAGAGACAGAGAGAGAGACGGTGAAATAAAGACATACAGTGAGTGAGAGAGAGAGAGAGAGACCGAAGTAACAGGAAGCAGGAGATGAGTACCACTCTGAAGCCCCCATGCGAAACAATCGATAGGAAACGTCGCCCCGCCTGAGAGCCTCTCGCCTCTGTGACACTGCGCCAGTCTAAGCTAAATGCCACGTAAATGCGATGAATTTCATTTTCTTACCTTAATCTCCTCCTCCCTGCTGTTAGATAGTGGAGAGGCTTTGCAAAGACGCTGGAAGCTACGGCCGAGCAGGATAACAGGACACACGGCAGTGTCACGGCTCCCTGCAGTTTCGCACTAAACCACACAGAATAGCTTTTCCTCTTTCCGTTTGTCAAGATGCAAAAAGAATTTTATTTGTTGCCCCAGGGGCAAAACCAGTGCAGTCCTCTAGATTCAGACACAAGCGACAGAGCCTCTTAATTACTCTGCTAGGCTCTTGTAGTTTCCAGCGTCATGGTTTTGAACGTCAGTGATTTGCAGACAGCTCTCCTGAGACAGACTCAGCCCTCGCACGGGTTAGTTCATGTGGAGAAATTACTTTAGTTTCTATGTGAGGAACAAAACAGCCAAATTATGGTACTGACTGGTGGGCAAATATGAGTCCGTGAAAGACTCAGCCATACTGAAAGCACCTGTATGTGTGTAGTACCTGTCTCTGTATGTGCACAGTGGGTCTAGCAGGTATTTTAAAACAAAGATATATTTCAGGAGTTATTTTAAGTCAGATGGTAAAAGTATTGACTAATCTGAAAGTGTGTTCAATGCAGTAGTCTGTGGGGAATTGAGTTACTGTTTGACTGCTAGCCATGTCACAGCTAGCCATGTCACAGCTAGCCATGTCACAGCTGGATAAAGGAAACTGAAGAATACACAGCCAAATGTCCAACAGGTTGTCTAGCCGTCTCCGTTACGTCAGTCTGGACGTCTGCATTTGGAGCAAAAACTGGGGCAGTAGAGTATTTGGAGAGCAAAACCCTTACGGGGGGGAGGTATTACCCTCGCAGTGGGGGCGTGTTTCCTCAAGCTGCTATTCTTCACATATTCTCTCATTTAACACACTAATATATTGTTTTAGCCATTAAAATGTAACAACTGCCTGTTATGTTCTTAATGACATGCATACTCATGCGTACGTTGAGTTTAATATTTTCATATTTCCACATGATGCCAACATAATACGGGCCAACTGACATTTTGTGAAATGAACCAAAATATTTTTCATAAGTAGAGAACGAACGCATTACACTTTTATATGAAGCCACAGTGCTATATTGTTCAACACCAACAAGCTTGACAAACATGGCCGTAAACTCTTTAGTCAAACTCCTCCTTTCAGTTTCAGCACTGATTTCTGCACATTCCCAGAGTCTGTGTCTGTGTGTTTGTGTGCCAGGACTTCATTTCTTAAAGGGGACATGATTTGAGCGCCACAAAATTGAGTGCAACACCCAGTGAGCTTTTCTTGTCCCCACTTTTCAAATCGAAGTCACGTCGATGATTGCATGCTCCCCTGGCCAGACACTCTGTTCAAGCTCTGTTGAGGTTTTCATCTTCCTCCCAGCATCTCCACGCTTCCTCCTGTACGCCTCCATGGAGTTCGGCCAGTTAGATTGATGGCAAACATTAACTGAATTCCAACCCTTAACAGAAAATTGCACACTGGACATTTTTCAAAATTCACTTAGCTAATACTCAGTAGCAAAAATTAGCACCCATGTACCAAAATACATGTTTAATCAAAAGAAAAATCAATGTACAGAATTCTATTGAAAAATACGTACCACAAAATACATACTGCAAAATACAAACCACAAAATTCACACTGCCCCAATAATGCAGGTCTGTCAGCCCAGCCCATTTTGTTTCATCAGGATGTATTTCTTTGGACACTGCTCCCAGAAATACCCACCCGTCAGTGTTTCGTGGTCACCGCCCAAGAATCACGCAACTCAAAATGGTTTTGAGTTACTAGCATGGTACTGTTCCATGTAGCGTTGATGTGTTGGCTCGCTAACTCCAGCCTCAGTGTGTTACAGTGTGCTTACTGTGCTATAGTACATTCCATACATTAATATACACACATTAACATACAGTACATACATTAATATAATACATGTCTCCAAAAAAAGTAACATCACATTTACACACCTGACTTACATCTTAGTTTCACCTAAGTTATATTTGACTTATATCTGACATATTTCTGAGTCATATTTTGTATACTACAGAACTTGAAATTACCTGTTGTTGCAATTTAAATGTAACTAATGCATTTCAAAGAAAAAACTTAGTCATTTTCTAGCACTTTTCTCAGCAACCCCTCTATTCATGGTCACCATGAAGCCCAAATCCAAAAGCTCTCAATAGACACGTGACTGCTGTTTATTTGAATTACAGTGATTGCAACACTCGGGGTAAAATTGGATTATACAAAGACACAAAGACAAGTATCCTATGTACTACAAGATGTTTCCAAACCAAGTCTATGACAGTTTCAGCTGCAAGTTACATTTCCAGATATTGAAAATTAAAATTTAAATGCAAGCCAAAATTATTCTATTCTTGAATAAATAAATGAGAGAGAGAGAGAAAGAGAGAGCTATAACTTTTAGTCAAGTATTCTGAACCAGTCTTAAATATTTCAGTACTCTGGAATGGAGGGGCCTCGTGAAGGGTATTTGTGAGTGAAATTTTCTCTTTCTTATCTAGTTCATCTTAATGAGAATTCTGCTCTGTAAGGCTCCTTGCTAGAAACTGTTTTGAACCAAGGAGCTAAAGAAACAGAATCTCTTTACAATTTCTTTAAGGTCCATGAACTGAATGAGAACTGAATATTTTGAATTTCCCAAATAAAGTTCCAATGGATTTATTTATTCATTCAATCATTCATTTATATCCATTTATGTATATATATATATATATATATATATATATATATATATATATATATATATATATATACAATATATTCATTATATTTATTTCCATTTATCATTTTGTTAAAATTAACAGCAGGGCGGGGCCTGGTGTGGGGGCATGTTTGGTCAGGTGAGAGGGTGGATCAGGGCGGGGCCTGGTGTGGGGGTGTGTTAGGTCAGGTGAGAGGGTGGATCAGGGCGGGGCCTGGTGTGGGGGCGTGTTAGGTCAGGTGAGAGGGTGGATCAGGGCGGGGCCTGGTGTGGGGGCGTGTTAGGTCAGGTGAGAGGGTGGATCAGGGCGGGGCCTGGTGTGGGGGCGTGTTAGGTCAGGTGAGAGGGTGGATCAGGGCAGGGCCTGGTGTGGGGGCGTGTTAGGTCAGGTGAGAGGGTGGATCAGGGCGGGGCCTGGTGTGGGGGCCTGTTTCCAATATGCCCTTTAATCTTTCTGCAGATTGCATCAGGAGGGTAGATGAAGGGTCCGTCAGGGAGCAGAAGTTTGCGTGTGCAGTGTAGAAAGTAGGAGTGAACATTATTTATTCGTGCACTTATTTATTTAGGGGGTTAAAAGTTCAGCTGAGGTTTGCATTAACGAAGGATGATGCTGCCTCTGCACTGTGTGCAGGGAGCGGCTGGAGTTCTCGCTGGGGTGGTTGTGCTGTTTAGGTCTAATTAAGCTGCTCAAACACCAGATCTCCACAGTACGGTTCTGAAAGGCAGAGCTCCACTTCAAAATAGCGTTTCTGTTTGATCAAAGAAAACGATACTCTAGATCAAAGGACGTTCAAGTGCTTCTCATGTTGTACAAGTGCTCAAAAACAGAAAGACAAAAAAATAAACTTATAAGACGTTCATACGAATCTCTCATCTGGGATCTAGTTCCCATGACATCTGTAGTCACGGAGACCTTAACCCTCAACAAAAGTTGCATTAGTATCTATTACTCTTTAACAGTCTGGCTCAGAAGACCTTGAACACTTCTGTGGTTTGTTTTTCTGCACATTGTGCAAAACCATGATGGGTGTGAGTGAGATAGTGACAGAGAGATATATTTATATTTTATTTATTCCTCCTATTATTATTATTATTATTATTATTATTATTATTATTATTATTATTATTATTTCATGCCAATTACATCACCAATTACCCATGTTTGCATGCAATTACAAATTACAAGTTTTTTATTTCCGTTTTAATAATTTCCTTAATTTTGTAAAAGTTCATTTATGTGGTACTGTAGAACTACTTTGGCAATAATATAAATGAATGTGGTACCATAAGAGGTCTGCCCTGTGCCATAAGAGGTCTGCCCTGTGCCATAAGAGGTCTGCCCTGTGCCATAAGAGGTTTGCCCTGTGCTATAAGAGACCGGCCCTGTGCTTTAAGAGGCCTGCCCTGTGCTATAAAAGGTCTGCCCTGTGCTATAAGAGACCGGCCCTGTGCTTTAAGAGGTCTGCCCTGTGCTATAAGAGGTCTGCCCTGTGCTATAAGAGACCGGCCCTGTGCTATAAGAGGTCTGCCCTGTGCTATAAGAGATCTGTCCTGTGCTATAAGAGATCTGTCCTGTGCCACAAGGGTTTCTAATGTTTTTTTTTTTGCCTGCCAATGTGCTCTGTTAAAGGCTGGGGACAGGTCTGCAAGTGGGAGTTCCTAGTCATTCTGATGGTGTCGAACTTTGCTAGGTCAGTCTGCGTTGCAGGACCAGCAGATTGGAGAGAAGCGTCCAACCAATGAGAGACAGAGAGAGGATTCAAGTTTGTCAGGTTCCTCTTATTTCAATAGAAGATCATTTGTATACATTTGACTTTTTTGGCATTTAGTGGTGCTCTAATCCAGAGTGACTTACACAAGCTTTAACTCGTAGAATGTGTCCTAGTAGGTTAGAGTTCAACATACCATTGAACTAGAATTCGGCTGAAATACATGAATTGATGCTGATATCTAGAAGAAGAGCATAATACATATGAGCTCTATATCAGACAATGAGTGTAACAATAAACAATACCAAACAATACATGCTATATGTTCATGAATACACTGCAAATGCAGAAACGAGCATGGCATGCTAGTGTGGGCGTGGCATGCTGGTGTGGGCGTAGCATGCTTGTGTGAGTGTAGCATGCTTGTATGGGCGTGGCATGCTTGTGTGGGCGTGGCAGAAATCGTTTGCTTTTTTCCTCACCAACGCAGATGGTGACACAGCACAGTTATTGTTCACTATGATGAGAAAAAAGATAATAGTTACCAGTGGTGGACAGTAACTAAGTACATTTAATTCGTTACTGTACTTAAGTAACATTTCCATGTATCTGTACTTTACTCAAGTACTTTTATTTGGTAAGACTTTATACTTTTACTTCACTACATTTCAAAGCGAAAATTTGTACTTTTCACTTCGTTACATTTACAGAAACATCTCAGCCCTTTTTCATTTTTAAATCAACGTTTAATAAAATACCGCTCAGTAAGAGATTAAGATTTGTACGCTAAATGGCTGAGTATCTGACATGGCTGCAACAGATGTCTTCCCCCAACACCCCTGGCCTTAATTAGCCGAAGTGTTTGTATTCCTCGAAAAGAAGAATTATTTGTATTCCTCCTCTGCATTCCGAAGAACACATCACTGTCATAATTTATGAACTCGCTGTCAAACTTGAAAAAACACATCGAAGTAAGTTCACCATTAGATTAGTAGGTTTATATACCCCGGTTAATTATATCACATTGAAGTACACTACATTTAACAGATGCTTTTATCCAAAGCAGTGTGCTAGTCCCCGAATTGCAATCTGTGGAGAAGCTAAGCGCCAGTTTAACACAGGAGACTCCCACATCAAACGTTAAAGCCGGGGACACATACACGCGAATTTGGCCAAGCGAAGTGAACTTCGCAATTTATTCCTATGAGGGAGGCGAAGGCAAGTAAATATGAGCAAAGCAAAATTATTAAAATTATTATTAAAATTATTATTATAAGGTTTGGGGGGCGGGGCGGCGGCATGTGTGTAAAATGTTGGCGGGGGGTGGGGGTGGCGGCAAGTGTAAATTGTTGGACACAAATTAAGTATTATGTCGCGATCGATCGCCAGTGGTTGGCGCCACAGCGAACTAGTAACTCATTGAATCATAGATGTAGATCAGAGGTAAATAAACTAGATTTTTTTTCAGTGTGAGAAATCGGATGTATGTGAAGTGAAGTGCGAGTGAAAACGGTCTCTGGTAAAGACAGTCAATGCGTGTCTCACACTCATTGCGTGAGAGTTGGCAACTCTGATTATTATTATATGAATTATTCGGCCAAGTTTAATATTATGAGTTCAGTAGCTTCTAGCTTCCCTGTCCCGCCATGTGGTGGACAACGTAGAACCTCAGAAAAAGTCTCCCAAGCTAGGACTGAAGTGGCGGGTTCAAAATTATTGTTCTGTTTGGTGGTGAATTATGTTTTCATATTAAACGGTTTGTCCACTTGTCTACCTTTCTAGTGTGAATTATTAATATGGATAAAGTTTGGAGATGAATGTTGTGAGGATAATATAGGCTAGATTTGTGTATTTTGTGTTTGCTAGGCAAATGTAAGGCACTGTTTCCTGTTCACCTTTTGATCGAGTAGGCCTAGGGGTTTTGATGTGACGCTAAGAAAAAAAAGGTTTTTACATTTAATACAGATATTAAATGTTTAAGGCAGATACTTTTGTACTTCTACTCAAGTAAAAAATTGAGGTGAATACTTTTACTTTTACTTGAGTAATATTCAATGCAAGGTAACTGTACTTTTACTCAAGTACATAATTGGTGTACTTCGTCCACCACTGATAGTTACATATTTGTGATATGACAAATTATTTAAATAATTTAAATTATAATTTTTTTTTGTTTGTAATGACATGCCAGGTGAATCTGATTCACATTTAATAGTCACAAAATTATTCTTTCCTCATGAATGTTTTTTAATCAGTTGCATTTAATCAGTAATTGGAAATATATTTCTACAGCATGTTCACGGTTAAAATTCAGTTGTGAGTGATCGGACGTCCTTATGCACACCACCACGCTGTCTCTGTTTGAACCCAAATGGGTTCAGAACTACAGCACTGATGGACTTTCAGAACCACCTCCCCTGCTGTACCTGCAAAGTATAAATGCCACACCCCCTGTCATGTTGATCCCTCCCCCCACTCCCCTGTCGTGCTGATCCACCCCCTGTCGTACTGATCCACCCCCTGTCGTGCTGATCCACTCCCCTGTCGTACTGATCCACCCCCTGTCGTGCTGATCCACCCCCTGTCGTACTGATCTGCCCCCTGTCGTACTGATCCACCCCCTGTCGTACTGATCTGCCCCCTGTCGTACTGATCTGCCCCCTGTCGTACTGATCCACCCCCTGTCGTACTGATCTGCCCCCTTGCACATTTATTTCTGTCCACTGAATTAACAAATTGCAATAAATGTGTGTGCAACAAAATGAGTTAAATGTGGCATTAGTCTGTTTTCAAATGAAATTAGAGCCCTGGACGTTTGACTAATAGAGCAGGTTAGAGAGGGAGGATTGAGCAAGAGAGAAAGAGGGAGGAAAAAAGAGCAAGAGAGAGAGGGAACAAAGAAAAGAGCAAAAGAGATGGAGGAAGGGAAAGAGAAAGGGAGTAAAAAAGGGAGAGAGTCAGAGAAAGAGAGGTAATATCCCAGTGAGTGGACTCAGAGAGCAATGGACCCAGATGTCATTCTCTTATAGATCTCCAAAAGGACCAACAAATTTAAAATCTAAATTTAAAAAATGTATCAAACACAAAAAGTGTGAAGTATAAAATAGATTTAAATATAAAAAAGATTATTATGCTACAGTAGTTAAGACAATTAGCCTATATTGACTGCACTCAGAATAATGGGATATATAACTGTTAATTAGGTAGTTTACTGATGAGGTGATAGTTAATAGATAATGGGGTAGTTAACTGATGATGGGGCAGTTAACTGATAATGGGTAGTTTACTGATAATGGGTAGTTTACTGATGATGGGATAGTTAAGTCATGTTGGGGTAGTTATCTCATGTTGGGGTAGTTATCTCATGTCGGGCTAATTAACTCATGTTGGGGTAGTTAACTGATGATGGCGCAGTTAACTGATGATGGGCAGTTAACTGATTAAGGAGCAGTTAACTGATGGTGGGGTAATTAGAACCCATCAGTTAATTATACCCATTATCAGTTAAAGTGGTTGTATTGTTTATGTGATTCATTGATTGTGTTGCAGTCGTGTTAATTAGAGCCAGAGTTTAAATGAACTGCACCGGTACCTTTAGTTGCGTTTGTCAGAAAGTGAATAAATGGGTCCTGCAGCTCTGTGGCTTTCCATGGCCTTGTGTGTTTTGCCTTGCAGTGTAAAGATGCCTGTGATAATCCCCACGTTAATCCCTGTGGTAATCCCTGCCCCACTAAAGCACTGTTTTAACCCAGGCTTGACCAGGACTGCAGCATAACTCTCTAAAGCTGGTGCTGATCAGACCACCTAAAATCCCCATGTGCGTCTTTACCTTCTGAGGCAATTCATAACCTGTTCATGTTTCCGTCCTCTCTCTCTCTCTCTCTCTCTCTCTCTCTCTCTCTCTCTCTCTCTCTCTCTCTACCTGGTGCATTTGTCATATCTGTTTTCTGTGTTTGTTTTACTGTTGCTTCAGTTCTTATACTAAGAGTATTGGTTTTGTTTCCGTTTATACTAATGTGTCAGTGTGAATGAAGGCACCTCCCGAATCAGCTTGTCTCTCCGTCGTGTCTCTCCTACGCCTCTCTCCTGCGTGTCTCTCCATGGTGTCTCTCCATCGCATCTCTCCTGCGTATCTCTCCATGGTGTCTCTCCATCGCATCTCTCCTGCGTATCTCTCCAGCGCATCTCTCCATCTTATCTCTCCATCATATCTCTCCATCGCGTCTCTCCATCGCATCTCTCCTGCATGTCTCTCCATTGCCTCTCTCCATCGCCTCTCTCCAGCGCATCTCTCCATCGCTTCTCTCCATCGCGTCTCTCCAGCACGTCTCTCCTGTGTGTCTCTCCATCGCCTCTCTCCTGCACGTCTCTCCAGCGCGTCTCTCCATCGGGTCTCTCCAGACCAGCCTGTCCTTCTCGTTCAGGTCAAACAGCCAGGGCAGGGTTGGTTTTGCTCATAAACAGCAGTGGGGCCATGTTTGTTCATGTAAACAAAGGCAGTAATAACAGGCGTCTGATTTTAAGGTGCTGTCTTATGTTATCTGCTGTGTTCTGTCAGTGTTGTACCTTTAGATGTTACAGCGTGAGGTCCCCCCCGACTGCGTAGTGTCTGAGTGGTGATTTTGTTGTTACCCATTTCCCTTTGCTGTGTGTGCACATTGCACTGGTGTCTTTGCTCAGAAGCCACGCTGCTTATCCCTGTACAGCTGAAGCTGTGGAATCTCTCTTACTGTCTCTCTTAGTGTTTCGTTTAGTGTCTCTTTGTGTCTTGCTTACTGTCTCTTAGTGTCTTTCTTACTCTCACTATGTCTCTCTTTGTATTTCTGTGTCTCTTTTACTGTCTCTTAGTGTCTCTTTGTCTCCCTTAGTGTCTCTTACTATCTCTGTGTCTCTCTTTGTGTCTCTTTTTGTGTCTCTTTTTGTGTCTCTTTGTGTCTCTCCTAGTGTGTCTCTTTGTGTGTCTCTTAGTGTCCCTCTGTGTGCTTGTGCCGATCCTCACCTTCTTTGTTTATCTAGCACAGCCATATAAAGCACCCAGGCCTTTGATTGCTGTCAGGAGGCGTCGCTGGTCCTGTCGTCTTGGTGATCTAACCACGGCAAATCCTAGTGTGAGCTGAGAAAGTACAATGCCAGTTAGACGCGACACTTCAAAGCACCCCGTTGCACCAGATCTATCGAATACCAGCCAGGTATCTGAGTGGCTCTTTGTTTTTGTTTTAACACTTGCTGAAGAAAGGTGCAAGCTTTATTCCTCTCGCTCTCACTCTTTCCCTTTCTCTCCCGTTATCTCTCTCTCTCTCGTCTGTAGGTGTTCGGGTTAGTGTAGTGGCAGTGTGTATTTGTGAGCACCAGCAGGCAGATTAGAAGCATTTTTTTTTTGGTATTCCAAATGCAAGAAGGTTTTTGCTGGCAAAAGTAAAATCACAGTTTCTTTTCTGTTCCACTGGGGAGATAACACGTCTAGTAGACACATGAAGACTTGAGCCAATGCAGAAGGAGTGACAAAGGGCTTGTGAGATTTGTTTTATTGACTGATTGAGGCAGTCACCATCCAGACGTCAGATACCCTCCACTGAATGGAGACGCGTGATGGCCTCTGATGTAATCTCCGCTCGCCTGGTGAGAACAAGAATGATTCATTAGACTTTGGAACTTCTGGAAGCGAACGCGAGTTCTTTCCTGTAGACCTTTTGACTGTGTGAAATTCAAACTATTCATCAGTTACTCTTTAAATGTGTTATACTGCAGATGCTTGTAAATACTGAATCTGTGAAACTCTGAATCTGTGAAAGCCCAAAACTAGAACAGTTAAGTGATAATGCGGTTGCACAAATCCTAACAGATTCTTCGGCAGCATGAATAAATATGACATAAATAGAATTATAAACACCACATGCATGAAGTAAAGCAATGTGTTCACTTATAAGAGTGTTTGAGGATGCAGGCACAGAGAGAAGTGGAATTTAAAGACCACGGTGGTCCAGGGTTACCAACACGTAGCAATCCAAAGTACAAAATAATGAACAGGAAATCAAACAAACACAACAATGAAGAAAGAAAACAAACAGGCTAGGACAAACAGCGGGATACTTACAACAGAGAATATAATACTAGAATATCACCTAACCCTAAACCTAGAACATAACCAATGAAACCGAAGCAAAAACCTCATGGAATGAAACCAGGAAGTTGTAACGTTTGAACTATGCAATGACCAACACTGACAATGCAACACTATGGGGATTAAATACACTGTACATGTACACTGTATCAGCCAGACGTGATAGAAGTAAAGCGAAACACGGTAACTAAGGAAACTAGGGAGGGGCAGCATCCCACAATATCTCGGCTGGTTTAGTGTCGGGAATGATTGGACCTAATGTCTCCCGGGCATTGACTGATGTTGCTGATTAAATTTCAAGTTATTTAGACTTTGTCTGACAGATGGAGAGAGATAGGGGGAGATAAGGGGAGAGATGAAGAGAGTGTCTCGTTTCTGACACAAGCACTGCAGACGGGTCAGTAGCTCGTACTGCGGTCCACTGCTGGGGAGGTATCAGTGTTTGTGGTGTGTGTGGATAGGACAAGAGGCAGCTATGAGAACCCATGTGGACTGCTGTGAGTGGGAAGGCCGTAGCCACTCCTACGGTTCTGTAGCTGTGTCCTTGTGACGGGCCAGCAGACACAGTGAGTCCCAACGCCCCATGAGCACACCGTGGCCCATCAGCAGGAGAAAATGCCCTTAGACCACTAGTTTGCGGTTTAAACCCTTGAAGAAAGGCTTTCGGGTCTGAAACATCGGGGCTTCGACGTGTGAGGAACAGACACAGGCGGTGTGAGTGAAGCATGAAGGAAAAGCCGCAGGTACGTTTCTCCTGCCGTGTTTACGCTGTCCTAACAGAACACTGACCAGGCCTGCCACAGTAAGAATGTAAGGATGCACTCAAACACCGGATGCACTCAAACACCGGATGCACTCAAACACCGGATGCACTCAAACACCGGATGCACTCAAACACCGGATGCACTCAAACACCGGATGCACTCGGATGCACTCAAACACCGGATGCACTCAAACACCGGATGCACTCAAACACCGGATGCACTCAAACACCGGATGCACTCAAACACCGGATGCACTCAAACACCGGATGCACTCAAACACCGGATGCACTCAAACACCGGATGAATTCAAACACTGGCCTGTAGGAACACAGGCCACTGCAGCCTGGAGCCCACGGGGTTTCTCTGTCTTCTTGAAGCTCTGTCTCTGAGGCTCTGCCTCCGGCACTCTGACAGGCGTGCAGGTGCCACAGATTAGCATGCGTTTCCTCTCCATCTGGTAGCTTCATCAGGGCTCTGTGATGGATGCAGGACAGCAGACAGCTGCTCAGGCTGTGGGATACTGAGCAAGCAGAGGTGCTGTGGGCCAGACGCAGGGCCTGCCTGTGTTTGATTAGCTTTGTTTGTGTGTCTGTGTATGTGTTTGTATGCACACGTTTGTGCATGTTTGGGTGTGCCATTTTGTTTTTGAATGTGTTTTGGCATGTGTGCTTATGTGTTAAGAGTGCGTGTGTACACACCTGTGTGTGTGTGTGTGCTTGAATGTGTGTGTGTGTGTGTGTGTGTGTGTGTATGTGTGTGTGTGTGTGTATGTGTGTGTTTGTGTTTGTGTGTTTGTGTTTGTGTGGGTTGGTGCCTCTGTGTGTGTCTGTGTGTGTCTGTGTGTGTCTGTGTGTGTCTGTGTGTGTGTGTGTGTGTGTGTGTGTGTGTGTGGTCTGTGCGATATGTGCTACAGTCATCCTGCACAATCTCTTCACTTAACTATGCATCAATCTCCCGCTGAGCTGATAATTGCATTTTTCCTTTTTGCCATGAGCATACACACACACACACACACGCTCTCACACACACTCACACTCGCACTCGCACACGCACACGAACACACACTCACACTCACACACACACACACACACACACACAGACACTCCCGTGCGCGTGCACACACACACAGACATTCCCGCGCGCGTGCACACACACACACACACACACACACACACACACACACACACACACAAACATGGTGCACGCATGGGTACACGTAGGTATAAAAGATGTTTACATGTACAAATGTTCAAATGCACACATATACATACATTTGAACATACACACATATACACACATACACATTCATCTACACATATTCACATGCCTGTATACTAAAACATACACACACACACATGCATATAAACACATGCACACATACACATAAACACATGCCTGTATACTAAAACATATATACACATATTCACATGCCTGTATACTAAAACATATACACACATACACACATATACACATATTCACATGCCTGTATACTAAAACATATACACACATACAGACATATATGCACATGCCTGTATGCAAACTCATATTCACCAACTACAGTCATCTACACTTTTTCCAGCATCTATTTTATTTATTGTCTAATTGGACACAGTTCTGTTTCATTACTCTATTTCATCACTCTTGCTCATTTACTTTATTCCATTTGTACATATTTGTCCAGCCTAACACCCTTGTTTTCAGTAATGGGTATAATATCATGTGTACTTCATATAATTGAAAATCACTCCAGAGCAGATTAATACCCAAAGCATTGTTAATGAGAAATGTTTGGGTCATGTGGTGAATTCTAATCTGTTGCCATCACTCCTGGTTTGCAGTCCTCTCTCTCTCTCTCTCTCTCTCTCTCTCTCTCTCTCTCTCTCTCTCTCTCTCTCTCTCTCTCTCTCTCTCTCTCTCTCTCTCTCTCTCTCTCTCTCTCTCTCTCTCTCTCTCTCTCTCTCTCTGGCAGACACCACTGCCCACCACAACCCTGCTGGGTCCCACTGTCCGACATCCTCTGTCCCTACCTGTGAAGGGGAAGGGGGGGATGGACAGACTACTACTTGTTTGGTGTAGAGAGTTTGGTGGAGAGAGTGTGTGGAAGACCTGCGGGTCACAGGGGTGACAGGGGTGACAGGGGTGACAGGGGTGACAGGGGTGACAGGGGTGACAGGGGTGACAGGCCTGGGGGAACTGGGAGGGGAACAGGGGAGGAGGCTTTAGTGGTAATTACAGCCCCTGTGGGGCAGAGAGACTGGAGAGACTGGAGGGGCCACCACACAGAACTACAGCTGCAGATCTACACACACACACACACACACACACACACACACACACACACACACACACACACACACACACACACACAAACTCTCTCACACAAACTCTCTCACACACACACTCTCACACACTCACACACGCACACTCTCACACACACACTCTCACACACTCGCACATACACACTTTCACACACACTCACACACACTCTCTCTCTCTCTCTCTCTCTCTCTCTCTCTCTCTCTCTCTCTCTCTCTCTCTCTCTCTCTCTCTCTCTCTCTCTCTCTTTGCCCAGCACAGTCAAGAGAGTACCTGTGCTGCAGGAGAGTTTGTGGTTTCACACCCCACCACAGGTCTGGGATCAGGGTTAGCTCCGCCCTCCTTGGCAGATGGTGTGGTGCACTGAGCCACTGTGGTTAATCCAATCTGTTCCACGGGGAAGAACAGAGAGAGTGTGACTGGAATCATACATACTTCACACTGACGTCTCATTCATAGTTTGCACTGATGCTGGAGCATCGCTAATTACTACTAACTACTTTCTACTAACTACCTTGTACTAACGACGAGCTACGATTGTCTACCATCTACTAACTACTGTCTATTAATTACTGTCTACTTTCTACTTTATACCAACTACTATCTACCAACTACGTGGTCTACTCTTTACTACCAACTACACACTGATCTCATCTAATTACTGCCTACTATACTACAATCGTGCCTTACAATTGGTTTTTGGCCACTAAACCATCTTGGGGAGAGGACGTAATGACTAGAAAAGTGATTCACCACAGTCTCCCCTTGTGAGGCAGAAGCATGTGAGTCCTGTAGGCAGCTGATGGCTTCTAGAGTGGGAGGAGCCTCTTCATACCTACTAGAGTGGGAGGAGCCTCTTCATACCATCTCATTGCCACAGCAGCCATGTGTGTGTACAGCACTCAGCACCAACACACAATAAACTAACCCCCAGTTCACCCACCCCAGTGCACTAACCCCCAGTTCACCCATTCCCAGTGCGCCCACACCCAGTTCACTGCACCCACCCCCAGTTCACCCACCCCCAGTGCACTAACCCCCAGTTCACTGCACCCACCCCCAGTTCACCCACCCCCAGTTCACCCACTTCCAGTGCACCCACCCCCAGTGCACCCACCCCCAGTGCACCCACCCCACTGCACCCACACCAGTGCACTAACCCCCAGTGCACCCACCCCCAGTTCACCCACCCCCAGTGCACTAACCCCCAGTTCACTGCACCCACCCCCAGTTCACCCACCCCCAGTGCACCCACACCAGTGCACTAACCCCCAGTGCACCCACCCCCAGTGCACTAACCCCCAGTGCACCCACACCAGTGCACCCACCCCCAGTGCACCCACCCCCAGTTCAAAGACACAGAACATGAGGTACAGACACTCAGAGCACGTGTGAGCATGAACATGAATGTGAAGGACTGGAGGGACATGCAGCGTCAGGGACAGGCTGTGTCAGGGGGACATGCTGTGTCAGGGGAACATGCTGTGTCAGAGACATGTTGTGTCAGGGGGACATGCTGTGTTAGAGACATGTTATGTCAGGGGGACATGCTGCTTTAGGGCTGTTGTAGTGTGGTGCTCATTTATGGGACATCTAATGTCTACCTCCATTCCACAGTCAGGGCATAAGAGAACACTCAGAGCAACAAAGCACTGGTGGATGACCTGTATTCCCACTGAAACACACAGCAACAACTCAAACATCTAGGGGGCCAGTTCATGTGAAACCAGTGGCCACAGTTCAATTACGGAAATTCAGTGCACTTCCCCCTCAGTGTAGACGCTCTTCTACAGACAAGGCAAAACCTGGTAGGGGCTTCATGCCATCACGCGCACCATCCAACCACTGTTGACCCTAAAAGGTTTCAATTAGGTATGAGGCTGTGTCATTATTTAGTCAAAATTTAGATTGAAGTGCACCAGCCTGATTGGAATCACATTCAATTTTCCTGCCAGCTAAATCACACCATTCATTTATTTATTTATTTTGGAACCACAGTGTAATGTTGAGAATGTGATATAAAAATAAGCATCAAAATAAAAAAAAATGCCTCAAACGTGCATTGTGAGCATTGTGTGCTGAAGTGCAGTACACATGCGGTTTATATGAACTAAAGATGATGCTTTCAAATATAATATTTGACTTAAAGTAAAGCCATGGTGTGAGAGACCATATTAAAGTAAAGCCATGGTGTGAGAGACCATATTAACATAGAAGAGCCTGAGATCTAAATGACCAGCAGATGCAGACAGAACAGAGACACAGCAGACAGACAGGACGAAGACACAGGAGACAGACAGGATGAAGACACAGCAGATAGACGGTAGAGACGCAGCAGATAGACGGTACAGAGACACAGCAGACAGACGGTACAGAGACGCAGCAGACAGACAGGACAGAGACGCAGCAGACAGACAGGACGAAGACACAGCAGACAGACAGGACGAAGACACAGCAGACAGACAGGATGAAGACACAGCAGGCAGACAGGACGGAGACACAGCAGACAGACGGGAGGAAGACACAGCAGACAGACGGGAGGGAGACACAGCAGACACAGACAGGACGGAGAGACAGCAGACACAGACAGGACGGAGACACAGACAGGACGGAGAGACAGCAGACAGACAGGACGGAGAGACAGCAGACAGACAGGACGGAGACACAGCAGCCAGACAGGACGGAGACACAGCAGACACAGACAGGACGGAGAGACAGCAGACACAGACAGGACGGAGACACAGACAGGACGGAGACACAGCAGACAGACAGGACGGAGACACAGCAGACAGACAGGACGGAGACACAGCAGACAGACATGACTGTGATCACTCTGCACACTCTACCACTTCCTTATATCATGGCTTCCTAAAACAATCACTTCCTGTCACAGCCATCCTTCCTGCGTTGCTTACGTGCCAGTGGGGAATTCACTTAAATACCCAGGCAAGTTGCTCACAAGGCCAGAAGAGAGACACTGATGTCCCCTGGCAGTGTCTGATCTCAGCCTGGCTAGATTTATGAGGAAAGATTAGACACATTGTTTATAAACGTCAGACTTGTTCAGAGATAATGCTTTGATCCCTGGGTTGTAGTTCTGTTGTCTTTTCTCCCTCTAGACTTTTCTCTTTTTGTGCTCCATCTTTCTCTCTCTCTCCTATCTCTGTCTCTCTCTATCTCTTATCTCTCTCTCTCTCTGTCTCTCCTCTCTCACTATGTTATCCAGCTCTCTCTCACCTTCCCATTTGCCATCATTTTCCCTTCCTTGCCCAATCTCTGCCCTGTTCTTTCCCATTACAAAGCCTATCACACAACTCTGAGTCCTCCCTGGGGTGAACCAGATCCAAGAGCCATATTGATTTCCCTGGACAGCTGTAATAGAGGATGTACTACATGTGACACTGTCCATGGTGCTGAACTAGTGCCCATGTTCAGAACATGGACTTAACATGCTGTCACATTTGTCTTGAGCACGTCAGGCTTTTCTTTAATTGTGCAGGGCACACGTGACTGGAAGCTAGTAAAGATTATTTTGAGCTAAAGCACGCACATGTATATAATCATTCTCAGGAAATAATTCAACTCTCTCGCATGTGATGAAAGAGGCGGGGCACCATCAGGCCCTGCAGACCAGTGGAGTGTTCTAAATGATGCATAGTCAGACTCAGCTGATACTCAAGGGCAGCTGAAGAGAGAAAGAGAGAGGGGTAAAGAGAGGAATGGAGAGGGGGAGAGAGGGAATGAGAGATGGAGAGAGAGAAAAAGGCAAGGGGAGAGTGAGGAGAAAGCAGGGAGGGGGAAAGAGAGGGGGAACGGGAGGGAGATGGAGTGAGAGACAGAGGGAGGTAGAGAAAGACTTGAGAAGACAAACACTCAAGTCAAAATTGCACTAGACCAAATTATGTTTTTTATCTATTTATTTATTTATTTATTTATTGTTGTTTTACTGCCTGGTGTCTTGCTGGTAGACTCTAGTGTACTGTGAAATCACGTGTCTCATAAGAGCGAAGTAATGATGCCCTGTCCTGGATGCCAAATGCTTCAAGGCTAAATGCTTCAAGCACGAGATGTTTGATGCACCCAGACCTGATGTGGACACAGACTGGAATATAGACTATGCTCTAAGTAGACAGCAGGTCTCCCGCAGATGGAAGCATATGTGATTCACTTAACATGTAGGAACAAGGGCTTTTTTACAAAGGGCTTTTAATTGCTTTTCACCTATAATGTGGTCCCCTTGCCTGTTGGAATTTGAGCCCAGTTACTCTCCTGCGAGACGAGTACTGATATAAAACTTCAGGAGTACTAAGTACTGATATAAAACCTCACACTGTGTCTCAAGGTGCTTCAAGCCTTATAGCAGAGTTAAGCTGAAAGGAGAACATGAATAGTGTTGGCTGGCTGGCCTGCTACCGGAGCAGAGAGATGCAGAACGGGCCTTGGGCAGTCCAGACCACGCCCAGCCACTGGCTCTCCAGCCCCAGAACCACGCTCACTGGTACCAGTCATCACACATCATGCAGATGATTGCATGGAATGCATCGAAATGACTGCTTTAATCATCATGTTCTTATTAGCACGCGTAGATGAGCTGAGCAGAGGAGGTGTATGTGAAGTCAGTTCCTGCATTAGGTCACAAACGCAAGTGCCTAAGTGATCTCCATCGTCTCCAGCCTAGGGCTCGTCTTAGTGCTACATTATGACATCATTTAAGGACGTAGAGTTAGTTAAGGCGGCATTAGCCATAGGCGAAATGCACTGATATTAAATTAGCTGCTCTAGTCAGGCATTTGATGAGACATTTTCCATTTCTCTGCTCTGTCTCAGGCTCGCTGAGGGAGGTGGTGTGTGTGTGTGTGTGTGTGTGTGTGTGTGTGTGTGTGTGTGTGTGTGTGTGTGTGTGTGTGTGAGTGTGAGTGTGTGTTATCTGGCTATTCTCCCCCTGCCTCATCTCATACTCCAGATAAGATGAGAAGACATGATAATACAGTAATGGTGACCTGCACGTCTATGTCTGTCTGTTTGAAGTCCTCCCATTAAACCTTCTGATGCAGTTAACATTGATTGTGCCACGCTCCTGCAGAGAGTAGGAGCTTCGTAAAGCAAGACTGGGCTCCTGAAATGTATGCAGCGCTGAAGTGATTGCCTGATAATTACACGTTAGTGCTCGCATTCACTCCCTGGTCAGTCCAATTAACCAATTAGAGATGCTTGTTGATTTGTGTGTGTGCTGATGAGAACTGATGACTTTGTCATGGGACGTATTGACGCAGGCTAAATGCCTCAAGCACTCTTGATTTTGATGAGAGTAACACTAGAGACAGGTTAATGTAATAATAATAACCAACTTTATTAATGAGAAGGATCTAATGGTGATGAGCTTGGTTATTTGAATAAAGCTGTGAGCTCAAAGAGAGATTGAACATTGAGTCTGTTCATGACACAACAGGTGGGTCCCTGTCCCTGTAGGTCCGTGGGCGTGTCCCTGTAGGTCCGTGGGCGTGTCCCTGTAGGTCCGTGGGTGTGCCCCTGTAGGTCCGTGGGCGTGTCCCTGTAGGTCCGTGGGCGTGTCCCTGTAGGTCCGTGGGTGTGTCCCTGTAGGTCTGTGGGTGTGCCTAGCCGTCTGGGCTGTAGTTGTTGAGGATCATGTGTGTATTACTGTATGAGGTCCATAAAGACACTTTCTGAGTATGATGGTAAAAAAAAAACAGGATTAAGTTATAGTTGTTTCTTTCCAGTTTCTCCACAAGTCCTTTTTTGGTGTGAAATGAAGTGTTCCAGACATGATGTCCCAGTAAATTTACACAGTCACAGGATTTAATTGAGCAGTTCTTTACTTTGCCTTGAAGGGGATTATTGAAGTGGTTATTTTCAGCTCAGCATCAATATTACATATCACATACCACAGCAAAAGTATATTAAAGTATATATATATATATATATATATATATATATATATATATATATATATATATATATATATATATATATATATATACTGATAAATTAATAGAGCAGCTATGTAGCTGCTATATGTATTCAATCATTGTGGTGTAATCGTGGTGGTGTAAACTTGGTGGTGTAATTGTGGTGGTGTAATTGTGGTGGTGTAATCGTGGTGGTGTAATTGTGGTGGTGTAATTGTTGCGGTGTAATCGTGGTGGTGTAATCGTGGTGGTGTAATCGTGGTGGTGTAATCGTGGTGGTGTAATTGTGGTGGCGTAATTGTGGTGGTGTAATCGTGGTGGTGTAATCGTGGTGGTGTAATTGTGGTGGTGTAATTGTGGTGGTGTAATCGTGGTGGTGTAATTGTGGTGGCGTAATTGTGGTGGTGTAATTGTGGTGGTGTAATTGTGGTGGTGTAATCGTGGTGGTGTAATCGTGGTGGTGTAATTGTGGTGGCGTAATCGTGGTGGTGTAATCGTGGTGGTGTAATTGTGGTGGTGTAATTGTGGTGGTGTAATTGTGGTGGTGTAATCGTGGTGGTGTAATTGTGGTGGCGTAATTGTGGTGGCGTAATCGTGGTGGTGTAATTGTGGTGGTGTAATCGTGGTGGTGTAATCGTGGTGGTGTAATTGTGGTGGCGTAATTGTGGTGGTGTAATTGTGGTGGTGTAATCGTGGTGGTGTAATTGTTGCGGTGTAATCGTGGTGGTGTAATTGTTGCGGTGTAATCGTGGTGGTGTAATCGTGGTGGTGTAATCGTGGTGGTGTAATTGTTGCGGTGTAATCGTTGGGATGTAATCACTGTGACTGCTGTGGTATAATTGCTATGTTGGAATCATGATGCAGTTGCTGCGGTGCAGGCGTCACGGTGTAATTGGTGTAATGTAACTGTTGTGGTGTAATAATTGTGATGTAATTGTTATGGAGTAATTTTTGTGATGTAATTGTTGTGATGTAATCATTACTTCTGCTGTGCTGGTTAGTTGTTAGTTTTTTCCAGACATTTTAGAGAAGTTAAAATCTGTAGACATCCATGTGCACTGCACCAAACATAATGTGATTTTCAGATTAGAAGAGAGAAGGGAGAGCGTGAGAGAGGTGGAGAGAGGGAGAGGGAGATGGAGAAAGAAAGATTTGCCACTTTTATCACTGTTAATAATTCTGTTAATCGCACTGCCAACAGTTGTTAATTACAGTTTATGCCAATAAAGCTATTTAAATTTAAATTTGAGTTTGAGAGATAAATATTACTTATTATTATTTCAACAATTAATTCACCTCTTTCATTTTCTGATTTTTCATTTTTTGGTGATTTTATGCTCCATTCAGTCACGACAGTAAGTAAGGGCTCGTTGGGGGCTCGTGATGGCTCGTTGGGGGCTCATTTTGGCTCATAAGGTGGTGCTGTCCTTTAGTTTGTTAATTTCTTTGTTAAATGGGGAGTAAGTGTGAGCAAATGCAGTTTGTGAGCTCAGAGAGAGTGAGCAGACTGTGAGTGAACTGTGAATGAGTGTGAGCTATGTGTGAGTGTGAACAGACGATGGTGAGCGAGACCCCTATCCCTGCTTACTCTGTAGAGGACAGATGGCTGATATCTGCCCTACCCAACCAGTGTATGCTGGAGGAACTTCCACACTGTAGCTGCTGTGTTGAAGCTCATTCACTCTCCATCACTTCACACCACATTTCCTCTGTCCTTCCTCTTCTCTGTTCATTTTAAACTGCTGCAGACATTTTGCTAGATGGATGGGTACAGTAAAAGAGCATTAAAGGGTAACAGGCAGAGGTTACGAGAGGTACTAGGCACTTGGCTGCAGGCCACACCCCTCTCCATCGCCATGCCACGCCCCTGTTCCAGGCCACACCCCTCTTCATAGGCCATGCCCCTCAGGCCAGGGTGCCGGAAGACGTGCCCTGACCTGCTCTACAGATGCACAGGTACCGGCTGCCTTGAATGTCCAGTGATTGTGGTGCCTGACTCTCAGCTGGTGATCTGCTGGGCTGTCATATTTGACCCGGTTCAGAGGGCACAAACCCACTAAAGTAGAACTGGAGACTGTTGGATTTGTTTTTGTTCTTGCAGGTTCTTCCAGCACTTGATTTTCCCAGGTTAGCTCATGTGGCCCAGACCTCTGAACCCACAGTCTGATTATTATATACAGCACATCCACACAGCTGTCTGGGTGTTGTACGTGGCACAGTGGTGGTGGGGGTGGGGTGTTTGGCAAGGGTCTGCCTTGTTTCTGACCGTGCGGTCATACTCTGTTACAGGCACCACGGTCATGACCATGACTGCTTTTGATGCTGATGACCCGAACACGGACAACGCCGTTCTGCGCTACATCATAGTGAGACAGCAGCCTGAGAAACCCTCGCCCAACATGTTCTTCATCGATCCGGAGAGGGGCGACATCGTCACCGTCATCTCCCCCTCCCTGCTGGACAGAGAGGTACCCACCCGAGCCCCGTTCCTCTGATACTCCCTGGGCGCTTGGGGAGCACTTGCAGGATCCCATCAAGAGCGGAAGAACGAGACATCATCCTGCAACTGCTTTCATGTGGCTCAGATGGCGTCGGGTGCCGCTAGTCGGCAGGTTCGTTAGCGTATCGTCTGATTTCGTCTCCTCCTTATAGAGCCGAATTGGAAAATGTGTCACTTCTGAGGTTTGACTGCGTCTCAGCGGGTGTAGACGGGTGGAGGTGTCGCACCGTCTTCTGGCTGGATGGGGTTAGCTGCATATGCTAATGAGTGACTGCAGGAAGTGTCTCTCCCTCTTAACAAGAGTGAGACAACAGCGTGATTGCTTCTTCTGGAGGGTGACGAATGTAGGAACATCAGTTCAGCCCGCCGCTGGTACTGCAGTATTAGCTGTTGTCAGACACTTAGAGCATGGTTTAATTGAGGTTACACACATTTAGCCGGCAGTATCGACTGTGTCCGACAAGGCCAGGGAGAACGCAGTCAACTGGGACGATGTGCAGCTGTCATCCACATTAGTGAGTGTGTGTCTGTATTTATGAACGCTCATCAGATTTGAAGGAAAATCCAGGAGCCCTTTAAGTGTAGAAACATTTCTTATTTTGTTTTTGTTTTTTATGTTCAGCTGTGATTATGACGGTGTGGGGGGATGGCTTCAGGAGCTGAAGGGAGTCCAGGAGAGGTCCAGGAGCGGTCCAGGAGAGGGCCTATGTTCTGACTGCTCCTGGTGCACTCTGTTAGCTCCTGAGCTGTTTTAGTCGTGTAAAACCTGGCAGATGTTCAAGGTGATGTCAGGTGTATTAACACGTGTGAAGAGAATGTGTCTGCTATCACGGGAGACATAGAAGGTGTGAGTTACCGAAGGTAAATATCAGAGGTGTGACGGCACGTGTTGTGGCCGCCGCATCCCTCTATAACCCTCACCTTCGGGTCACGGCGCCGGTGCCAGGGAGGCTGTGAACACCGAACCGCGGCAGAACCAACAGCAGCTTCAAGCTAAATTGAGAAATCAATGTTGGCGCAGTCGTCCTCTCACTCCGGTTCTGAGCACAATGTTTTGTCCAGATATGCATTTCTGCCTTCTGTCTGTTTCACTCCAGTTTTCAGCCAGCAAAGTCTGGATCAATGGAAAAGTGTAATTTCTGTCTCAAATAGTGATGAAAGTTTCACAGTCTGCAGAGGCGAATTCATGTCAAGCATGAAAGAGAACTGAAGGGGGGGGGGGGGGGGGGGGGGGGAGAATGCTGGATCTGATTTTTAAGACGAACCTGCGGTGAATGCTGATAGGAGCACACACACATACAGAAGAGTAGCACTGTTCACTTCATATTGTTGATTACAGGAGCACACACACATACAGAAGAGTAGCACTGTTCACTTCATATTGTTGATTACAGGAGCACACACACATACAGAAGAGTAGCACTGTTCACTTCATATTGTTGATTACAGGAGCACACACACATACAGAAGAGTAGCACTGTTCACTTCATATTGTTGATTACAGGAGCACACACACATACAGAAGAGTAGCACTGTTCACTTCATATTGTTGATTACAGGCTGGATCTGTATCTTTCATGGTGTATATTTCATGGTGTATATTTCATGGTGTATATTTTGGTGCAGCATAATATACTACACACATGCTTGTGCGTGTGTCACTGTGTGTGTGTGTGTGTGTGTGTGTGTGTGTGTGTGTGTGTGTGTGTGTGTGTGTCTGTCACACTCTGTCTGTGTGCATCTTTCTCTCTCTCCTTGTCTCTCTCTGTATGTGTGAGCGTCTCTCTCTCTCTCCTCCTGTCTGTCTGTGTGTGCGTCTGCACGTGTGTGAGTTTGTTCATTTGTGTTGTGCTTGTTGTCATTCACAACAGAGTGCATGAGTAATGGTGTGTTTGATGTCAGTGGTTAAAGCTTCTGCTACCTTATGTCACGCAGCAGACATGATTAATCAAGCACAGCACTGCTGCCAGAGCGTCCCACATCACTGCATCTTTATTATTCTCTAAACATGCTCTCTTGGATTGATTCAGTGACCTAGTAAGTCTCCACTCATCTCTGCTGAATGCGCAGATTATTTGTGCTCTATGTGAACACGTAAAGTATTATTCAAGGTTCTCTCAGTGTTCAAATCTGACAGCAGGTTCACTTATTTATATATTAATATGATATATTATTAAGTCATTAGTATTGGAAAAGTTTTTCAGAATGTGGAAGAAGACAACTATGCTAAAAGCACGCTGAGCACATGTTCTAAAGATCTGTAGAAGCACCACAACACTGTAAAAGTCCTCCACTACCTGTCATGACAGGAGGTGTGGTCACACTCGAACACACTCACAATCACACTCACGATCACACTCACGATCACACTCACGATCACACACTCACAATCACACACTCATAATCACACTCAGTCACACTCAGTCACAGTCACACTCACAGTCACACTCACAATCACACTCACGATCACACTCACGATCACACACTCACAATCACACACTCACAATCACACACTCATAATCACACTCAGTCACACTCACACTCACAGTCACACTCACAGTCACACTCACAATCACACTCACAATCACACTCCCTATCACTCTCACGATCACACAATCACACTAACAACCACACTCACGATCACATTTACAATCACACTCACGATCACACAATCACACTAACAATCACACTCACGATCACACTCACAATCAAATTTACGATCACATAATCACACTCACGATCACATTCACAATCACATTTACGATCACACTCACGATCACACTCCCGATCACACTTTGTTACACTCCTGATCACACTCTTATCACACTCCTGATAGAGTCACTTCTGACTACTGTGTACTCCTCAGGATCAATGGTGTAACCATACTTCAGGCATTGGAAGGTACAAATAGGAACACTCCCCTGTAACTTAAAAAAAATGTTTGTCTGTAAAGGTGTGTGCTTTGGGTGGCAAGAATTTTAGTAAAATCTTTACTTTTCAAGCAATCTGGTTAAAACATTTTTTGAGTCTTTAGTGAAGGAATGGTAATAGTGGTTATGTTAATAATGGTTTTGTTAATAGTAATGGTAATGGTTTTGGTAATAGTACCGTAATTGTTATGGTTTTGGTAATGATAATGGTAATGTTTTGGTAATGGTAATGGTTTTGGTAATGGTAATTGTTTTGGTAATGGTAATGGTAATGGTTTTGGTATTGATAATGGTAATGGTTTTGGTAATGTTAATGGTAATAGTTTTGGTAATGGTAATGGTTTTGGTAATGATAATGGTAATGGTTTTGGTAATGGTAATGGTTTTTGTAATGATAATGGTAATGGTTTTGGTTTTGGTAATTGTAATCATAATGTTAATGGTAATGGTCATCACTAGCCATTAGGTGTTGATCAGCTGTGGTACTGCAGCAGTAGTGTTACTTACATAGCTGATGCGGTTGACATGGGTGATTGACTTGTCAATCATGAGCAGTTGTTTGACGAGTGATCGACATAAATAACTCGTCAACCTGGAGGTGTTCATGGTTCGGCCACTAAATGCAGAGGTGTTCATGGTTCTGGATTAAACGCAGAGGTGTTCATGGTTCTGGATTAAATGCAGAGGTGTTCATGGTTCTGGATTAAACGCAGAGGTGTTCGTGGTTCTGGATTAAACGCAGAGGTGTTCATGGTTCTGGATTAAATGCAGAGGTGTTCGTGGTTCTGGATTAAACGCAGAGGTGTTCGTGGTTCAGGATTAAATGCAGAGGTGTTTGTGGTTCAGGATTAAATGCAGAGGTGTTCATGGTTCAGGATTAAATGCAGAGGTGTTCATGGTTCAGGATTAAATGCAGAGGTGTTCGTGGTTCAGGATTAAATGCAGAGGTGTTCATGGTTCAGGATTAAATGCAGAGGTGTTCGTGGTTCAAGATTAAATGCAGAGGTGTCCGTGGTTCAGGATTAAATGCAGAGGTGTTCTACTTGGTTTTCCAGATTTATTTACTTTCATTTTGATCATCTTATCCAGACCATGAAGAAGGGTGTAGAACTTGCTGTATTAACGATGTCTGGACTGGGGTGTTGTTGGGCGGTGCCCAGGGTGGTGTTTCTGCTAAGGGGCAGCTGGCTACAACTTCATAACCCTGGGGCATTTCCTCAAGGCCTGACAGCAGACTGTAGTTATAGCAACCAAGCACAAACATCATCACACCTCCCTTTTGCACCAGCATGTTGTTTGTCTACTTTATTGTGCTGTTTTGTTTCCTTAGCAACCACGCTGGAGTCTGCCTTCACACGTCCTTGTTGACTTTGGTTTGTTTAGTATTTGTTTAGTATTCGTTTAGTATTTAGAGCTTTAAAGGTCAATGAATGGATCCATTTTCATTCTGCAAAAATGATTTGGAGAATATCCCACCCCCCTACACAGAGAGAGCTTCTTACCCCCCCACCAGGACACACGTTATAAAGTGGGATGTTTACACTTGACATGAAACACCACCCTGCTGTAATTAGTTCGTAATTAGCCTAGTTAATTCAAAAATTGAAGTTCTGAAGTGACTTCTATAATTTCAAGCCTTCATCTTCTCATTCAGTGTGTTTATTCTAGCAGTTATGTGTTTTATTGCTTGATGAATTTAACTGTATCAGGCCTAAACCCTCATATCATATCTCCTCTACATTTCCTCTACATCTGTACTGTATCTGCTCTACATTGGTACTACATCTGCTCTACATCTGCTCTACATCAGCTCTATGTCTGTACTACATCTGTACTACATCTCTACATCTGCACTACATCCGCTCTACATCTGTACTACATCTCTACATCTGTACTACAGCCGCTCTACATCTGTACTACATCTCTACATCTGCACTACATCTGTACTACATTTCTACATCTGCACTACAGCCGCTCTACATCTGCTCTACATCTGCTCTACATCTGTACTACATCTGTACTACATCTCTACATCTGCACTACATCCGCTCTACATCTGTACTACATCTCTACATCTGTACTACATCTGCACTACATATCTACATCTGCACTACAGCCGCTCTACATCTGTACTACATCACTACATCTGCACTACAGCCGCTCTACATCTGTACTACATCTCTACATCTGCACTACATCTGTACTACATCTGTACTACATCTGTACTACATCTCTACATCTGCACTACATCTGCACTACATCTGTACTACATCTGCACTACATCTCTACATCTGTACTACATCTCTACATCTGCACTACATTTGCACTACATCTCTACATCTGCACTACATCTGCACTACATCTGTACTACATCTGCACTACATCTCTACATCTGTACTACATCTCTACATCTGCACTACATCTCTACATCTGCACTATATCGGCACTACATCTGTACAACAGCTGCTCTACATCTGTACTACATCTGCACTACATCTGCTCTATGTCTGTACTACATCTGCATTACATCTCTCCATCTGCACTACATCTGCTTTACATCTGTACTACATCTGTACTGTATCTGCACTACATGTGCTCTATATGTTCTATTCATCTGTAGTATATCTGCACTACATCTGTACTACATCTGCACTACATCTGCTCTACGTCTGTACTACATCTGCATTACATCTCTCCATCTGCACTACATCTGCTTTACATCTGTACTACATCTGTACTGTATCTGCACTACATGTGCTCTATATGTTCTATTCATCTGTAGTACATCTGCACTACATCTGCACTACATCTGTACTACATCTGTACTACATCTGCATTACATCTCTACATCTGCACTACATCTGCACTACATCTGTACTACATCTGTACTACATCTGCATTACATCTCTACATCTGCACTACATCTGCACTACATCTGTACTATATCTGTACTACATCTGCATTACATCTCTACATCTGCACTACATCTGTACTACATCTGTACTACATCTGCACTACATCTGTACTACATCTGTACTACATCTACTCTACACCTGACAGCAGCAGAACTGCAGCAGAAAAAGCAGCTGACTGCGTGACTTTACATCGCTGTGATACCAACAGCGGCTACATCAGTGGCTCTAGTATTTGATATCGTTACTGGAGAATGAGCACTGTCTGAACTGATTTGGTTAAAATGTTTCAGAGTTCATTATAAGTAACCGAAATGCATCTTTCACACTACCTCTCCCTCCTCTCTGTTTACTGTTTATCTTTCTCTCTCTCTCTCTCTCTCTCTCTCTCTCTCTCTCACTTATATACACACAGGACATCCAATTAATCTTGGGTCATAGTGTACTGATTTCACTCACAGTGACTGCGTTCAGCCAGACCCCAAACAGCCGTTCAAATTACCACCAGCGCCTGGCCACTCTGCTCCCACAGGAAATGGGCTTCTCAGAAGTGCTTTCTGGGCCGCTCCTAATCTGATCATCCCCACTGTAATTGAATGTCAGTCGCCATATAAAGATTCTTTCCAGTCTTCAATTAGTAACTCATTGTGGGTGTCAGGACAGCTACACAAATCAGACAGGAAAATATTTACTCCTGCAGGTGGGGCCTGAGTTATTATAGTATTTCATCTATATGCAAATAGAAAGGAGGCAGGAGAGAGCCCTACGTTGCATTATGGGGTGGGGACTTCGCTGTTTAAGGTATATAAAGTCCCATTCATTCAGCTATTACCATGTGGAGATTGAGCTCTAGTTGGATGTGCAATAATCTTGAGAGTGGAACACAGTTCTGGCTGAAAGAGGCTGCCTCATGTCTTTATATGGCAACTGACATTCCGTGCCCCCACCCCCACATGCACCTTCCACTGGCTTGTTTGTTTGATTGGTTTATTCCTCTTTGTTTTGATCACTCCAGGTCTTCTCATCTACTCACAGTGTTGCCAGTTATTCAGCTGAGTAGTTTGTCTTCATTCTCGAGTTTGTTTGTATTTTGGAGGGGCAGCACAGTCACGTGGAGCTAGTGAAGGTTGGTCCTGGAAGAACGTCCAGCTGGTTGAAGCTCCAAAAACAAATGAGCTGACATGCTGACAGAACCCATCCTCCAAACCCATCCCCCCATTCTCCAAACCCATCCCCCATCCTCAAAACCCATCCCCCTATCCTACAAACCCATCCCCATCCTACAAACCCATCCCCCCATCCTCCAAACCCATCCCCCCATCCTCCAAACCCATCCCCCATCCTCCAAACACATCCCCCATCCTCCAAACACATCCCCCCATCCTCCAAACCCATCCTCTAAACCAGTGTTAATTTCGTTGACGAATAATTTTCGTCATAGTTTTCGTCAATTAACCTTTTTTTCATGACGAAAATGAGACGATAACTACATAAAAACTATATGAAGGGATAAAAACGATGACGAAATTAATGGTCATTTTTGTCAACGAATAAAAATGAGACGAAAATATTGGCCAGCGACGACATTCAATCAGACCTGATTTAGTTTAGTGAAAGATAGGGATAAGTTAAGAAGAGATCCAATCGTAACTACTTTAGCGTACACAGAGTGGTGGGACAAACCGGGTAACCGTCCAATCAGAACTAACGTTTTCACATCACACAGAACCCGGGAAGACCATACCAGCCTGTGAACTGTGGTCACTCATGAAATTCAACTCGATGTTAACTCGACAATGTCAGCAGGGAGAAAGATAACAGGCGATATATGGACACATTTCTCTTTTGACTTTGCGAAAAAGAAGACGGTGTATAAATCATGTGGGACGATGATGTCGGGAAAAAAACGACAAATGAAACGACATCTGCGGGCTACGTCATTGCTGTTTTTACGGCACCAAGTTTTATATAGAATGTAATATGCATTGTTCATAACAAACTCCATATGTTTTCAGGTAGAGCGGGCCAACTGGTCATCAAGGATTTGTTATTGTTATGCTCAATAACTATAAGTTCAGGCCAATAAAGTTGTTTGGAAATTAGTTTTGTATATATTGCACATACAAACAATAATATTCTGTAACTGGTTAATAATTGTTTCATTTTGTGCAAGTGTATATAATATAATGACTATTACACCATTTATATTTCAGTCAACTAAATTCTTTTGATAATTAGTCGACTAAATTCTAATGATAATTAGTCGACTAAAACTAGACTAAGACTAAAAACAAATTCAATGACTAAATTATGGCAAAAACTAAATTACATTTTAGTCAAAAGACTGTCAAAATTAACACTGCTCCAAACCCATCCCCCATCCTCTGAACCCATCCTCCATCCTCTAAACCCATCCCCATCCTCTGAACCCATCCTCCCATCCTCTGAACCCATCCTCCATCCTCTAAACCCATCCCCATCCTCTGAACCCATCCTCCCATTCTCTGAACCCATCCCCCATTCTCTGAACCCATCCTCCCATCCTCTGAACCCATCCCCCATTCTCGGAACCCATCCTCCAAACTCATCCCCCATCCTCTGAACCCATCCTCCAAACTCATCCTCCCATCCTCTGAACCCATCCCCCACCCTCCAAACTCATCCCCCACCCTCCAAACTCATCCCCCCATCCTCCAAACCTATCTCACCCCATTGGTGTCTCTTTTTGATAATGTTGGGTGGAGGTTGGCATCCATAGTGGATAAAGGAAAAGGGTGGAGATTGGTGTATACAGGTGCTGAGATTGAGTGGAGATTGATGTCTGTTGTGGCTGAGGACGTGTCACTTATGTTTCTCTCCACCACTCCCCTCCATCTCCACCACTCCCCTCCATCTCCACCTCTCCTCCACCTCTCCCCTCCACATCTTACTCTCCTCTCCACCACTCCCCTCCATCTCCACCTCTCCTTCAACTCTCCCCTCCACATCTTCCTCTCCTCTCCGACACTCCCCTCCATCTCCACCTCTCCTTCAACTCTCCCCTCCACATCTTCCCCTCCATCTCCACCTCTCCTCCACCTCTCCCCTCCACATCTTACTCTCCTCTCCACCACTCCCCTCCATCTCCACCTCTCCTTCAACTCTCCCCTCCACATCTTCCCCTCCATCTCCACCTCTCCTCCACCTCCCCCCTCCACATCTTACTCTCCTCTCCACCACTCCCCTCCATCTCCACCTCTCCTTCAACTCTCCCCTCCACATCTTACTCTCCTCTCCGATACTCCCCTCCATCTCCACCTCTCCTCCACCTCTCCCCTCCACATCTTCCCCTCCATCTCCACCTCTCCCCTCCATCTCCACCTCTCCTCCACCTCTACCCTCCACATCTTCCTCTCCTCTCCGACACTCCCCTCCATCTCCACCTCTCCTCCACCTCTCCCCTCCACATCTTCCTCTCCTCTCCGCCACTCCCCTCCATCTCCACCTCTCCTCCACCTCTCCCCTCCACATCTTCCTCTCCTCTCCACCACTCCCCTCCATCTCCACCTCTCCCCTCCACATCTTCCTCTCCTCTCCGACACTCCCCTCCATCTCCACCTCTCCTCCACCTCTCCCCTCCACATCTTCCTCTCCTCTCCGCCACTCCCCTCCATCTCCACCTCTCCTCCATATCTTCTGTGTTGGGAGGAGGTTGGCATCTGTAATGACTGAGGTTGGGTGTATGTTTGTGTCTGTACGTCCTGAGGTTGGTGTCTGAAGGGACTACAGATTGGTGGAGGTTGGCATTTGTTGAGACTTTTATCTTCAGCGGGAAATGTTAGTTTAAGAGTTCTGTTAAATGTTAGTTTAAGAGTTCAGTTGAGAAGTAAGAATCTGAGACATAAGTGGAGTATTGGTGTTGGTGGGTGGTGCCCAGGGTGGTGTACTGCTGAAGGGCAGCTGGCTACAACCTCATAACATAAGCTTGTTCATACGGTATTTCATCAAGCCCTCAGTGCCTGTAGAGACTAAAGTTTGGTGTAGGTTGGTGCCTGTGATGGCTGAGCTTCATGTCTACTGTTGGATGGATGTTGGACGGAAGGGTGGAGCTTGTAGTGGCTGTAGCCTGTGGTTGCAGCTCTGAGGTGTAGGCTAGGAGAGGCAGACGGCCTGCAGCTCCAGACGGGGAAATATCTCCTCCTGCCCCTGACCACCACCTTCTCCAGGCATCTACTCTCCTCCATCACACCCCTGTCCACTTGTATTAGGGAGGAAATGAGATTCCACTAATTAATTAGATCTCTGGGTGCTAAAGATGAGGATTACATCCCAATGAAGGTTAGGAGTGTCAATCATGTGTTTCCCCCCCCCCCCCCCCCCCCCCCCCAAGCTGTGAATTCCTGGAGATAAATTGAGGCCTCTGGGATTGGAGGGTAGAGACGTGGGGGCAGGTCGTTAATCTTTCTCTGTTATTAATTGAGTCTTACTGAACCATTTGGTCAGAGAAGGTGTGAAGCATCAGGGAGACAGAAAACTAATGACAATTGTAAGACTTGCAGAGAAGGAGATGGATGCACTGAACAGAGGGTAGTGGATGTTCAGACGTGAAGATGTTTCTTAGGCACTGAATGCTGTGAATGTGCAGGGAGGTTCATCACGACTTCTAGTCCTTCCTCATAAGCATCTCCAATAAAATAGTTGCAGTGAACACTTCACTTAACACAGTTCACTTAACAGTTTTCACTCAGAAAAATATTTCACCAAATGAAACTGAATTATGACTAATGTGAAAGCACCAGTGACCTATGTGAAATACACTAAAACAGAAGACATTTTGTAATAGTGTGAACAATGTTACAAATGGATGTTTTCTGGGTTTCTGAGCTGTATTTGGGAGAAGCTTTAGTCTGTAATGTTTGTGCACGTTTCTGCTGCACCCGACTCCTACAACACCACTCACCTGACGGTGCAGCAGGTGGATGTTAGATTAGAGAGTCTTTCTCACTAAGTGGCCAGTGGTCCGTACATCCATCATCACCATGGAGATTTGAGACAGATCTGCACTCTAGGACGACGATGTCCCCGTCTCCCAGGGATACACACCAGTTCACCTCTTCACTTTCAATGTTTTCATCCCATTACAACAGGTGTTTCTCTCTCTCTCTCTCTCTCTCTCTCTATCTCTCACACACACACACACACACACACACACACACACACACACACACACACTGATACCCCACATCAGGACTGACTGGGACCTGGCAGAAAGTTTAAAGCACACAGCTTGTATTAATCTGGCAATGACCTGAATAATCTCAGTACAATCCCGGTATAATCTGTCCAGGAAATGATGTAATGTAAAGGAGAGTTTCCATTTCTAAGACACAGGAAGGCACTTCCGCACGTCTCCGTACCCCCTTCCCCTATGGAGACGTTTTACCCTTTCTAACCTCCTTTATCATTAAAACTCCACCTATTGTATTCCCTACCCTGTGGAAATGGGCAGCTGGGTGTTATATCCTCTGCTGCCCACCCCCACACCACCCCTGCACTGCACCTTGTTTAGTGGCTGTGGTGTTAAGGGGAATGGAGGGGGGTACTGACAGGTCTGTGAGTCTGTGTGGGCTGTGATAAGGAAGAGGTCAGCGGGCTTTACAGACCACCATGACAGGATGGATGATGGGTAATGAAGTGAGTGATGAGCCTCCTCTCTCCTTCTACCTGATGTGGGGAGGGGATCAGAGATAACCAAGGAGAGAGAGAGAGAGAGAGAGGGAGATGCAGGGAGGGAGAGAGAGAGAGAGAGAGAGAGAGAGAGAGAGAGAGAGAGAGAGAGAGAGAGAGAGAGAGGTATGTATCATTCTCTTTTCATTTATCACGTTGACCAGTATGACATATTGGAGAGGAAAGCCAAGATTCAGCTTGGCCTGGACTGGGTCACTGATCAAGCTTGACTCAGTCCAGTGGACAGTAAAGGGGACATCACTGGTGTCATAGTGACCTCTATGCTATTTTTTTAATTTCAGGTTGTGAATTGCTTGAAAGTTGCATAAAAGGTTTAAATATGTCAGCAGACTCATGAATGAGTTATTAGTTCATTCAGTACTACTGAGTATCTCATTTAAATCTACTAAGTGATGAAATATAATCTACTGAGTGTGGTAATATAATCTACTAAATGTGGTTATCTACTGTGGTAATATCTACTCAGTGAAAATATAATCTACTGGGTGAGGTAATATAATCTATTGAGTGTGGTAGTCTACTGGGTGAGGTAATATAATCTATTGAGTGTGGTAGTCTACTGGGTGAGGTAATATAATCTATTGAGTGTGGTAGTCTACTGGGTGAGGTAATATAATCTATTGAGTGTGGTAGTCTACTGGGTGAGGTAATGTAATCTATTGAGTGTGGTAGTCTACTGGGTGAGGTATTGTAATCTATTGAGTGTGGTAGTCTACTGGGTGAGGTATTGTAATCTATTGAGTGTGGTAGTCTACTGGGTGTGGTAATATAATCTATTGAGTGTGGTAGTCTACTGGGTGCGGTAATATAATCTATTGAGTGTGGTAGTCTACTGGGTGAGGTAATATAATCTATTAAGTGTGGTAGTCTACTGGGTGAGGTAATATAATCTATTGAGTGTGGTAGTCTACTGGGTGAGGTAATGTAATCTATTGAGTGTGGTAGTCTACTGGGTGAGGTAATGTAATCTATTGAGTGTGGTAGTCTACTGGGTGAGGTAATGTAATCTATTGAGTGTGGTAGTCTAGTGGGTGAGGTAAGATCCACAAACAACATGGAAATACATTTATTTCTTCCCCTATGGTCACATTAAACATCTTCAATGAACTCCAGTTTTGTGTGTGTGTATGTGTATGTGTGTGTGTGTGTGTGTGTGTGTGTGTGTGTGTGTGTGGTGTGTGTGTGTGTGTGTGTGTGTGTGTGTGTGTGTGTGTGTGTTATGGTACTGATAAACGATTCATCATTACAGAATGCTCTGGCAGAATCTTAATCCATGTTTTTGAATGACTGATGATGCGACACTTACAAAAATACCATGGAGACCTTTTTAAAATTCAGAAATCCCCCAAATAATGTCATGGCCCAAGCAGACAGGCTTTATCTGAGATACTGAAGAAGAGTGAAGAGGGAGAGGGGAGGAGAGAGGAGCCCAGAGGGGAGGAGAGAGGAGCCCAGAGGGGAGGGGAGAGGAGACCAGAGAGGGGAGGAGAGAGGAGCCCAGAGGGGAGGAGAGAGGAGACCAGAGGGGGGGGAGGAGAGAGGAGACCAGAGAGGGGAGGAGAGAGGAGACCAGAGAGGGGAGGAGAGAGGAGACCAGAGAGGGGAGGAGAGAGGAGACCAGAGAGGGGAGGAGAGAGGAGCCCAGAGGGGAGGAGAGAGGAGACCAGAGGGGGGAGGAGAGAGGAGACCAGAGGGGGGAGGAGAGAGAGAGGAGACCAGAGGGGAGGAGAGAGGAGATCAGAGGGGGGGGAGGAGAGAGGGGAGGAGAGGGGAGCCCAGAGGGGAGGAGAGGGGAGCCCAGAGGGGGGGGAGGAGAGAGGGGAGGAGAGGGGAGGAGAGAGGAGACCAGAGGGGGGGAGGAGAGAGGAGACCAGAGAGGGGAGGAGAGAGGAGACCAGAGGGGGGAGGAGAGAGGAGACCAGAGGGGGGAGGAGAGAGGAGACCAGAGGGGGGAGGTGAGAGGAGACCAGAGGGGAGGAGAGAGTAGATCAGAGGGGGGGGGGGGGGGGGGGAGAGAGGGGAGGAGAGGGGAGCCCAGAGGGGAGGAGCTGCCCTGTCCAGGAGAAGTCTGGAAGTGGGGAGTTGCTTTCAACACCAGGGGGAGACATGTCATCAGTAGCATTAACTCACACTGTGTGTATGTGTCACTCCCTCTCTCTCTCCCTCTCTCTCCCTCTCTCTCCATGTCTCACTCCCTCTCCACCCTCTCTCCATCTCTCTCTCTCTCTATCTCGCTCCCTTCCTCTCTTTTCTGACTCACTCTCCATGTCTCTCTATCTATCTCTCTCTCTTTTCTCCCTCTCTCTCTCTGTCCTGCAAGTCACAAAAATTGTTTCTATACAGAATGTTTTGCATTGTCTTCTATTACAATAACACAAATCTGTAACGGTCCGAACTCTGCACAGTCACTATAGGAATGCATCAGATGAATGAATTGCTAGGCGTTTGGGGGTGTTGCTAGGCATTTGGGGGTGTTGCTAGGCATTTGGGGGTGTTGCTAGGCATTTCTCTAAAGGTCGTATTGACGCTCTATGAGAGTTTAATCATAACGTTGCCTCCTCCACTCCTGCCCCACTTCACTTTAAAATATTTGAGGACTTTTATTTTGTTGATTTATTTATATAATATTTTTTAACCTTCTAGACTTTGAATCTCCTACTTCCTTCCTGGGCGAACCCTTTGAATGTCAGCTGACTGATTATTATGGCAGCAGCCACCCAAGTCTCATTCATATGGACACAGGAGTCCTCTCATCCTCTACCGTCACTCCAGGGATCCTGGGGTGCGTTATAGCCCGAAGCTTAAATATGCATACAGCTCACAAAGTGCTCTTTATAATGTCACCTGTGCAAAGGGCAAGCACACAGCCAGAGAGGCAGATGGATATGGCACGGAGTGTGGCAGGGTTCACCATAAAGCTCCCACATTATTATACACTTCACTCGCCAGTGCTGAGATTTATGCCTGGGTGTCAGGAGGCAGTCGCCGGTCCCTGGCCCGCGGATCAGCTGGGCTGAGCCGGACACGGCGTCGCTCTGAGATCTCTTCATCTCCCCAGGGGACAGAATGGAGAGCGAGCACCTCCTGGGTTTAAAAGGGAGTGGGCCAATAAGAGATGGTCCTCACCTTGGTGTGGAAGTGAAGATCAAAGAGGTTGTGCAGATGTGCAGGTGATTGTGGGTAATGTCCAGGTAGGACAGCCTCAGTGCTGTGAACACTTTACTGACTTCTTCTGCTTTTTTAAAGTAGATGTTTGAAGTGAACTGGCTGGTGGTCCTCACAGCGTCTGTGGTGTGACCTTCCTACCAGCTACAGGTCACACGCGCTGACAAAAGTTCACAGACACCTTAGTATCCACGTAATGACAGCGCTCTGTTAGAGAGATCAGATTTGTTTAAAAATATGTTCTGTGTTCTAGAAGAGAGGGAAGACTGCAGAGGAGAGGTGGAGAGATGGAGGGGAGAGATGGAGGAGAGGTGGAGATGGAGGGGAGTGGTGGAGGAGAGGTGGAGAGGAGAGGAAGATGTGGAGAGGTGGAGAGAAACATATAGTACAGATATCTTATGCAAATCACTCTTGATAAAAACACATTAAATGGCATAAATGTAATTGGAAGGAGAAATGAAGGAGAGGGGAGGGGTGGAGAGAGGGGTGGAGAAGGGCGGAGAGGCAAAAGGGGTGGAGAAGGGTAGAGAGGTATAAGAGGTGGAGAGGGGTGGAGAAGGGTGGAGAGAAGAGTGGAGGGGAGGGTTAAAGAGGGATAAGAGGTGGAGAGAAGGGTGGAGAGGGATAAGAGAGGTGGAGAGAAGGGTGGAGAGGGATAAGAGAGGTGGAGAGGGGTGGAGTGGAGGTGGAGCAGTGGAGTACAGCTGCTCATAAGTGGCCTCTTGTTGAAGGAAGTGTGTGGATGCTGCAGGGTTGACTCATCTCTGCAATCCTCAGGCATAGAGTCTCTCTCACACACACACACACACACACACACACACACACACACACACACACACACACACACACACTGGTTATAATCTCAGGAGGTCACGGAGACAAACAACACTTAACAACAAACTCCAGGAAGAGCCAGAGCCCAGTCCATGAGCACACACGCACGCACACACGCACGTGCACACACACATACACACACACACACACATGCGCATACACACACTGCTTTGAGCTTGGTTTGGTTGTTCTGTTTGTTCTTTGTTACCAAGTAAAACCGACATATTTATCATTTATTCATTAGTTTATGGCAAAGCAAATGAATGGAAAACAGGAGAGATTAAACTTGTGTAGACATGTGTGTGTGTGTGTGTGTGTGTGTGTGTGTGTGTGTGTGTGTGTGTGTGTGTGTGTGTGTGTACGTACGTGCGTGTGTGTGTGTGTGTGTGTGTATGTTACTGCCGTGCGTGTGTGTGTACGTATGTGTGTGTGTGTGTGTGTGTGTGTGTGTGTGTGTGTGTGTGTGTGTGTGTGTGTATGTTACTGCCGTGCGTGTGTGTGTACGTACGTGTGTGTGTGTGTGTGTGTGTGTGTGTGTGTGTGTGCGTACGTGTGTGTGTGTACGTATGTGTGTGTGTGTGCGTGTGTGTGTACGTACGAGTGTGTGTGTGTGTGTGTGTGTGTGTGTACGTATGTGTGTGTGTGTGTGTGTGTATGTGTGTGTGTGTGTGTGTGTTTCCGCCCCCCTGACTATGCCCTCGCGTCTCATCACTGAACACACTGTAGAGTCTCTAATAGACTTAGTGCACTCATTGTTTACTTGGTACAGAGCGTGTCAAATTTGCATGTTTGATTTGCCTAATACGTCTTATTAATTACATTCCTTTATTCATTATTTTCACCCTATTTTAATTTCAGTTATTGGATGTCAGAGCACAAGTCTCTCCCAATCTCTCCCAGTCTCTCCCAATCTCTCCCAGTCTCTCCCAATCTCTCCCAGTCTCTCCCAATCTCTCCCAGTCTCTCCCAATCTCTCCCAGTCTCTCCCAATCTCTCCCAGTCTCTCCCAATCTCTCCCAGTCTCTCCCAATCTCTCCCAGTCTCTCCCAATCTCTCCCAGTCTCTCCCAATCTCTCCCAGTCTCTCCCAATCTCTCCCAGTCTCTCCCAATCTCTCCCAGTCTCTCCCAATCTCTCCCAGTCTCTCCCAAGATTCCAGTGACATTGTGTGGCAAGCAAGTCACAGTTAGACAGAGGTGTAAATTCCAGGTGCAGAAAGTAAAAGTCCTCACCTGGATTTTGCTCAAGCTTGCTAGATTTTCTAATTAGTGCAACCAGGTCAAATTAGTGGAATCAACACAATCCAGGAAGCTTGAGCAAAAACCTGGTGAGGACTTTTACTTTCTGAACCTGGAATTGACACCTCTGTAGTTAGACTATAACAACATAACTGCTCAGTTCAAATGGACTTGGATCTGAAAAGTTTGTGGTGTATGTGTGTGTGTGTGTGTGTGTGTGTGTGTGTGTGTGTGTGTGTGTGTGTGTGTGTGTGTGTGTGTGTGACCTGTTGTCACCGTTGCTCCCTCGTAGTGCGTTTTTCTCTCCCAGTGTCACATCTGTGCTGAATGTCCTCCATCTGCTTCAGGTGATATCAGACTGTAGAGGCACAAAACTCACACACTCCAAAATAAATATAACTGCTGTGAAATTTGTCTCTTCTGGCTCTGTGAATTCACATCTGCGAGCTGCCTAAGTGATGTTACAGGTGCTAGTGTACATGTGAGGATTTGGGAATCTATTGTTCACTTAATTAGGCCATGTGTTTTGGAGAGGAGAGTTGCTCCTCCGGTCCCTCTAGACAGTTGGTCAGGAGAGATGGACATGCTTCCTCTCTTTTCACTGGGACTACAAAAGGGGAAAGGTTCAAAGAGGAAAGGTTCAAAGGGGAAAGGTCAAAAGCTGACAAAGACATGGAGGAAAGAACAGGGATGAACAACATGACACCATTTGTGTGAAGTGGCCTGAGGTTATTGAGGTTGTGTGGAGGTTGCGAGAGGTTGTTTAAGGTTGTGTGAGGTAAAATGATACGGTGTGAGCTTGAGTGAGGTAACGTGAGGTTGTGTGGTAATGTGACATTGCGTGAGGTAAAGTGCCGTGTGTGAGGTATTCAGAAGTAGCAAAGAGGAACTGATATTGAATGTTCAATTAGTTGATGTCTGTTCTTAGATGTATTCTAATTATTTTATAATTGAACTATTGGACTATTGTGAACATTTTTATAGGTGGCATTTAAAGAATGGAGATAACACATTTATCATCCTGGTCCGGTGTGTATTTCTGCATGCACACTAAGTGGATGTGGGTTTCCTGGAGCAGAATTTTCCTCTGCTGTGGAGGAGACATGTAGGATGGAGTTTGTTCTACTACCTTGACAGGAGAGGTTGTATGAGAGAAATGACCACGCTGCACCCTACATACTGCACCATACATACTGCACCCTACATACTGCACCTTACCTGTTACGCACATCTGCAGAGCATATGGTTGCCACAAACCTGCTAGCAAAGTGTTTTGTGACCTCAGGGTCCCCCACACCAGAGGATATTAAAGGACTCATGAGTCACGGTTCTAGGGGTGAACCATGGTGTGATGTACGTGGGCTGTGGTACTGAATCACGGTTCCAGGGGTGAACTGAATGGTGTGATCTACGTGGGCTGTGGTACTGAATCGTTTATGCCAGTAACATGGAGGGGGTTGGGACAGTGTTCATCTGAATAGCGTTGCTGACCTGCCCAACATGCTTTGAGAAAGGAAATCAGCTTCTTCTTCAAACACTGAGAAATAAGTGTGAGTGTGTCCGGGACATCGGAACAACCTGTTTCCCCTGTCCACTTCATTCAGAACCAGGCCCACTCTCTCTGTTCTGCACTTCAGCTCAGTTATCAGTGTTTTAAATGCTGCGGAAGTGACTCACTTATATCGACACCTAATTGGATTCTGTTTCGGTGTTTGGAGTCTCTGTAGCGTAGCAAATCAATGAGCTGAATTTACCTCAGTTAATATATTCCACCTAGTTTCTGTGTTTCTTCTTCTGCCGGGAGGGAGTGTGAGTGTGATTTGAAGTCTCCCTGATGTGGAGGGCTCATCTCCTTGGTGCTCATCTCCATGGTGCTCATCTCCATGGTGATCATCTCCATGGTGCTCATCTCCTTGGTGATCATCTCCATGGTGCTCATCTCCATGGTGCTCATCTCCTTGGTGATCATCTCCATGGTGCTCATCTCCTTGGTGATCATCTCCATGGTGCTCATCTCCATGGTGCTCATCTCCTTGGTGCTCATCTCCTTGGTGCTCATCTCCATGGTGCTCATCTTCATGGTGGTCATCTCCTTGGTGGTCATCTCCTTGGTGATCATCTCCATGGTGCTCACCATGTTCCGTTCACTTGTACCTTTGATGATTATGGGAATCTGCACCTGCTTATCTGTGTTCCCACAGATTATTGCATGTATGAAATCTGTGGTGAGACCAAAATGTGACTTTGAGACCACAGTGTCACACAGTGTTTGGTGGATAATTAATGCTGCCAGTCACTCTGTGATGACCATCCCTCTGTTTGGCAGAGTGCTGGTAGATTCACACGGTGAGTGTGCTTCTCCGCAGAAGTCAGAGTGACAGAAAGGAAGTAGATGAATAGTAGAATCCTTGAGGAGAAACGTTGTGATCTGTATGAACAGCAGGACAATTGATGTGATAATGAGGTGAAACAGTGAAAGCAGTACTGCAGTGTCCTGAACAGAGAGAAGAGAGAGATACAGGTGAGAGAGAGAGAGAGAGAGAGACAGAGAAGAGACAGAGAGATAGGAGAGAGAGACAGGGAGGAGAGAGACAGGGAGAGAGAGAAAGAGAAAGAGAGAGACAGGGAGAGAAGAGTGTGTGTACTGGCCCCCTTTACAGTCACACCGATCGTCTGTGAGACTCCTTCATGGGTCATTGGAATGTCCCCTTTCAACCTGATGGAGCTTCAGCAATTTTGCCAAGATAAAAGGGTAAAAGTGGTGTGTGCAGGGTTGATGTCACACACACACACACACACACACACACACACACACACACACACACACACACACACACACACACACACACACACACACACACACACACACACACACACACACACATCACTGGGACATGACGGCACTCTGCGTATGAACGCCACTCTTCTATCAACGCTGTTTTTCGCTCTCATACTCTTAAGTGTTCTTCATGTTAATGGGAGGCAGAAATCACAGATTAATGAATGATGAATCAAAGTTATAAGACAGTAAATTGAACAGTGTTGTGAGGATGTGGGGGGTGTGAACTCTTCACAGCCTACATGTGTGACACCCTGTGTTATTCAACGTTATCTTCCTGACATTCACTTGGTGATATTCTTATTTCTGATGTCAAATCACTATCACTAAGATTATTTTAGATGTTGAACGGAATGTATGTGTCTGTATGCCTTCTGTGTGTGTGTGTGTGTGTGTGTGTGTGTGTGTGTGTGTGTGTGTGTGTGTGTGTGTGTGTGTGTGTGTGTGTGTGTGTGTGTGCATGACTGTTTGAGTGTGTCTGTGAATGAAGGTGTATGTGTCTGAGTAAGTGTGTGTGCATGTGTCTGAGTGAGTGCATATGTGTGTGTGTCTGTGTGTGTGTATGAGAGAGAGAGCACGGTTGTTGACTGTTTCATTAGACTCACAGGAAGGAGTGTCGTTGTTCATATCACACCCTCTCAACCTCTCACTCCCAGCTGTGACCTGCCTTTGTGCTACTATTAGCAGAATAGAGCTGAGCACTCAAACAGAGCATGCCCAGAACTGAGCACTCAAACAGAGCATGCCCAGAACTGAGCACTCAAACAGAGCATGCCCAGAGCTGAGCACTCAAACAGAGCATGCCCAGAACTGAGCACTCAAACAGAGCATGCCCAGAGCTGAGCACTCAAACAGAGCATGGCCAGAGCTGAGCACTCCAACAGAGCATGCCCAGAACTGAGCACTCAAACAGAGCATGCCCAGAGCTTGAGCACTCAAACAGAGCATGCCCAGAACCGAGCACTCAAACAGAGCATGCCCAGAGCTGAGCACTCAAACAGAGCATGCCCAGAACTGAGCACTCAAACAGAGCATGCCCAGAACTGAGCACTCAAACAGAGCATGCCCAGAACTGAGCACTCAAACAGAGCATGCCCAGAACTGAGCACTCAAACAGAGCATGCCCAGAGCTTGAGCACTCCATCCACAGAGCATGCCCAGAGCCGAGCACTCAAACAGAGCATGCCCAGAGCTGAGCACTTAAACAGAGCATGCCCAGAACTGAGCACTCAAACAGAGCATGCCCAGAACTGAGCACTCAAACAGAGCATGCCCAGAGCTGAGCACTCAAACAGAGCATGCCCAGAGCTTGAGCACTCAAACAGAGCATGCCCAGAGCTTGAGCACTCAAACAGAGCATGCCCAGAGCTGAGCACTCAAACAGAGCATGCCCAGAGCTGAGCACTCAAACAGAGCATGCCCAGAACTGAGCACTCAAACAGAGCATGCCCAGAGCTTGAGCACTCAAACAGAGCATGCCCAGAGCTTGAGCACTCAAACAGAGCATGCCCAGAGCTGAGCACTCAAACAGAGCATGCCCAGAGTTGAGCACTCAAACAGAACATGCCCAAACCTGAGTGCTCAAAACAGAGCATGCCCAGAGCTGAGCACTCAACCAGAGTATGCCCAGTGGAGAGAGCCTCATTATTAACCAGACACTTGCCTAAACGAATGTCCGTCTTGGGTCAAAGTCGCCATGACCATGCTGAGCTTCACTGAGAATGTGTGTTTGTTTGTTTGTTTGTTTGTGTATGTGTGTGTGTGTGTGTAAGTGTGTGAAAGATGCCTATCTTTCTATTTTTCTTTGCTCTGCTGTGAGGCTCAGACCAATCGTTCATCATGTGCTGGGCGCTGGGAGAACCAATGACTTCCTGTTAGCAAAGCACTGCAGAGGCAGAGCTAATCTTAGCTGCTCTGAGTCCCACACACTGCTCCAAGTCACACACACTGCCCTGAGTCACACACCCTCTCTGCTCCAAGTCACACTGCCCGGAGTCACACACACACTGCTCCAAGTCACACACTTTGCTCTGAGACACACACACTTTGCTCCCGAGACACACACACTTTGCTCCAGACACACACACTCTGCTCCGAGACACACACACTCTGCTCCGAGACACACGCACACTGCTCCAAGTCACACACTCTGCTCCAAGACACACACACACTCTGCTCTGAGACACACACAGACACTGCTCTGAGACACACACACACTGCTCGAAGACATTTTGGCATCAGTCACAGTGCTGTTCTGTTCTGCCCATGAACTTAACAGCCTCAAACCCATGACACGCATGCACTGTGGGAGCACGGAAGATAACATAGCTCTGTGTGTGTGTGTATGAGTGTGTGTGCGCACATGCGGTGTGTGTGTGTGTGTTCAGTTTGTGTAAATCTGTAGCATTTCACACAAAAATCTGTTTATAAAATAATTTATAGCTTTTATAGAATAATGTGATCACGAGGGAAGCATGAATAATTAGTTTTGTTTTGTTTGTGTGTTGTATGTAAACAGGCGGTTTACATATTCCTGGATTTCTGTGGAGTGTGTTGTGCGTATGTCGACTCTGACAAGATGGATGTGCAGCAGATGCTGATCACATTCTTTTCCTGGCCCGCTTGCCTCTCTCTGAGTTTGTGGGAGGTCTTGGCTGACTGAGGACAGGGACCTCCCTCCTGTCTCTCTGTGAGGAGGGGACACAGACTGATCCCTGGGAAGTTCTTCTGGGGGGAGGGGCCTCTTACGTCTGGAGGGCGGGGCCTCTTACGGGACCGGGCCGCTCGCACGGGAACCCTGCAGGTATTACTGAAACTGTGTGGCGACGGTGCTAATCAAAGCAGCTTTAATGGTGCAGTTCACACATTTATGGTCACGATTACGAGCCTGATTATTAGAGCTGTGAGCCAGTTAGGGTGGTGTGTGTTAATGGGAGAGCTCGCTCTGATAGCCAGCAGTGTGTGAGATACGCTCCGGCTTTCCAGAGGACCCTGGCGCTGGTGTGGTCAGAATGAGAAGAGACTGTAGCACTCTCTCTCTCTCTCTCTCTCTCTCTCTCTCTCTCTCTCTCTCTCTCTCTCTCTCTCTCTCTCTCTCTTTCCTGCTTATATGTGATCTGTCTTGACCTCAGACATTTCTACAGCTGATTCCCTCTTTCCACACACACACACACACACACACACACACACACACACATGGTCTCAGTGCCAAACCCAATCCAGCCACTGTGAGTAATAGGGTGTGGTCAGACACTGTCCCGCCCACTTATATTTCTCTCACGTGAACACATAGATACCATGATGTGAACGTGCCATGTTGCTATGGCAATGATCTCTTGAGCCATAAAAAGAAGGAAACCTGAGCACACACGCGCACACACACACTGCACATATACTCACACATGGACATACACACACTACACATGTACTCACACACAGACACAAACACACACACACCCACACACACACACACACACACACACAGTGAAGTCTGCAGCTCTAGCCTGCTGCTCCTGGTGTTTCTTAAGCTGTTAATTTGGTTGGTTGTTTTAATGGTGCCGTCTCGCTGGACTGTAGGAGTCACAGGACGTTTGGGGAGCTGGAGGTCAGGGTCACGGTCGGGGTCACGGTCAGGGTCACGGTCAGGGCCAGGATGCAGGGATGCTATGGAGACAGACCCCTGCTGACACCTGACTGTGACCTCACATATACGACCTCACATATATGACCTTAGAGGCTGTGCTATTAATGCTCCTGTACCTGAAACACTATTTTACTAAATCAGAGTAACAGGAACTGATCGTGCCTGTAATGTCTGTATTTACCACATCATTCTCTCCAAGTCCTCTTAGATGCAGACAGTCAAGTGCATTCATCAGCTAATGAACCAGTCTGCGTGGGTAGGATAAGTATTCTACAGCCACCCCACACCAACCCCTCCCAGTCCCCAGAAGGGGGCGCTCTTCCCTCTTTACCTGAACCTACACTCTCTCGTGTGGCAGACTGCCTGTGATCCAAGCTAATGTAATTAACACTCTTAACAGCAGCACCTGTGCTCTTCAGTAGAAGCACTGTAGCCACTTCTTCCCAGATGGGCCTTTGATAGCCCTGATGGTGATGATGAGGAACATCTCTTCTCTCCTCCTCTTTAAACCCCCCCCCCCCTCTCCCTCCCCCCCTCTCAGCTCCCCTCCCATTTCCAAACTGGGCCACGGTGTAATAGGAGACCATTCCCAGCCTGGATATGCCTCTAACTGGTTTGTAATTGACAGCGATTAGGCTGCAGCCTGATGACACTCCTGATTATATTAGGCCAGGTCTTCTTATTTTTCTGCTCCGTATCCTGGCACGCCAAACCTCAACCTTGATCCCAATTAGACGCAGTCTCATTAGAGGGAGATGGAGGAGTGGGGGAGCGGGAGACACTCATCATACGCTCACTAAATTGCCTGATGAAGCTTGATGAATGTGGCCGGCGGTCCAGTCCCACAGCAGGGCTGCAGCGTCGCGTCGTCATTTCTGCGTGTATGTGTGCGTTGGGTTCGTGGCACTCATGAAAAATTCATGTTGCAGTCTGTGGCTTGTCTGTCTCCTGTCTGTGTCTGTGTCACAACAGATCGTTGCCTTCTGCTCAAAATGCTGGAACGCTGATCAAAGTGAAGTTGATGCAAAGTTGTGATCCACGTTTGTTCCCTTAACTAATGATGGTGGATCCATGTTGAAGTTTGATGCTTCATTACTAGCACAGAGCCCAGTAGGGATCATCTGATTCAGCTTCACTAGATCCTCTGGCCCCTCCTCATCCTCCACCCTGCATCCACCCTCCGTCCTCCACCCTCCATCCACCCTCCATCCTCCACCCTGCATCCACCCTCCATCCTCCACCCTGCATCCACCCTCCATCCTCCACCCTCCATCCTCCACCCTGCATCCACCCTCCATCCTCCACCCTCCATCCTCCACCCTGCATCCACCCTCCATCCTCCACCCTCCATCCACCCTCCATCCTCCACCCTCCATCCTCCACCCTCCATCCACCCTCCATCCTCCACCCTCCATCCACCCTCCATCCTCCACCCTCCACCCTCCATCCACCCTCCATCCTCCACCCTCCATCCTCCACCTTGCATCCACCCTCCGTCCTCCACCCTCCATCCACCCTCCATCCTCCACCCTGCATCCACCCTCCATCCTCCACCTTGCATCCACCCTCCATCCTCCACCCTCCATCCACACTCCATCCTCCACCCTCCATCCACCCTCCATCCTCCACCCTCCATCCACCCTCCATCCTCCACCCTGCATCCTCCACCCTGCATCCACCCTCCATCCTCCACCCTCCATCCACACTCCATCCTCCACCCTCCATCCTCCACCCTCCATCCACCCTCCATCCTCCACCCTCCATCCACCCTCCATCCTCCACCCCTGCATTATATAGAGAGGTTCTATATAAAAGCAAGGTCCTGTATCTCAGACAGAGGTTCTGTATCAGAGAGGTCCTGTATCACATAGAGGTCCTGTATCAAAGAGGTCCTGTTTCACAGAGAGGTCCTGTATCACATAGAGGTCCTGTATCAGAGAGGTCCTGTATCAGAGAGGTCCTGTTTCACATAGAGGTCCTGTATCAGAGAGGTCCTGTATCAGAGAGGTCCTGTTTCACATCTAGGGTTAGTTACATTAACAGGGGTATTTGAGAGTAGCTCTGTGTTCCTTCGTCACTACTGACGGGGTTTCTTGGGTTATCATAACTGGACACATATTAACATACTGCAGCATCAGTAGTTCAGGCAGTTGGATTGTTAGTACATTAGTGTTCATTTTTCATGCTAATTAGTTTGAATCTCATGATTCATTTACACACTGAAGGGGCTTTTCTGAGTTCCATTAGTGGACAGACTATGAATCAGGCAGCGTCTCTCCGAGAGATCAATCAGTACGACTCCCTCCGGCGACTTGTGATCACTGATTAGCCAAATGAAAGACTATTGAAAGTACAGGACGCTCTGTGTCCGTGATGTAATGAAACAGGTTTAACAGTCTATAAAACACTCGCACTACGAGGAAATATGTGCAGCCTATAAATAAGTCACGTAAAGTTTAGTGATGGATGGGAAGGCAGCATTGTTGGACAGGTCACTTCGCTCTCTCTACGTGACAAACTGTACAACACTTCTCTCACTGTAGTAGTGTTTGTCTTCACCTTTAACTTCCTCCCATGAACACTGCAATAACCAGAAATCAGAAACCTCAGAGCGACTGGTGTCTCGTTTCATTCCCCGTATTTCGGCATGTCTAGAATTACTTGTATAAGTTTGTATCTTGTGCGCAGTATAACCACAATCTGTAAAGGAAAAGACAGTAGGGGTCAAACTCAAGTGCCCTAGAAAGAGAAAGAAATGAGCACTTCATGTCCGCTTGATGTAATTAAGACCTGGTGTAGTGATTCATCCACAGTCTTGGAGTATGACTGCCATCAGCTGACCCCTAGACCTCGCTTTGTTTTGAAGAAGGTATCAGAATTTACTAAGCATTGTGTGTGTGTGTGTGTGTGTGTGTGTGGGGGGGGGGGGTGTCGTTATTCTCAATTACCTTAGTGTCTTGAGTAGATGTGCTGAAGATGTACAATCTGGTTATGTCTTCATATCTCTTTCCTCAGAGTTGATCAATAAAATGTGTAATATGTCAACATGTCTTTAAATGCTCATCGTAAAGAGGTTAATATATCGTATTGTAGAAGTGAATCCACAGTTACAGATGTGCTGATTCCCACATGGCTGAAACCCGAACCACCTCACAGCTCTGTGACCCGGCTCCCTCTGTTCTGAGCTGTTCCTGGGACCCAGAGGGTTGAACCTGTGGACGGGTCGGCCATGTGCCCTGCTCTGATAGCGTAGTCGTGCTGTCTTAGCCCTGATCATGGAGATACCTCACATTTATACCTGTATGACAGAACGTGTGAAATACAACAACATTGTCATTTCCTGAGGTTTATTCCTACAATGAAAAGAAGGAATAAAAAAGTGATGAGACACGTAGCCAAATGAGAGCAAAACTTTTTAACATTTTGGCGGCGGAGAATGCTGTGGAATAATTAAAGGATTAGAAGTTATAATGGTTGGCATAACTTTCATTGCACTGTACAATAAATAATATTTATTTATTACTGTCCAAAAACAATAAAGGAATAATACTGCAGTTGGAAGCCAGTAGGTCATTACAATTTTTACAATCCATCCAAACTTCGCTAAGACGGAATCTCAGTTAATCACGGCTTCAGAGGCCGTGAGTGTGTGAGCGCGGAGGGAACGGTCCCCGGGGCCTGTGAGCAGACCCGTGAGGCCGTGGTGTGTGCGTCTCCTCCTCGTCGTGGTAGCTCTGCTCCTCAGCTCCGCGGCTCCAGCGAGCTCTCCGCAGGCTTTGGCAGATCATCAGATCATCAGTGTGTTCCTGAGGGATGAAAGCAGGTGAGGAGCTCAGCAGGAAAACGAAGAGAGCCACCCAGTCCCAGAAGATAAGGGTCAAGGTACCACTGCACCATCACACCTCCACATGAGGACAGAGAGGTCCGAGGGACAGGTGTCCGTGCTCCTTCACTCTGCCCAATAGGTCTTTGTGCTTCTCGCCTGGGAGAGTTGGTGCCTGTAGGTCGAGTGTGTGTGTGTGAAGTGTGTGTGTGGTGTGGACTGTGTGTAGAGCGTGTAGAGTGTATGTGTATAGATCTGACACCCTGCACTGTTTTGACTCTAAAATCTCTCTTCAGGTGCTGTAAACTTCTTTTCATGCTGTAATTATGCACTAACTAATGAAGAATAAATAATATTATTTACAAGGAATTCTACATAAATTACTACAACAAAGAATAGGTCTGAACTTTAAAGGATTTAATAACATCTGATGTGAATCATGTCAGGAGGCACTGGGGTAGTCTCGGAGTGTCAGACTCTTACAATCGAGATTGGACAGAAGGCTTTTCAAAGGCTCGGTGTAATAAGGAAACTGTTGACCGCTTTTGAGGATGATGACCAAATATGAACAACTCAAGTCATATGACTTCATTCGAGTTGCAATTTTTAAGTGCTTAAGACTTGATTGATTAACACTGATTAAAGACTCGACTTTGACTGGGTTTACGTGACTTTTTTTAGCATAGTTTAGAAATAAACTTGAACAGCTGTAGGTAAAATACATACCTCAGTGCTCAGTGTGTGGTGTATTAACTTGCTGCGACTTTTCACAAGATTGTAGTGGCATACGCAGTAGTTGAATATGCCACTGCTTGAACATGTTTTCACACTTTGATGTAATGTCAGTAAAGTTTATTCTGTATGTGTTTATTCGTTTTCAAATATATTTTTAGATAAATTAAATGTCAATTTTTTCAGCTTTGGTACAGTACATTTTGTGCACTGTGACAGGTCAAGAGTTATACAGTGTGACATGAGGAACACCTTATACACACACACACACACACACACACACACACACACACACACACACATGAGACAAGGGAAAATGGGGCAGTCTGAAGGTAAAATAAAAGCCTCCGGTTCATGGCCCTGCCTTTGAACTCATCCAAGTGTGGGACTGTATCACCTGAGGCGTCCCTGATCTGACCAATGACTTCACTTGCTGCTTGTCTCCTAGGAGACACTCACCTTGACTTGCTTGGGATATGAAGGTTATGACTTGAGACTTGAAGGTTATGACCTGAGTCTTGAAGGTTATGACCTGACACTTGCACATGTGTGATTTACTCCCAGTCAGAGGGCAGACAGAAATCAGTCGTGCTTATCTGTCCAGTTCAGCCTGGTCCTGTGTGGCGGTGCAGAGAGACAGCAGGCATTGTCTCTGTTTCTCACTCTCTCCCCACCCGTCTGCCCGTGCTGCCACTGGCAGGTCTGGAGTCAGTGACAGCTGTGTGTAATTATCGCCTCTCACTCTCTGGAGCTTCACTGTAGCTCCCTTTGTTGGCCTGCTGCGGCGCTGTCCCTGATCGCAGTGCTGAAGTCGGCAATGCCGCTCTCCATGGTCCTGACAGCTGGCAGTGCGCGGTTCTTTCAGCTCATTTTGTCTGGGATTCATTTGATGTTATAAATGTAGAAACGCGTTTTCTGACATGAAATGTAATTATTACACTCATACCTTTATTTGTTCTTTTTGGTTTTGCCCCCCAGAAAAGCAGTGATGAAGTGAATGACCTTTTCATCTGTGCAAAGAAGGTCACGGGGATGACTGTAGCTGAACAGATGAACTCGGGAAGCACTTAGCTTTTTATTATGCTGTCATGTCACATAGGAGTTCTATGTGAAGGATTTGACATCAGTGAGATTAAATCTCCTCTCACCTTACTTTCAGGCAGATGGATTTTTTTCTCTAACTCGCAGGTCTATGAAGGACCATCTGTTTATCAGTGGTAAATAATTTCAGAGCTGGTTGTCAGTGACAACCATTCTAGCCAATCTCTGTGACCATCTGCAGCATCACAGGCAGGAGAGATCACCCTGCCCCCCTGCTGTAGTTTTCTACTGATGTCTGGTCAGGTGGATTAGAGCGCGATAGCACTTTATTTTCAGAAATAGATCTGTAGAGTTCAGTGTTAGATCATGAGAATGGGGAGGTAGTTCTTATAAATGAGGCTGTACGTTAAGATGAGCTGCAGTGTGACGTAAAGGCCACTGCACGACTTTTATTACTTGTATTACATTATTTTCTGTTAAGATTCTTGCATAAGGAGTGAAGCTCCTAATCTCACTAGTGCACAATCTGGGAGGCGGATTCTGCTCGTTTTAAATAATCTGTTGCAATGTGTCTTTGATTTGCATGAGGTCTAATCAGCCTGTAGTGTGTGGTGTTATAACGAGGGATAATGAGGAGTTAAGAAGGAGCCCTGCAAACAGCTCGGATCATTTGCTCCTCTGATGTACCTTGTTTGAAATAAAACAGCAACGACCTGCGATTAAACAAAGTTCTCCTCTGTCTGTTTGGCCTTTCAAGAGACCTTTGGCGTAATGATGAAAAGTTGGAAGATGTCTCCACTCTCAGGACGTTTTCAGCAGTTGATTTTCTGATCAGGTCTTTGTTATGTCAGTGTTATTCTGGGCCGTTTAGTGTTGGGGAGCCAGAGCAGTGGAGCCAGAGCAGTGCACTCTGGGAAGCCAGTGCAGTGCACTGTGGGAAGAGTGAACTTGGTGCTGCGTTCTTCTCCTGGCGAGGCTGTGAAACAGATGGATGGTTTGATTAAGCATGTGGTACTTAACCTGCTCTGAATGGGATTTCACTCAGAAAAACAAATGTTTGTGTTAACAGCATCTCCATGTGTAATATTCTATTACACTGCCATCTCTGTGAGGAACGGCATTACAAATGCCTAAAGTAATTAATTATTATAAATTTGTGGATTTTCGTCTGTGAAAGAGGTCATTTTCAGAGAAAGAAGGCATTTCTCTGCCCAAATAGGCAAAGAAATGTAATTATTTGTTTTCATTATTTTTCATAAATATTTTTGCATTTCTTCTCTCAACAGTGCTGATCTTCTAAATGAAATTTATTATATTGGAGAGAAAGCACATGCAACATCATTCATTTGCAGAACATGCCAAATTCTTATTAGCAATTAGCAATATTAGCAGTGATAGCAATATTAACAATATCGGCCATATTAGCAGTTTTATCAATATTAGTACTATTAGCATTATTAAAACTATTAGCAGTATTAGCACAAAGACAAAGACGAGCACAAGACACTGCGCGAACGCACATTAAATAGGTGATTAACACAGACCCTCGTGATCTCGAGACAAGGCACAGGTGATACTACGAACACGCTCACGGACAACCCACACCCACGGAAGTACTAATATGGACATAACAGCACGCAGACAACGTAGCGGCACGCCCACAGGGAAGGGTCCGGGACTGTCACCGTAACACACAGCAGATTAAGCTAATCCAGGCCACAGGAGCGTCTGGATTAAGAGTTTTCTGCTCCGCTCTTCTTTCCCAATAAAACATCCATAAATACGTACGTACAGTTGTGCACTTTGTAAAAAATGTGATAAAACCCAATAATGTTATAATTTACTCAATAATACCTGTAATATAGGGTATTGACTGTTACTATGATAACATGTTTACTAGTAATCTAATATCTTATGTGTGACGGGCAGGGGTGAGCAACTAAAAGGAAGCGATCACGCCAAGTCTCAGGGAAAAAGGATGGTTTAATAGAAAATGTGCAAACCAAAAACCCGTGCAATATCTCCAAATTAAGGATATAATGACCAGCGGTCAACTGGTACAAAGACAAGACATATATAGGCAAACAAACGACCCTCAGGTGAGACGGATCACGGGCTCCGCCCACCTGAGGGACGCACATGACGTCACCAAACAACAACAACAACAGCCGCTGTGGACGGAGGCGGCCGGTAGGGGGCCGCCTCACCGTGACATTATGACATTATTGGGAATTTAAGTTGATAATTTAGTTTACCTTATGACATTATTGGGAATGTACCATACACAAGAGTTATCAGATGTTACTAATTTGTTTTATTATCACTTTTAGATGATTGATGAATTCTCAGCAGAGTATCAGTATCATTGTCATAAATGAATCACTGGAGAGTTTGGGTGCAATCACAGACAAGTTCATTACACCTCCTAAAACTCCTTCCAGAATAGCCTTCAACTGTAAATCCTGCACAAGCAAATCAGGGTCATAAATCAGACCGATTCCAAAAATCATAGACTGTCATAGATAACTACCTTGCCTGATTAATATTAAAATGTAAATACTTTAAAACACTTTACAAATAAATTAAACAATACAAAAATTTGCATGCTTCTGACACTTCAATAGTTCTGCAGGCAACCAGCTGTTGTGAAGTCCAGAACTATGACAACAGAACATGGGCCATGGTTGACCTTTATATTCAACAGGACCCTGCGCGCGCTGTTGGTTTTATTTGCACATTTTGTCCCAGACAGTTGTTCAAGCCTTAATGTCGATCATGCTTCACTGGCGTGTGACACGGTAGAGGACATGACCTGAGTTACTGACCTGCGTGACTGTCCTGCGTGACTGTCCTGAGTGCCTGACCTGAGTGCCTGACCTGAGTACCTGACCTGCGTGACTGTCCTGCCTGACTGTCCTGCCTGACTGTCCTACCTGACTGTCCTGCATGACTAACCTGCGTGATTGTTCTGTGTGACTGACCTTCGTGAGTGTCCTGCGTGACTGTCCTGCGTGACTGTCCTGCGTGACTGACCTGAGTGCCTGACCTGCGTGACTGTCCTGCGTGACTGTTCTGTGTGACTGACCTGCGTGACTGACCTGCGTGACAAGCTAGCTCTAAGTAACAACTAAATATACTGACATTTATGAATATAATATATATTTGAAAATATTTGGTTATTACATTTGAATTTTATTTTCCATTTCATTATTTTACTATATTTCTAGGGTTAATTCGATGTTGGGAAATTATTACCATATCGAGTTCAACAAGCCTTTTCTGTCCACAGGTATCTGCCGTTGATTCTGTGTGATCGTTTCTTATGGGTAGGCAGTAGTGTCAGGTTTTTTTGTTGGGTTTTTTTTTTGGTTTTTTTTGTTCACGGTGTGAAGAGTCAATGAAATGATTTCTTCATTACGGTTTAATTGTCCCTGATTCATCAGATGACTGAAGGAGTAAATAACTTTGCTGAACAGGCATAATTGTTTTTATTGCATATTGGCGATGCTTAACTGCTAGTAAATCAGCAGTGATGAAACAATTACTTGATGTCAAATGAAGCCACTTCAGAGTGTTTAACCCTTAGTGAGACTGATCCGCCTCCAGCTCTACAGGACCCTGTGTGTCTGCGCGCTCACGGAACCCGTTCCTGTGTGTCCCGTCTGTCCCGCAGACCCTGCCCACCACACAGTACGAGCTGGAGATTGTGGCTAAGGACAACGCAGGAAGTGAAGTGGGTCTGACAGGAACCGCCACGGCCACCATCACCATCACGGACAGGAACGACCACGCCCCAGAGTTCACACACTCACTGGTGAGTCATGTGCTTCAGTCGTGTCATTCTCCGTCACACACACACACGGACGATGAATGTGGAGCTGACTGGGAGAACTCAGAGCAGCTGACCTCTTGACCTCTTTCAGAAGCAGAAGCAGGAGAACATGAATGTTGCACCACAGCCCCATGTGCTGAAGGCCTATGTGTTAGTAAAGACCTGCGTTTAGTACCTCAGACCTCCACAGAAGTGCTTGAGATGTCCACCTGGGAGTTTTAATAAAACCGAGTTCAAGCTTGAGCTGTACTGATCACAAAGAAATGATCAGAGCTGTCAATAACTGATGGAGACAGTGACACCCAATGAGGAGTTGGTACAGCAGAGAATGGTGCTTTTAAAACCACGTGTTTATACATATTTATACATGTCTGTGCATATTTATGTGTTTATGCATGGTTATAGATGTTTATGCATGTTTATGTACGTTTATCTGCAGTTTAAGGATGTGAATGAGTATACAGCACTGTATACACACTTTATATTCTGTCTGTCTGAGCTTTTCGCATATACAGAGTAAAAGTTGGCATCACGTTCAACACTTTAACCAGAGCCATGTCACAGTGCCATGTGTCACGCGACTGAGGTGTGTGATTTACAGAACCTCCAGTGATGTTCCAGATCTCACACACACCTGCACACACACAGCTGCTCACACACACCTGCACACACACACCTGCCAGAGATGGGGACTCGAGTGAGCGACTCGAAGTCGCACTTAAGTTGCCTAGCAAAAGACTTCAGACTTGACTTAAACTCGTCCCTAATGGCTCTCAAATCAAGTCGTCCAAAATAACTTCTGAAAAGTTTAGAGTCATTCTAAAAAAGACTTTCTGTGTGTTTATTTTACTTTCTTTGTGTGTTTATTTTGGCATTATTACTTACTTTCGGTGATTGGGGACGCAGCCCATTTTCTCGTGACACATCACAAAATCATTTATCGCGAGTGGGAAATCAGAGAGAAGCGTCAAAACAAAAGATGGTTGCCATGGCTACGGCTGCAGTACCATATGTAGAGCCGTAGGCTAAAGGGAGTTTAAATCCAAAAAACACTGGAACACCAGACTAAACCTCATAATCACCTACAACGCACCCTGATGGGTTTCTTCAGTTTACGCTAGATACTAAGCCATCATTACAGCTAGCGTAGTAGCCTCAATTAGCATAGTAGCCACTTCTAAACAAACATCAAATCTATACCCAATATAATTCCCAATCACAAAATAAATCCCAATCACACACGTTTGCGTGTGCATGTTTGCGTGTGCATGTGTTTGCGCGTGTGCACATATGTGTGTGTGTGAGTGTTTCTGAGTCGATGGCTGTTGAAGGCTTTTCGCCAGCATCACCTTCAGGCTCAGAGGTGCATGTTAATTCACATTATTTCACATGATTTGCTGCGCTGTGTGGAGGGAAGTGAAGTGCTTGAGAAGAGCAGACACAAAGCGGAGTGTTGGAGTCTGTCTGCTGCTGATGAATCTGTCATAAAAAGCCATCGTTGCACTTTTACCAAGAGAGGAAGAGAGAGAGAGGACAGAATCTCTTATTGTGAATCATGTGCTTTTTAATGGAGAGTCCTGAGCCTGTGTCAGGGTCACGAACGCATCGCCTCGGCCCATCACCGCTCTCTTGGCTGCTTCCCATGATGCACTGCGGGCTCTGGTGCCTGTGGGTGAGGGATGTGGGCGTTCTGGACACATGCTCGGCCTGTGCCTGTCCATCTGCTCTCACTCCTCTTCACTTCAGCGCTGTTAGGAGGAAACGCTCTGTGGACGCTGCAGCCACGCACCTGCTGTACATCCTGGTACTGTGTGGCTGGAGGGGGCTGCGCTTATCAGGTTCTACATCCTGGGTACTGAAGGAAGTGGAAACCTTGGGAGATCCACCTGATACTTGCTAACACATCTGCTAGTTTCATTTAAAATTCTGAAATTCAGTTTTTCTCACCGGTAATTTTCCTTCGTAAAAAAATTGGATGTGTAACAATATTTAAAACTCAGCAGGCTTCCCAGAGTTCACTTGGAGCATTCACATGATGTTTATTCAACAACAGAACAGCAGTATAATAACAAAACAACAACAGAACAACAATAGAACAACAACAACACAGCCACAACAACAGAATGCAGAATTCCTGACTGGTTCTTCCCCATTAGCTCATCCAGACAGATATGATCAGAACATCTCCTCCCTTTCTTCACCTTTCTCACACTGGCAGCAGTGGAAGTAGTGAGAGATGTGGCTCCTTCTGGGTGGAAGATGCTGGTTCTTCAGGGGAGTGGCCAGGATAATGGCTTGTTTTTACACTTAATCCTGTTTTTATGAAGAAGGAAATCCCAGAATGTTCTTCACTTAGGATCAGTTCAGATATGTGGGCTCAATATTAGAAGATTAATGACAGCCCCTGAGTACTGACACACAGCCCCTGACTTCTGACACACAGGTCCTGATTGTTTACACCAATCTCCTGACTACTGACACACAGGTCCTGACTACTGACACAACCCCTGACTACTCACATGCAGATCCTGACTACTGACATACAGACCCTGACTACTGACACGCAGATCCTCACTACTGACACACAGCCACTGGTTAACATTCATTATTTGTTCAATTGATTGTATTCTGTTAAATCCCATAATGCCATTTCCTCCTTTATATTTTACACCTTTTTCTTTAAATCGGTGTTGCACTTGTAAAAAAACGTTTACAGTTTTAATACCGACTATTCAGATGTGTATTTATGCTCCTGCTCCAGACATCATGTAAACTGACTGCGATTACAGTTCAGTGGATCCACTCATAGGGAACACTTCATTATGTATGCGTGCTAATAAACATGCGTAGCCTGTTCCTCCAAACAGCAGTTCATAGGGGTGCATACAGTGTGCACACGTGAAGAGGTTTAGTGCTTGGATTAACCATTACACAAAAGTGTGTTCTAAGCAGCTTTGACTGTGGTAGGATTGCATGAGCTGGAGGTGCTGGTATCTCAGAACCACCGGAGGTCTAGGGTGCACTGTAGTATCTGTAGTGCAGTAAACAAGACCATTCTGCGAGCGTCCAGACCCACGGGGCAGTAATGAGGCAGGTCACCGCGGGGGTCAGAGCACAGCTCCCTCCAACCTGCTTGGGGCAGCCCGGTCAGTTCCACCCATCCCGCCTGGAGCTGCGGAGACATGCTGCACTGCTACAGGGAGGAGGGGCCACCCACGCCCCAGCACCAGAGAGCAGAAGCCAGGGAGAGCTCTCGTGGGCGAGGGCCCCGCAGTCCTGAAGGGCCCCGGTCTGTCTCCTCTCACACAGATCCTCCGGCCTGGTCACAACACACGTGACTGATTCAGTACAAGTGTCGGTCCAGATCCCAGGCGTCGATCCAGATCCCAGATCACTTCTGGAAGGACATAGAATGAGAGCTCTGTATCACACAAAGGTGGCAGGAAAAAACTGCAGTAGCTGCTTAATGATGTTCAGACCAAAACTTCCAAAAAGTCCAAAATCCTCCTTTCAGCGCCTGATTAATTCCATTCATCAGGGATTTAAGATGAAAGCCACAGTTGCAGAGAGGAGTTACTGAAAAAAGTGGCCATAGAGTGAATACCAATCAGTACACAAATACGTGCTGTAAAAGGATTTCACAAAAACAAATACACTCAGTGTGTGGCAGGACAATTAGTCTCCGTTTGGTGATAATGTGTCACGTAGGGCAACGCCCCCTCTCGTAGCTGTCACTCTGGGTTCCCTCATGTCCGTGTCCCCTGCCTGTTTGTCCCGCCCTGCTCGTTGGTTTTGATGGATTCCTTGTTTGTTACCACGCCCCTGTGTCATTGTCATCACCTGTCCCTTGTTTAGTCCTGTGTATATTAATCCCTGTGTCTCCCAGGTCTAGTTGTCGGTCTTTTTGTTTTTCTCTGTGTTTGCCTGTTCGCCCCAGTGCTGCTGTTCCGTGAGTCTTCCTTGTTGTGTTCGCTATGTCTGTCCGTATTTCGTGTCCTGACTGCCTACCCGTTAAGACCCATGCCCGTCACTTCGACTCTGTCTATGGAATTTCCTTTAATAAATCTCGCTCTCCTCAGCGCTTGTGTCCGCCTCCCTGTTCTGCCCCGTGCAGATCGTTACATAAAGACCGACCTCACAAGGACACAGCGAGGGAGCGAGACTCTGGTGAGTTTAATCGCTGCGATGAGATGTCGGCTGGTTCGGTCCAGCTCGACTCTCCGATATCGCAGCGTGAACGAACCAGAGACAGAACTTCCCCTGGCGCTGTGGGAACACGGAAGTCTCGACGCGCACCCACGAAAGCCCAGTCACTTTCGGTTTCGTCTGGCTTTCGCGTCGAGACTCCTGGTGAGCGCTACGAGTCTGCCCGGCTTGATCACTATAGGGGGGAGAAACCTGTAGTACAAGTCACGGGCAGACGGATTGAGTGCACAGACTGGCGTTTGCTTAACCCTCGGTTGGCTCTCGATGGCTTCTGCGAGCTCCCGACGCCTCAGAGGAGGCGGAGCCGTCGCAGAGAGAGCCACCGAGGGGCTTCTGTGTCTGTGTATTCTTCCAGGCTCAACCCGGACCCTGAGGAAGAGGACCTACCGCCGCTGATCCCACCGGCTACTCCACACGACACCCCCAAGTATTTTTTGGGGGGGAGTACAAGCCACGTCGGCTTGGCGGACACGCCCCCCGATGACGTCAGTATGGTGGCTCCGCCCCCCGAGGACGTCGGCTTGGCGGACACGCCCCCCGATGACGTCAGTATGGTGGCTCCGCCCCCCGAGGACGTCGGCTTGGCGGACACGGCCCCCGATGACGTCAGTATAGTGGCTCCGCCCCCCGAGAACGTCGGCTTGGCGGACACGCCCCCCGATGACGTCAGTATGGTGGCTCCGCCCCCCCGAGGACGTCGGCTTGGCGGACACGCCCCCCGATGACGTCAGTATAGTGGCTCCGCCCCCCGAGGGCGTCGGCATAGTGGCTCCGCCCCCCGAGGACGTCGGCTTGGCGGCTCCGCCCCCCGAGGACGTCGGCTTGGCGGCTCCGCCCCCCGAGGACGTCGGCTTGGCGGCTCCGCCCCCCGAGGACGTCGGCTTGGCGGCTCCGCCCCCCGAGGACGTCGGCTTGGCGGCTCCGCCCCCCGAGGACGTCGGCTTGGCGGCTCCGCCCCCCGAGTGCATCTCCTCACCTCAGATTCCTGTCCCCGCTGCCCGTAGGCAGTCCGTGCCTGTTCCTGTCCCCGCTGCCCGTAGGCAGTCCGTGCCGGTTCCTGTCCCCGCTGCCCGTAGGCAGTCCGTGCCGGTTCCTGTCCCTGCGACCCAGGAGAGGTCGTCCACGCCGGTTCCTGTCCCTGCGACCCAGGAGAGGTCGTTCACGCCGGTTCCTGTCCCTGCGACCCAGGAGAGGTCGTCCACGCCGGTTCCTGTCCCTGCGACCCAGGAGAGGTCGTCCACGCCGGCTCCCGTTCCTGCTGCCCGCCAGCGGACCCTGCCTGTTCCCGCTGCCCGCCAGCGGACCCTGCCTGTTCCCGCTGCCCGCCAGCGGACCCTGCCTGTTCCCGCTGCTCGTCTGCCGGCTCCTGTTCCCGCTGCCCGCCGCCCGGCCGCGCCTGTGCCCGCTGCCCGCCGCCCGGCCGCGCCTGTGCCCGCTGCCCGCCGCCCGGCCGCGCCTGTGCCCGCTGCCCGCCGCCCGGCCGCGCCTGTGCCCGCTGCCCACCAGCGGACCCTGCCTGTTCCCGCTGCCCGCCAGCGGACCCTGCCTGTTCCCGCTGCCCGCCAGCGGACCCTGCCTGTTCCCGCTGCCCGCCAGCGGACCCTGCCTGTTCCCGCTGCCCGCCAGCGGACCCTGCCTGTTCCCGCTGCCTGTCTGCCGGCTCCTGTGCCCGCTGCCCGCCGCCCGGCCGCGCCTGTTCCCGCTGCCCGCCGCCCGGCCGCGCCTGTGCCCGCTGAGACTGTGCTGCCCTCTATTGGGCCTGGACGTTTTGTGCCCTGTGCCCCCGTCTCTTTGCCCATGTTCCCCTTGCTCCCTTGTTCTGTCCCCGGTTTTGTGTTGGTCCCAGTTCCTGTGTGTGTACCTGTTCGTGTCCTCGTACCCGTCCCTGTGTCTGTGTCTGGTCGTTTCCTCCAGGTCCCTGTCCCCGTGTCTATTCCCCAGATTGTGACCCACTTCGTTCCTGTCCCAGTCTCCGTCGTCCAGGCCGTGTTTGCCTCAGTGTTTACCTCTGCCCTGTCCCCTGGCCCCGCTCCAGTGTCTGTCCCCGGTCCTGTCCTGTCCAGCCCTGCTCCTGTGCCTCGCCCTGGCCCTATCCGGTCTCCCTGTGTCCCGTGTCATGCCGTGTCCCAGGTCCCTCGTCCTATTTTGTCTGGTCCTGTCCCTCCGGTCTGTCCTGTGTCCGCTGTCCCTGTCCTGTCTGCCCTTGCGTGCCCCGGAGTGGCACGCTTTGAGGGGGGGTTATGTCACGTAGGGCAACGCCCCCTCTCGTAGCTGTCACTCTGGGTTCCCTCATGTCCGTGTCCCCTGCCTGTTTGTCCCGCCCTGCTCGTTGGTTTTGATGGATTCCTTGTTTGTTACCACGCCCCTGTGTCATTGTCATCACCTGTCCCTTGTTTAGTCCTGTGTATATTAATCCCTGTGTCTCCCAGGTCTAGTTGTCGGTCTTTTTGTTTTTCTCTGTGTTTGCCTGTTCGCCCCAGTGCTGCTGTTCCGTGAGTCTTCCTTGTTGTGTTCGCTATGTCTGTCCGTATTTCGTGTCCTGACTGCCTACCCGTTAAGACCCATGCCCGTCACTTCGACTCTGTCTATGGAATTTCCTTTAATAAATCTCGCTCTCCTCAGCGCTTGTGTCCGCCTCCCTGTTCTGCCCCGTGCAGATCGTTACATAATGCCACCCTAGGGCAGCAGAGCATGGAGCGATAATGACCTATCTGCCCCCTGGCCTTTCTCAGACTGTAACCAGGCCCTCTCTGTTGCTCTGGGGCAGTGAGAAGAAGCCCAGGGGCTCTGTGGTACCACCGCGGATGGTTCTCCATCACCCACCCGTCCCTGCTGCCTTCTGATAACCACCACCCTGTTTGTGACAAGCTAACTGTGAAACTGTGAGCATGCCCTGATGTTGCTTATCGTACTTGTCATTGTGGGAGAGTGGCAGCTAATCCAGGCTTCCTCTCTCCCCTGCAGTGACAGCGGGAATCTGGCTCCATCAAAATGCTAATGACATTAACAATGGCGCTTACAACTTTGCATTACAGGCCGGGTGAAATCCAGCTGGCCGCCAGTGAGACTCTGTGATTGGACGTGGTTGTTAAGATGTTGTTTAGCCACATCTGTTTGTGAGCTAAGCTATTGAGAAAGGGTTAAAGTGGCCAAGCTTGGTTCAAGGGCTGCGTGAAATCCAGGGGTGTCTGTTCACTCATATCGCACTACGAAGCATATGGAGCTCATTTGTTCTCATATCTTCAAAGGTGACCTGCCACAGTTCACACTGCCATGGTTGCACATACGCGTAGCATCTCAGATGATCGATCAGTTCCTAGCATCCACTTGAACAGATCATTCAGCATCTTGAGAACTGTTTTGAAAACACTTCGATCGGGAGACAGCCCCCCCCCTCACTCAGACACAGTCCCCTTCAGACACAGTCCCCCCTCAGATCCCCTCAGACACAGATCCCCTCAGACACAGTCCCCCTCAGACACAGTCCCCCTCAGACACAGTCCCCCTCAGACACACTTCCCCTCAGACACAGTCCCCCTCAGACACACTTCCCCTCAGACACAGTCCCCCTCAGACACACTTCCCCTCAGACACAGTCCCCCTCAGACACAGTCCCCCCTCAGATCCCCTCAGACACAGTCCCCCTCAGACACACTTCTCCTCAGACACACTTCCCCTCAGACAGTCCCCCTCAGACACAGTCCCCCTCAGACACAGTCCCCCTCAGACACACTTCCCCTCAGACACAGTCCCCCTCAGACACACTTCCCCTCAGACACAGTCCCCCTCAGACACAGTCCCCCCTCAGATCCCCTCAGACACAGTCCCCCTCAGACACACTTCTCCTCAGACACAGTCCCCCTCAGACACACTTCTTCTCAGACACACTTCCCCTCAGACACACTTCCCCTCAGACACAGTCCCCCTCAGACACACTTCCCCTCAGACACACTTCCCCTCAGACACACTTCCCCTCAGACACTCTTCCCCTCAGACACACTTCCCCTCAGACACAGTCCCCCTCAGACACACTTCCCCTCAGACACACTTCCCCTCAGACACACTTCCCCTCAGACACTCTTCCCCTCAGACACTCTTCCCCTCAGACACTCTTCCCCTCAGACACACTTCCCCTCAGACACACTTCCCCTCAGACACTGCTCCTGACAGGAAGAAGCACTTGACCCATTTATTGTGAGCAGAGCTGAGCCTTCTCCTGTCAGGCAGTGCCAGGCTGTTTCAGCAGTAGCTGCAGGGGGCACACACACACACACACACACACACCCACGCACGCAAACGCACACATCTGTGTGCCAGACAGATTTGTATCAAACTGTAATTTGTTTCAAAATGTCATTTGGAAACATTTGGAAACGTGAGACTTCACAGACTGCTGTTAGGTGTTGGGCTGATAATGTAACCCGAGGTAATTGGAACATGCGTGTTTCCGTGGTTTTAACATATTGCTGTTCGCTGTATGAGCTCCCACAGATCTGCTCAGCAGTGACCTTGTGGCCAGACGCTGATGTGTGTGGGAGTGGACGTCTCACAGATTCAGAGTAGCGACAGAAAGGCTGCAGACTTATAACAGCTCCAAATAACACTGGTTTACTTAACCAATAAAGAAGCCCGAGAGAATAACTATGAAGTACATGTTTCTGAGCAAGTATCATTATAGCCATGGAGTCTGCAGGCAAACAGTCACATGGTTTGGAGTACCATGTAATATAAAGAATATAATATCAATATATAATATAAAAAACAACATAATGCATATATATATATATATATATATATATATATATATATATATATATATATATATATATATATATATATATATATATATATATATATATATATAATTCTATAATACCACACTACTATATATATGTCTATATAACAATAATGCACTCTGTTGAATGTCTATATAATGATAATGGTGTAACATGCATCTCGGGTATCTGCAGAATAAATGGCGACGTCCTCAGACATCAGTGCAGCAGCACTGCACACAAACGCTGCTGCTTGGCAGGACTGATTTGCTTTTCCCTTCCATAATGAATTCATACCACCACGGGATATTTGCTGAACATATTTTTTATACATGCAAATCCCCTGTTTCTTATTTTCCAGTTCCTCGGTCTAAATTGTCTACCAAAACAACACAGCAGCTCTGCCGTGTTTGAAAGCGATTGCTGAGCGTACCGAGTGCACTCCGCCCACAGCCCTGGAGGTCTCCTGCCCCCTGTCACACGCTGGCCTGTCAGGCGGATGAGATGATTAGCTAGATAACAGTTGTATGGCTTTCAAGGAATATTTATATATTATTTCAGAACAAGCTGCTTTCGTACAGACATAAAAACACTGACCGCACATGGGAGAAGAGGACATCACTTTAAACAGAACAAACCCAAATGTAGCGCTTAGCAACTGTCACGCTCATAAGGTTCACATGGTTCACATGATTCATGTTGTTCATATGGTTCATGCGTGACCTTTAGACTGAAGCCAGTACACTCAGGAAGCTCTGAAGTTGACAAAGCAGCCAGTGATTTTGGAGAGGACAATCTCGGTGAAGTCAGTTAGTGTTGACCTTTGATGTGTTAAATATTCAAAGTGATAATCTCCACATGCAAGTGATGTTGAAGAGAACAAACGTCTAATCTAACTGCTAATCTAATGGCTAATCTAGTGCCATATACATGTAGTATACCCTTCAGTGTCTCTAATTGGGAGTTTATAGTAGAAAATGAGTTATTAAAGAGTGAATGTCAGAAGTCTTTTCATCTATTATTTGAAATCATTACAACCTATGATAACTGTATCATGCTTGATGTCCTCGTAGATAAAAATAGACAAATTTGAAGTGCTTTATTATTCCATATATAGTCTTACGGTGTTTGTACAGGACACACTAGTCCTTCATAAGGTCTTATGGTGTTTATACTGGACACATTAATCCTTCATAAGGTCTTATGGTTTTTGTACAAGACACATTAATCCTTCATAAGGTCTTATTGTATTTCACATGAAAGTTTGATGACACCCTCCGTCCTCCTACATGTTTTTCTTCAAAGTTCTACCAAAAGTCACATCCAGTATTTAGTGTTTGGCCCAGCCCACACTTTAAGTCTCTGTGTTACTTTCAGCAAGGATGAGAGGTCACGTGACCTGTTTGGCACCCTCTGTCTCTAAAGAGCAGACCCAGGACCCGGTGTTTCCTTTAAACTCTACACCCTTGGCTGTCAAGCACCAGAACAGCTGTCAGCCTCTCCCTCCCTGTGTGTGTGTGTGTGTGTGTGTGTACATCTGCGTGTGTGGGTGTGCGCCTGTGTGTGTGTTATTGTAGGAACACACTTCAGAGCCTTTATTCCTTCTGTTTAAATTTTTCAAGTGTCTTCTGTTTTTAAAAGGTTACCTCATGCCAAGTGCGTGCAGCACGCCTGTCTGAAGGGTCACTGGACATTATTATTATTATTATTATTATTATTATTTTGCTATGGAAAAATAAGCTGAGCATGTAAGGTGTTACTGTTGTTAACCTCTTTAAGACCAGTGGAAAAGGTTTACTCTCACAGCATCTTAAAAATGTGTATTTCCAGATTTCTTTTACAAAACAGTGTGTGTGTGTGTGTGTGTGTGTGTGTGTGTGTGTGCGTGTGTGTGTGTGTGTGTTCTGCTGGTTGCACTTTCTGTTTGAGAGGTCAGTGTGAATGTTCTTTGCGGTACAGGAAGCTGGTATGAGCCCATGCTATTTTCATTGCTATCTCACACCACTGGTTACTTTGTGCACTCAGAAGGATTGGGGTCTTATCAGTGGCATGACAGGGTCTCAAGAGCAGCGGCCCACAAAGATTGAATACATCCATCTGACCGCTCCAGTGCCCCAGATGATTAAATGAAACGCACCTGGGCAGCAGGATGTGGACCAGGCTGCTGCGTGCTTTCGTCTCACGCACCTGCTGTGACTCTCACGTGACCAGAGACACGCATCTAGTTGATTTTAAGAGCATTTATTTTGCTTCACTTGCCAAGATTTGCAGTGGATGTGTTTGGAGATGCCCCTGTATGCTCCCTACCCCTGTATACCCCTCTACCCTGTATACCCCTCTACCCCTGTATACCCCCCTACCCTGTATACCCCTCTACCCCTGTATACCCCCCTACCCCTGTATACCACTCTACCCCTGTATACCCCCCTACCCTGTATACCCCTCTACCCCTGTATACCCCTCTACCCCCATATGCCCCCCTACCCCTGTATACCCCTCTACCCTGTATACCCCTCTACCCCCATATGCTCCCTACCCCTGTATACCCCTCTACCCCCATATGCCCCCCTACCCCTGTATACCCCTCTACCCCCATATGCTCCCTACCCCTGTATACCCCTCTACCCCCATATGCCCCCCTACCCCTGTATACCCCTCTACCCCATATGCCCCCCTACCCCTGTATACCCCTCTACCCCTGTATGCCCCTCTACCCTGTATACCCCTCTACCCCCATATGCCCCCCCACCTCTGTATGCTCCCTACCCCTGTATACCCCTCTACCCCCATATGCCCCCCTACCCCTGTATGCCTCTCCACCCCCTATATCTACCCTATATGCCATAGCTATGAGTGCTGGTGTCTTCCTGCTGGTGTGCGTGCAGGCTGAGGGTGTTGTGAGACAGCGTTTAGGACGCTGTGTCCTGGGGGACATCTGTAGTAGCTCCTGTCCACGCAGAGCAGAGGTGAAGCAGGTAATCACAACAAGACCTGGGGCTCAACCCTCAGCCTCGCTGGGAGAGAGATGAAGAGAAATGCTTGCAGGAACAGAAGTGGACATGTGGACCAACAGGAACCGGGTCGTTCCTCCCGCTCATGTGTTGTGTTTAGATGATTAAAGACGTGCACCCGTCCTAGAACACACCTGTACTACATCTCCTGTCATGCAGCACGCGTTTCTGCACAGACATCATGTTTCTCCACAGCCCCGGAGGCTGTGATGCTTTGTGCTGCTTTAAAGCCATAGCCAGTGGTCATCGCTATGGATACGGCTCCTTCCTGCCACTGAGGGATAGATCTGTGTATGCCTCCTCTCTCCTCCCATGATATGGGGTAATATAAAACTGCTTTTGACAGCGTGAAGACGGAGTTGCTAGCTCTGACTCTGGTGTGTCCCTGCGGCTGTTCACAGGACTCTTTAATGTTCAGAACACTGTCTGCCTGATAGGAATCTGATTGAAAACTCACTACAATAAAAGGCAAGGAAATTGGCAATGGGAAAATAAATTGTAGAAATGCAAGCAAGAAGAATGACGGACAGAGGGAGAGAGACAGACAGACAGAGGGAGAGAGACAGACAGACAGAGGGAGGGGGAGAGACAGATGGAGGGGGAGAGACAGAAGAGGAGAGACAGAAAGAATATGCTTTGGAAGTTTATTAATTGTATCCAGTTCTTCACTTTTTGCTTACCCATGATGCTGAACACCTCGGGCACCACATCCTGTAATATTGTCAGAGAGACATCGCTGCTTCACTTCACTCTCCAAATGCCAAACCTAGCATGACAGCAGCTCAGCCTGGACCACACCCCCCTCCCTGGACCACACCCCTCCCTGGACCACACCCCCCTCCCTGGACCACCCCCCTCCCTGGACCACACCCCCCTCCCTGGACCACCCCCCTCCCTGGACCACACCCCCCTCCCTGGACCACCCCCCTCCCTGGACCACACCCCCCTCCCTGGACCACACCCCCCTCCCTGGACCACACCCCCCTCCCTGGACCACACTCCCCTCCCTGGACCACACCCCCCTCCCTGGACCACACTCCCCTCCCTGGACCACACTCCCCTCCCGGGGGGGGTGTTGTCTGCTTAGGAGCATAGCAGGTGCAGCAGGACCTGATCTGCTCACGCAGGACCTGATCTGCTCACGCAGGACCGGATCTGCTGGTGCAGATGTGCCATATGGACCAGGGCTGGGCTGAGGAAGGGTTGCACAGATTGACTTTGAAATCAAAAGGCTTTTTGTAAAGGGAAAAAGAGGACAAGGGTTGTTTCATATACATATGTAGGGATGAGAGAGAAAGAGTGTGTGCCTCAGGTAGATTTCTATCCTGTCATTATTAAAGGCAGCGAAGATTTAGCAGCAGCCAATATTTGATGGTCTCGCTCTGCCGTATCCGTAGTAACCATTATAGTAGATTTTGTAGGTCGATGTGTTACAATCTGTTCCGTAATACTGCTGTGATTATGAAAGTCCTCTTCCCCTCCAAAGTGTGTTTTTGTGTATTTAGAAAATTAGAAAACTGCAGTGTGTGTGTGTGTGTGTGTGTGTGTGTGTGTGTGTGTGTGTGTGTGTGTGTGTGTGAGTGTGTGTGTGTGTGTGTGCGTGCACGTGTGCATGTTTGCATGAAGAATGCAGGGAGAGTTTTGTTCATACAACACTCAATAGTGTTCAAAAGATGTAAACAGTAGATGTAACACTAATGGTGTTTGACAGAACACACAGCTGCTAATGCTTCCTCTCTCTCTCTCTCTCTCTCTCTCTCTCTCTTTCTCTCTCTCTCTCTCTCTCTTTCTTCGCGTCTTACATCCTTCCTCACACTGCGCGCGCGGCCTCTGAGCAGAGAAGACTAGCGGACTGCACGTGCGCTAATGGCTTTAATTAATATGATGTGATTGCACTTTGTCCTTTAATTCAGTTCCTGCACTTCATTCACACCTCATCGAGTAGACTACAGAAGGTAAAGGTAGAAGGATCTGTGATCTGTGTAGTGAATGCTTCATATGTGTGTGTGTGTGTGTGTGTGTGTGTGTGTGTGTGTGTGTGTGTGTGTGTTACAGTTTCAGGCATCAGTGGATGAAGGCTCCACAGGTGTGGTTGTCAATCTGACTGTGGATGACCGTGATGATCCAGCTACAGGGTCTTGGAGAGTGATCTACTCCATCATCAACGGAGACCCTAACCAGAGCTTTGAGATACACACCAACCCTGACAATAATGAAGGCATGCTGTCTGTGGTTAAGGTAAATCCCCACCACCACCACCACCACCCTGCCTGCTCCACCCTCCTCAGTCCTCAGTACCACTGAACTAGTGCGTCTCCACCTTTCTCCTCTCTCTCAGCCTCTCGACTACGAGAGCACCATGTTTCACACTCTGCTGATAAAGGTGGAGAACGAAGACTTCCTGGTGCCCGGCGTCATTTACGGCCCCAGCTCCACCGCCACGGTGTACGTCAGCGTTCAGGACGTGAACGAGGGTCCCATCTTCTTCCCTGATCCTCTGATTATCACTAAATCAGAGAACATCCCCACCGGCAGCTTCGTGGCCATCCTCAACGCCACCGACCCAGACTACCTCCAGGTCCAGAGCATCAGGTAGGTGATGTCATTTCCTGCATCCTGCACATCAGTAACTGATGAAACACCAATCAGGTGAGAAAGTCGGCTTCTCTTTCAGTCTGTGACCCTGGAACCTCATGTTCAGGAGTTTTGGGCTTTGTTCCTGCGGGAGAGGACTGGGTTCCTCCTTATATTCGCTTCTCTCTGGTGCCAGATGCTGAAGACAGCAGCACGTGTATCTCAGACTCATCCCACCTACCCACGCTCCTCCCACTTACCCACGCTCCTCCCACCTACCTAAGCTCCTCCCACCTGCCCACGTTCCTCCCACCTGCCCACACTCCTCCCACCACCTGCCCAAGCTCTTCCCACCTGCCCACGCTCCTCCCACCTGTCCACACTCCTCCCACTTGTCCACTCGACCCTACTTGTCCAGACTCCTCCTACCTGTCCATGCTCCTCCTACCTGCCTAAGCTCCTCCCACCTGTCCACGCTCCTCCCACCACCTGCCCAAGCTCTTCCCACCTGCCCACGCTCCTCCCACCTGTCCACACTCCTCCCACTTGTCCACTCGACCCTACTTGTCCAGAATCCTCCTACCTGTCCATGCTCCTCCTACCTGCCTAAGCTCCTCCCACCTGTCCACGCTCCTCCCACCCACCCATGCTCCTTCACTTCAGATATCCTGACAGTCGAGCTGTTGTCATAGACTGGTGCTCTGCATCACAGATTTCGACCATCTGTACAGACCATCATTTCATCGCCCTGCTACATGTGAGACCATTTCTCTAGAGCCACAATCGCTCAAATAGCTTCTCAAGTGCCCAGGAGGAATGCTGCCTTTACTGCATGAGCCGGAGGAAGTCATTATTCAGCCATCTTGCACTATTATCTTTACAGCGTGTGTGTGGCAGTGAAGCACATAGCTGGACCATTACTTTAATCCTAACAGTCCGATGAGTCCCCGGGTGGCAGATAAGGTCTATTACCTTTAACGCATGGAACAGTCAGATAACACCCTGCTAGCTGTAATGGAGCCTCATTTTATCTGTATGTAGATTTAGAGGGAGGGGCCATGGCAGAGTGGAGAGATACATGCAGCTTTACGCTCAGACCTCCCACCCCCCATTACATCTTACACGTCTCCCCCCATTACAGCACTTACACATCTTCTCCCTAAGCGTCTGATTCGTTTTTTTTTTTCTTTTTGGTTCATGTTATGATATAAATCCCCCAAACATAGACCTGTTATGGCTGATTATTATTATTATTATATATAATACTTTTTCTGTTATATTATGTGTCATTTCTTTAGACAAATGTTACTGCAGAGGAGTGAGTGGCTTTTGAAAATTGTTTTCATGAACCTGACCTCAAAATTGCAGCAACGGTGTCTTTGGGTGTCAGAAGCATCATGCTGTTAAATAATAAACATCAAAGACACTTTGGACCATTGAGGTCTTAAAGATAAGCACTGTGGTCTTAAGGAGAAGCGTTATGGTCTGAAGGAGAAACGCTGTGGTCTTAAGGAGAAGTGCTGTGGTCTTAAGAAGAAATGCTGTGGTCTTAATGAGAAATGCTGTGGTCTTAAGGAGAAACGCTGTGGTCTTAAGGAGAAGTGCTGTGGTCTTAAGGAGAAAGGCTGTGGTCTTAAGGAGAAGCGCTGTGATCTGAAGCACTGTGGTCTTAAGGAGAAGCGCTGTGGTCTTAAGGAGAAGCGCTGTGGTCTTAAGGATAAGCGCTGTGGTCTTAAGTAGAAGCGCTGTGGTCTTAAGGAGAAGCGCTGTGGTCTTAAGGATAAGTGCTGTGGTCTGAAGGAGAAGCGCTGCGGTCTTAAGGATAAGCGCTGTGGTCTTAAAAAGAAGCGCTGTGGTCTTAAGGATAAGTGCTGTGGTCTTAAAGAGAAGCGCTGTGGTCTTAAGGAGAAGCGCTGTGGTCTTAAGGATAAGTGCTGTGGTCTTAAGGAGAAGCGCTGTGGTCTTAAGGAGAAGCGCTGTGGTCTTAAGGAGAAGTGCTGTGGTCTTAAGGAGATGCGCTGTGGTCTTAAGGAGAAGCACTGTGGTCTTAAGGATAAGTGCTGTGGTCTGAAGGAGAAGCATTGTTGGAGATTCCTCTCCTCTTCTTGCTTATTCTGAGTGTAAACATTCTTCGAAGCCCAAACCCAGAAAAGTGCAGACGCAGAGATGTTGAACATGGCCTCAGGTGTTGGGCGATCAGCAGGCTTGAGCTGCCACCTGATTGGCCAGTCCCAGGTATGACACATTGAGCCTCTGCAGGACTGGGCTCTGTGTCTCCACTCTCTCAGCTTTAGACCTCTTGCTGCAGTGTGTACTTGCATCACCCATAAATATGGAGTTCATGGAGCTCCGTGAGTGTTTTCCCCACACACTCTCTCCATCACTCTGCTGGGATCTCTGCAGGCTTTGCACAGCAATTCAATGGTCTATTTTTTTTTTCTTTTTTCTTTTCACTTTCATAATTCTCATAGTGAAAGAGAAACGCAACAGATTGCAGATACAAATGGCACATCTAAACCAACTCTGGATCTTTCAGAAGCTCTCTGCATAATGCAGTGATGACCCAATCAACACTCACCTGGCTCAGTTCTTCTTCTGTTCACTAATTTTTGGTCCCATGGAATGGAGGCAAAATGTCATTCCTGCTCACTTCACTACATAGTCTACACATTCCCCAAGGGCAGATAAACACCCTGAAATAAAATGTGCACTTCTGCACTTACCCATATTCACAGGAAAAATGCCGAAAATAAACCTATAAAAAAAACTCTGAGAGTCTTGCTAATGATATTTTCATTTTTCAGTGTGTCTGACAGGCATCCTACAGGAGTGATACTATATGCTAATAGCTGTTTTCCCCCATAATCATAAATTCATCTCTGTTAATTGCAGTATTTTATTTTGTGTGCATGTGTGTGTGCCTATGTGTGTGTGCCTGTGTGTATGTGGGCGTGTGCATGTGTGTGTGTTTGCGTGTGTGTGTTTGCATGTGTATATGTGTGTACATGAGTGAAATTAGTTCAGTGTAAATTATGCTGTGCTTTCTTAGTTCAGAGGAGGTTAGATGAACTCCAGGGTTTGGTGGTTGTGTGAGGTGTTTTTATGAGGTAATTCTGTGAGCTGGATCTGTGTGATGGTTCTCTGAGCTGGTTCTGTGAGGTGGTTCTCTGAGCTGGTTCTGTGAGATGCTCTCTGAGCTGGTTCTGTGTTGTGGTTCTCTGAGCTGGTTCTGTGAGGTGGTTCTGTGTGAGTGAATTCTGATGCTCCTGTGGTTGTCTGGGCCAGATTCTTTTCTCGAGTATTTTGGACCCATGCCTTTATTCTGGAACAACACACCTGACCGTGGACTTGTGTGGATGTCCTTCTGTCTGTCTCTCTTTATGTTCTCTCTTTCACTTTTGGTTTTTGTCAGTTTCTCTATCACGCTTGCTATCTCCACTCTCTCTCTCTCTCTCTCTCTCTCTCTCCCTCTCTTCCTCTTTCTATGCTTGTGGCTGTGTTTGATCTCTTTTTGCCAAAGAAAGAGCCTTTGAAGTGTCTTAGTTTACACCTGAGGGGACAGAAGGTAGAGAGGGAGGGAGAGGGAGAGAGAAAGACAGAGGGAGGAGGGGACAGATAGAGAGAGAAAGACAGAGGGACGGCAGAATGCAGAGAGAGAAAGGGAGAGAAAGGGAGCATTGGACAAAAACAAGAGACAGATGGACAGCTCACTGTCTCCTCACTGGAGGAGAACAAGAAGAAAGATGCTAATATCTCGTATTTCAGTTTTATGAGTTTCTGTGAAAAGATGTTTGTTGATTGTCTTGATTGTTAGCACTGAATATTAGTGTAGTCTGTAGTACGGTAGGTGTGTGTGCTTTTACTTCAACTGTGTGTAAGAAGAGTGTGTGTTTGAGAAGTGAAGCATACTTAATCTGTGTGGTTAGAAGAGTGTGTGTTTGAGAGGTGAAGCATACTTAATCTTTGTGGATAGAAGAGTGTGTGTTTGAGAGGTGAAGCATACTTAATCTGTTGAAATGACGTTGAAAGCAGAGAAGCTCAGGTAGGATTCTACTTACCCTGAAAAATCGCTCTGTCAGACTATATATGAGCTCTGTATAAATTATTCACTAATTGTCACTCTTTGTGTGTGTGGGTGTGCTGGAGAGTTAAAAAAAGAATTTAGTTCCCAAAAGATGTCAAGGGAAAATGAGACAGACAGGTTACCCAATCATTTTGCTGTGGTGGTATGGAAAGGCATCTGATTGGCTGTGCAGTGTGCAGCAGGGGGCGTCCTTCTCCCTCCCCCTGAGCTCTCCTTCACTCTGGGATTTATCAGAAAGTTCACTTCCAAAAGTAGCACTGAATTTAGCTTCTGAAAAGTTGCTACCCAGTCATATCGTTTCTTTCTCTTTCTGTGCGGTATATATGGTGCAGTATTGCTGCTATTCCTAGCGGTGAGCTCTTCTGGTCTTAAACTTATAATGTCATTCCTGGGATCTGTTAGTCACTCAATTTTTAGGCTCAAGTGGCCTCACTGGGACAACCCTGGTTTTAACCTCCACATCCTCTTAATGCTTTTAATCTCTGGTATTTTCCTGACTACTTCCAATGTCTTTCGTTGTATGTTTCATATCTTGGGGGGGGTTAGGGGGTGACCTGTGAGGTCATGTGACCTACATGGAGGCCAACATTAATTAATCTACTTCATTCGGTTACTAGATCGTTAGATGACGGTTGTTAGATGAGGAAGTGTTTTCTCCTTGTTATGGACATCAGGGACATCTTTAATTGCAGTTTCCTCCAAAGTCATAGGTGTCCAATGGAGAAGCTTCCAGATTTTCCCAATTTAACCACTTTGGATTTCTGTGTCTGGGGTCCAGACACTTGTTTACTCTGTGAAGATATGGATTCTTATCTCAAAGACAGAACTGCTGTTGCTTGTGCTAGCGTTGAGACAGAGGTCAGAGTTGAAAGGTCATCAGGTGGACAGCACATACTGGATCTCTCCAGGACCTGAGGTGCAGCAACATGGCAGCAGGTGCTCTCCAGTCAAAATGTGACTTTAAAAGGCAGTTTGTGCTAGAAGTTATAAAGATCTGTAGAATAATGAGGGTCTGCAAGCAACACTGAAGCATGGTGGAGATTCATTTGAAGTGAACGGCTACATTTCAGAAGATGGAGTTGACAGGATTGATGTCCTCAGTGCTGGGAAATACAGGCAGATATATGTCAATCATTCAGTACCAACAGGGAGGCGTCTGACGGGCTCTACGTTTAATCTGCACTTCTGTTCATGAACGCGTTCTTACTTGTTGATTTTGTTGTAATTTATGTTGTGTTTTTTGTTGTTTTTGTTGTGGTTTATGCTGTGGTTTTGTTGTGATTTATGCTGTATTTTGTTGTGGCTTATGTTGGGGTTTTTGTTGTGGCTTATGTTGGGGTTTTTGTTGTTGTTTTTGTTGCAGTTTATGTTGTGGTGGTCTGTCACGCGTGTGTATGATTTGCGATCCATACAGGTGACACGTGTTCAGTCTCATGTTCTTCGCACGTGACATTTCAGAGATATCAAACAGCAGCAGTGGTATCATGAGAACAGACGACATCATGAGAACGTTGGTCTGAGTCTGATACAGCTCTATCTGCTGATTCTAGATTTACACCTCCCATCACCTGTCAGGGTGACTAAAGTGATGGTAAACTGGATGTCCCCAAGGCCGCACATGTATCATCACTTGATATGGGTCACTGTGCTAACGTGCGCTAATGTGTATGTATGCTAGCATTCTTTTGGAAGGAACTTGACCACACGGGCAAGTGGAAAGATCTGAATGTTTCAAAGCTCTAAGGGCTCCTCTGTTTGATATTCACAAATGGAAACAGAAGAAAAGAGGCTTCAAAGAAAGAAGATGAAACTGTGATTATTCCGTTTGATTTGTGATGTGCTTGTTTACCTCTTATGGTTTAATCTCACAAAACCCCATTACTATTCATATCGTGTTTCCCTGTGGAACAGCATATATAAAGTTATGCCGCACACCAAGCCCATATAATAATGCATTATTTAAGTTCACTATTATAACTATTTTATTAATAATGCATTATTTATGTAAGGTAACCATTATTGCTATTTTACTATAAATGCATTATTTATGTAAGTTAACAATTATTACTATTTCATTAATAATGCATTATTTATGTAAGTGAACCATTATTACTAATTCCTTTGGGTTTTCTTTTTTATTAACATTTATTATTCCTATTTTTAGTCTAATGTACAGTAATTCTAAATATATATTGTAATTTTAGAGCTGTCAGCTATATGTGTGTGACACAGATGAGTAGACACTGAACTACCCTACAGGTGCTGCTCAGTGGTTGGCTGCAGAGAGACGTGTGTGCCTTCCTGCAGTACCTGTGCCCGTGTAGGTGTCTGTCTTCACGCTCTGTGTGTGACATGCTCTCCCCATCTGTGTGCAAGTTTCACAGAGCGTCACTGTGTTTTGCTGTGTCTGGTAATAAGTAATATACCAAACATACTGCCCCATGGGACTACACTTACATACAGCACACAGGACAGGTAAAAATAGAGCCGTTTTCAACTAGAAACATAAAACAAAGATATATAGATGAATAATGAATCATGTTCATTAAGATAGTTATATTACTTATCTTCATGTTTTTGAAGTGTTCTAGAAACAGGACATCGCTGTGTCCTCCATGTTAGCCTCCATGGTCTGTGTTGTGTTAGAGAAACTTCCAGCATACCTGTTTGAAGTTTCTCACAGTGGCTAGTTTACAGACACACCACATTAGGGTGTGGTGCTCTAGAAGTCCTTCCTGGGCTTTATCATTGGTGGTAGTCCTGCACTGCTTTGAGGAGAACTTTGAACTGATGTCTTGCTCAGGAGAAATGAGATCTGAAATAGTCTCCATGATTCATAATTCAGCACCTCTTCCCTTTTCTGGCCATAGGAAAGTTAAAAGCTCTGAAAGAAAGATGTGAGAGAGAGATCAGAGACACAGTAGGAAGGAGAGATGGAAAAGGCAGTTTGAAAGAACTTCAGGACTACAAGGTTGGAGATCACAAACTGCCACGAATCGTATTGTGAAGACTGGAGGAATTATTGCACTGATACTGTCATATATAACAAAAGTCAAATGTAACATTTTTCAAAGGATGATATAGGTCTGATATAGGTCTGATTTGGTTGTTCATATTCTATGTCATATGTGAATGTCATTATATTTGTCACGTAGGGCAACGCCCCCTCTCGTAGCTGTCACTCTGGGTTCCCTCATGTCTGTGTTCCCTGCCTGTTTGTCCCGCCCTGCTCGTTTATTTTGATGATTCCTCGTTTGTTACCACGCCCCTGTGTCATTGTTCACCTGTCCCTAGTTTGGTTCTATGTATATAAGTCCCGTCATTCCCCAGTCGTGTCATCCGTGATTTTGTCTATCCAGTTGTTCATGTTGTGAGTATTGTTTCCGCTGCCTGTATTCCTGCCTGTTCCGTGTTTCCCGTCGTGTTTACCGATATGTCTGTTCGTATTTCATGTCTGGACTGCCTGCCTGTTATGACCCATGCCTGTTATGACCCATGCCTGTTATGACCCATGCCTGTTATGACCCCTGCCTGTTATGACCCATGCCTGTATATATGACTCTGCTTTTGGTATTCCCCGTATTAAATCTCGCTCATCTCAGCGATTGTGTCCGTCTCCTCGCTCCGTGGCCCGAGCCACGTTACAATATTCAAAATAACGACTAATACTGCTGTGTTTTGTTTGTTTAGTTTGTTGTTAGTAGTTGTTTTTCTTTTTAAGTGTGCGCGGTAGTGCTAACACCTGTACTGATGGGGCGGGAGTGTAATGCTGGTTTATACTGAGCTGCATTGTTGTTGTGAACAGCGTGTTTTGGCTGTCAGTAAAAGAGACGCTATGGCAGATGGATCCAGTCAGCTGTTGATGAGGGGGGTGATATGAGGAAGGAAACTGCTCCTGTGTCTGGAAGGTTTAGCCTACAGGGTCCTGGAAGGGAGGAGATGGGTGAGGGCGTGTCCAGGGCAGGAGGGCGTGTCCAGGGTGGGTGGGGACTTCACTGATTTGCCCTCGTGAGCACCAATGATCTTCTCTGCTGTTTGTTCACTGTCTGTTTCTGTCCCATGTCTGAAGGGCAGATAAACTGCCATCGCCTGCATGTGACGCCCCAGACACAGACCAGATGCATTTTCTCATTTGTTACTATAATAAACAGAAATCCATACAGACACGTAATAACACAGGATGCGTGTAAGTATTTATGTGAGTGCTGTGATCTGTGCACCACCTGGAGGGAAATTGTAAGTCTGTTACCTGAGACCACAGAGGTGTGTAGCGTACCGTCTTTGACATGTCACCCTCCACGGGGACTGGGTGATATTTACACACACCTAAGAGATGGTAATGAGGGAGAGTAATGGGGTTCCTTCCTAAATTATTCACTAATTGTCACTCTTTGTGTGTGTGTGTGTGTGTGTGTGTGTGTGTGTGTGTGTGTGTGTGTGTGTGTGTGTGTGTGTGTGTGTGTGTGTGTGTGTGTGTGTGTGTGTGTGTGTGTGTGCGAGCACGCACATTAAACCCAGGCAGACTAGTGCTAATGGTAGAAACTTTCAAAGTAATAAAATTCAGAACACGCTGAAATCGCGTTTGATGTCAGAATTACTCTTCTCTCTCTCTCATCCCTTCTCCTCTCTCCATCCCTCTCCTCTCTTGTCCTCTCTCTCCTCTCCTCCTCTCCTCTCTTCTCCTCTCCCTCCTCTCTTGTCCTCTCCCCCTCTACTTTTTCCTCTCCTCTACTCTCCTCTCCTCCCTTCTTCTTGTTCTTTACCTCCTTTGTTTGCAGCTCGTACACTCTGGTTTGCTGGTGTGACCTACACGCACTGTTTCCAGGGATTTAAGTGATGTTATTGGGAATCCTTCTTGTTTATTTACAAAAGACACATCACCTATTTAGTGATGCTGCACAGACCATTGAAGTTACTCTGCCTCTTTTGGTTGTGTGTGTGTTTCCATCTGTGTGTGTGTGTGTGTGTCACTGTGACACCCTATACGTTCCTGTTTCGGGGCCCCCTGCAGTAAAACACCCCTGGCAGTCTCCAGTAATGTAAAGCTCCTCCTCTTCTGGAACTTCATGATCAAAGAGACTTGCAGGAAGAAGAATATCAACGCAGAAGCTGCTGGAGTTCTCACTGTCATGAAGAAGGGACAGAGGACCAAACCTGGCACATCCCAGAATTCACTCTGCTCAGCGAAACCAAGAACCAGCACGAGAGAGCGTTACGCAGAGACCGAGCGTTACGCAGAGACCGAGCGTTACGGAGAGACCGAGCGTTACGGAGAGACCGAGCGTTACGGAGAGACCGAGCGTTACGAAGAGTCCGAGCGTTACGGAGAGACCGAGCGTTACGAAGAGACCGAGCGTTACGAAGAGACCGAGCGTTACAGAGAGACCGAGCGTTACAGAGAGACCGAGCGTTACGAAGAGACCGAGCGTTACAGAGAGACCGAGCGTTACGAAGAGACCGAGTGTTACAGAGAGAAGTGGGCTCTCTGTGCTCGGTTGCTCATGTCTGACTGTATGCGCCCCATCGGTTTGCTCACATGCAGGAGCGCAGCTGATCAGGCCACTGTTTTCTGTTTTCTTTTGTTCAGCAGTGATCTGAAGTCTTCTGGTGTGATGAAATACACATCACAGAGGTGATGAGGAGAGACAGCTCCACACAGCACGTTGACATTGTTTTATGGGTTGTGTGTTCACCTGTGTGCTGCTGAACCAGTGTAGAACTTAGTCTGTATCTCATGGCATTGTTACAATAGACCTACTATTTTACCCCACATGTGGACCACACCCACTGTATTAACCCCACTCACAGGCCAGACTTGACCTATTACCCCACTCAGGATCTATTCTATTTGTAAAATTGTGTGTGTGTCTGCCCAAGGTAACATAACCTGACCTGAGTCCTACATTTGCTGATTAAAGACTCCTTATCATAAAGATTTAGACCTGACTTCATCTCTAACTTGATGTGTGGTTAAACGAGTCACACTGCTGAATGACTAATGACTGCCACATCTCCACACACCCCCACACATCTCCACACATCCACACGTCTCCACACACCCCCACACATCTCCACACACCCCCACACATCTCCACACACCCACACGTCTCCACACACACCCACACATCTCCACCCACACACCCCCACACATCTCCACCCACACACCCCCACACATCTCCACCCACACACACCCACACATCTCCACACACCCACACGTCTCCACACACCCCCACACATCTCCACCCACACACACCCACACATCTCCACACACCCACACGTCTCCACACACCCCCACACATCTCCACCCACACACACCCACACATCTCCACACACCCACACGTCTCCACACACACCCACACATCTCCACCCACACACCCCCACACATCTCTACCCACACTCACACGTCTCCACCCACACACACCCACATGTCTCCACCCACACACCCCCACACATCTCCACACACACCCACACGTCTCCACACACACCCACACGTCTCCACACACCCCCACACATCTCCACACACACTCACACGTCTCCACCCACACACACCCACACGTCTCCACCCACACACCCCCACACATCTCCACCCACACTCACACGTCTCCACCCACACACACCCACACGTCTCCACCCACACACCCCCACACATCTCCACACACACTCACACGTCTCCACACACACCCACACATCTCCACACACACCCACACGTCTCCACCCACACACCCCCACACATCTCCACACACACTCACACGTCTCCACACACCCCCACACATCTCCACCCACACTCACACGTCTCCACCCACACACACCCACACGTCTCCACCCACACACCCCCACACATCTCCACACACACCCACACATCTCCACACACACTCACGTCTCCACACACCCCCACACGTCTCCACCCACACTCACACGTCTCCACCCACACACACCCACACGTCTCCACCCACACATCTCCACCCACACATCTCCACACACACTCACACGTCTCCACCCACACGTCTCCACCCACACACACCCACACATCTCCACACACCCACACGTCTCCACACACACCCACACATCTCCACACACCCCAAACATCTCCACCCACACTCACACGTCTCCACCCACACACACACCCACACGTCTCCACCCACACACACCCACACATCTCCACACACCCACATGTCTCCACACACACCCACACATCTCCACACACCCACACGTCTCCACACACAGCCACACGTCTCCACACAGCCACACGTCTCCACACATACCCACACGTCTGCACACACACCCCACACGTCTCCACACATACCCACACATCTCCACACACACCCACAAGTCTCCACACACCCCCACACATCTCCATACCCACACATCTCCACCCATACCCACACATCTCTACACACACCCACACATCCACACATCTCCACATTCATTCATTATGTCACATATACACACCTTGATTCACATCACCTTGTACCTTTGTATGTGAGCTGTCCCGTCTGTATGTGAGGTGTCCTGTCTGTATGTGAGGTGTCTCGTCTGCATGTGAGCTGTCCCGTCTGTATGTGAGGTGTCCCGTCTGTATGTGAGGTGTCCCGTCTGCATGTGAGGTGTCCCGTCTGTATGTGAGCTGTCCCGTCTGTATGTGAGCTGTCCCGTCTGCATGTGAGCTGTCCCGTCTGCATGTGAGCTGTCCCGTCTGCATGTGAGCTGTCTTGTCTGCATGTGAGCTGTCCCGTCTGTATGTGTTTCAGTCATATAGTGGTTTTAACAATAAACAGTAGTTTTATTTCCATATCACACTGTGTGTTTGAGACCTCAGAGCAGACACAGCATGTGCCACATCTCAGCTGAGGGACACCACTGCTGACACTTCTAGGTGGTATGACCTCTGACCCTGAAGCAGCAAGCCCACAGGGCATTCAGAAGCTGCTAGAGAGCACAAGTGCATGCTGGGACACTTGTGCGTAGTGAGAGAGGAGGGGCCTCTGGCAGCGCTGGTGTGCAGAGACTGAAGCAGAAGGTGTGAGACGCGAGGCTGGAGACAGCAGGAAGGCTCGGCTCTCCGCTCATTAAGACTTCTCTACTTCATTAAGACTTCTCTACTGGTGCAAAGTGCAACACTTTGTTCCTTATTATGATAATAAACATTCTATGTGATGCATGGCAGAGGTACGATCATTTATGGAAATAATTTGTGTGCTGTGTTTTTTGTTACCTCATTTCTGCAGTTTAGGTCTCAGCTGGTGATCTCCCACAAAAAATATAGTGTGTGTGTGTGTGTGTGTGTGTGTGTGTGTGTGTGGTGTGTGTGTGTGTGTGTGTGTGTGTGTGCGCGCGTGCGCGCGCGCGCGTGTGGCATGTACTAGTATGTTTGTATATCTGTCCAAATGTTCCAAATGAGATATTGGAGCCGATGCTCCACTAGACTGGTTTAATGAGTTTCAGTTCAAATCTTGACTTAATTGAATGAACACTTATCTAACTCTGTCCTCCGTATCCCTGGAGATTCAGCAAACTGCTCAGATCATCTCCTCTACTGTAGCATGTGGAGGTGGAGGAGTTCACTCCCACCTCCAGGGGGGTGGGTGTCTCACTCCTGCGGGGCACAGCTCCGTGTCCAGGAGTGCCCACTGCCACCGTCGTGCTCCTCTCACTGGGTGATAACGCTCCCGGTGAGGAGTAGCAGCTCCGTCTCCTCGTGGGGAGCAGAACTCCACTCACCTCCTGCACCAGTTCTCAGTGTGATGGAAGGAAATTACACTTTAATGTCTTTTCTCAGAGAAGCTGTTGACTTGAGAATTAATGTGGCTTTTTTTTCTTGGGAACTTTAATTATCACATCATGCAGGCTTTGCGTGCATGTGTGTGTTTGTGTTTGTGCGTGCGTGCGTGCGTGTGTGTGTGTGTGTGTGTGAAGCCCGTCAGTAGGCTGCAGATCAGAGTGAGATGAATGGACACAGAGCATGGACTTTAACAGGAAGTTAATGGACAGATGTCCCGACATTCGGGTTTTGTGAATGCATTCCGCCTGTTGATTGATGGGCAGTCTGTGCACATTTATATCCCTCTGCCTCTCTGTCACATTGATTCCCTTTGTACACCTCTCTCTGTCCGCATGAAACACTACAGGTCCAGGTATGACAGTTGCAATTTATCTGAGACAGCTCTAACTCTCAGGTTAGTGTAAGACAGGTAACTCTTGCATTAGAATGGCACACGTCTCAGATGTGACCATGAGACAGGTGTCTGGCGTGACCATGAGACAGGTGTCTCTGGCGTGACCATGTGACAGGTGTCTCTGGTGTGACCATAAGACAGGTCTCCAGAGCAGGGGGACTGAGCTGAGATGTGTGACGACCCTTTCATCACCCTGTCTGTCTCTGTTTAACCGAAAATGTTTGCATATTCCACTCCATCTGTACAGTGTCCCACTCCTACTGTACTGTGTCCCACTCCTACTGTACAGTGTCCCACTCCATCTGTACTGTGTCCCACTCCATCTGTACAGTGTTCCACTCCTACTGTACTGTGTTCCACTCCTACTGTACTGTGTTCCACTCCATCTGTACAGTGTTCCACTCCTACTGTACAGTATTCCATGTCTACAAGCTAGATCTTCCTATTTTACTCCTTGGACATTATTCCAGTCTTCTCCCCATAACCATTCTTCAGCCCGCAGAGATGATGTCATCGTCTATCGTGCAGATCTCCAGTGGAATTGCGCTGGCCATGGAAGAGCCTGTCAGACAGGTCGGCTCCCCAACACACTGATTATGGTGGACGTGTGTGTGCAGAAGAAGCCTGGGTCTCCACAGCCTGAGTTTGTACATGCTCTCCCGCATACCACATGACACAAAGTGCTACATGTGCGCTCAAACGTCCAGCTCCGGGGCTCTGGACATCGTCAATGTGCAACAAGTTTCTCGTTGGCAACGTGGACCTGCCATTGTGCTGTAGCGTCTCTGTGAGGAAGCGGGGTGGAGTAAGGCGCCCCCTGCTGGTCCAATCGTGTGCAGCACTCACAGGCCTTTGCTGAGCCTGAAAGACCTTGGAAAGGTTGAATGAAGTCTGTGTTAGAGGGGCTCGCCCTGTGCCTGACCCATGTACATGAGAGGGTACCTGACCCATGTACATGAGGGAGAGCGCCCCCTGTACCTGACCCATGTACATTACAGCCATGAGTTTGGACTTGTGGTGGTTTATTTTCTGCACTCGTCTGTATGTGTGTGTGTGTGTGTGTGTGTGTGTGTGTGTGTGTGTGTGTGTTTGTGTCTTTGCACTGTCAGGGATATTTACCACATATTGGTCTGTATATTTCCCTGATGCTTCTACGAACATCTTACAGGGTTCGTACGGTCATGAAAAACCTGGAAAAGTTATGGAATTTGAAAATAGCAATTTCCAGGCCTGGATAAGTTTTGGAAAAAATAAAAATACTCAAATGTTTTGGAAAAGTCATGGAAATTTGCTTGACACAATAAATGTTTGTCGTTCTGATAACCGGAAGAAATATATATATAGCCTTTTTTTTTCATTGTGCGGACCGCTAACGTAACTTCACACGTTAGTTCGCTGCGTTAGCGACGGACTCCAAACGGAGCTGTAGATTGTACTTTGACATGTAAATCAGCGTAATGCTGGTAAATGCCGATTCAACAATGGCTGCTTCAGTTGGACAAATACAAGCTGTGGTTTGAGAAAGACAAGGACGCGTGCAAAATGTGCACTGTGTGGTTAACCAATCGGTTAACGATGGGGTTAGAGACTGAAAAGTCTGTCATAAAGCAGTTTTCGTCGTTAAGCGTGACCCTAGATTTAGATACGCTTTAATCATAAATACAGTATAGAAAAAAACTGCGTGCGTACAACGCGAGAAAGAGCGATCGCGTTGTCGAGATGGGCTACGGTGGAGGCTGCGCTGCTTCAGCTTATCATACACTATACACCACTCCACTACACTACACTCCACTGTGCTGCCACTGCACCTTCGCGCACCGCGCAAAATTACGAAAAGTCGGTCGTAACTCCAGTCCGTCGTTAACCAGACCCGTCGGTAAGCGGGGACTCACTTTTAGCCCGGATACGGCTTATAGCTACAACATTTTCCATAAAAAAATGGAAGCGACGGTGCGACGTAGGTGCGACGTATATTGATATTGAAAATACGGTAAATGTTTATTTTTTCAATTAAACCACGTGGCTTTTCATTAATTTATGATATACTGTGGAATTTTGGCCTGGATTTTTTCTTATTTTTCATGTCTACACATATGTTTAGAGAATGTATATTCATTGAAATTTGCCTGAAAGTCATGGAAAAGTCATGAAAAAGTCATGGAAATTAATTGTCAAAAAAGTGTATGAACTCTGGACACTGATCTTATTTCAGACAGGAGAGAAAGACCTGGTATGCCTGAATACACTTGGACACACTCCTAAACTCTTCTACACACTCCTAAACTCTTCTACACACTCCTAACCTCGTCTACGCACTCCTACACACTCCTAAACTCTTCTACACACTCCAACACACTTATAAGCTGGCCATGCAGTCATTCCCAAGACTAATAGACACAAGCTTTTACACAACAACCACACACAGCATGATACACACAGAAACATGCTCTGTGTAGATATAATAATATTCACAATAATAATAGCACTATGGAGCATGGTGAAAACACACACACACACACACACAGCATGATACACACCGAAACATGCTCATTTTCATTGCATTTATTTACATTTATGGCATTTGGCAGACGCCCTTATCCAGAGCGACTTACATTTTTATCTCATTTTTATACAAGTGAGCAATTGAGGGTTAAGGGCCTTGCTCAGGGGCACCTCAGTCATGGCCTCAGGTCTGGGAATCGAACCCACGACCCTCCGGTCACAAGACCAGTTCCCTAACCACTAGGCCATGACTGCCCTCAGAATTTTCAGAATGGTGAACACACACACACATGGCAAACATACATGTGAGCTTTATTTTATTGTTCCGTTCTGTTTATTTCTCAGGGAATGCAACCAAAGTTAATGTCAGACAGGAAGAGTGCAGTCGTGGTGATGTGGAGGTCAGATCACAAAAACGTTCTCCACTCAGGCAGAAACGCTGCACAATCACCCTTCAGCACAACGTGCACAAGACTTTCCCCAAGCTTCTTCGTGTGTGTGTGTGTGTGTGTGTGTGTGTGTGTGTGTGTGTGTGTGTGTGTGTGTGTGTGTGTGTGTGTGTGTGTGTGTGTGTGTGTGTGTGTGTGCAGTATATATAGAAGTACAATGAGAATACCTTGGAGGGAGGGAGTGAACCTTAAATATCTACATATAAAATAATGTTGGCAGCTTATGCATGGGAGAACTAATCATCACAGATCCTTATAGATGAGCAGCAATTTGCATAATTACTTTTTAACGAGACACTAATGACCTTGAGAGGGGGCTAATAGCGTTGAGCATTGTGTGTCTGTGTATATAGGGAGGGGGCAGGTTTACTCAGAGACTTTAACCAGAACAATCCAGCATGTGAGCCAGACCTGCTCTGTTACCCCACTTACTACACTCCACGACCAAACACACTCTATTACTACACTCCACGACCAAACACACTCTATTACCATACTCCAGGACCAAACACACTCTATTACTACACTCCAGGACCAAACACACTCTATTACCATACTCCAGGACCAAACACACTCTATTACTACACTCCAGGACCAAACACACTCTATTACCATACTCCAGGACCAAACACTCTATTACTACACTCCAGGACCAAACACACTCTATTACCATACTCCAGGACCAAACACACTCTATTACTACACTCCACGACCAAACACACTCTATTACCATACTCCAGGACCAAACACACTCTATTACTACACTCCAGGACCAAACACACTCTATTACCATACTCCAGGACCAAACACACTCTATTACTACACTCCACGACCAAACACACTCTATTACCATACTCCAGGACCAAACACACTCTATTACTACACTCCAGGACCAAACACACTCTATTACCATACTCCAGGACTAGATCCATTCTATTATCCAACTCATGGACCAGACACACTCTATTACTCTACTCCTGGGCCAGGTCCACTTTGTTGTGGAGACCTATAGTATGGAAAGTACCATAGGATTTAGCAATTGATTCTCCAAATTCAAATGAAAGGGAGAATCGTCTGTATAAATCACTTTCCTTTTACATCCCTGTTTACCTCAGCCATATGAAAAATCAAAAAACAGTTGCTACATGGTGTGTGTTTTAAACTGACTACATGGTGTGTGTGTGTGTGTGTGTGTGTGTGTGTGTGTGTGTGTGTGTGTGTGTGTGTGTGTGTGTGTGTGTGTTATACTGACTACATGGTGTGCATTTTATAGCAGTTAGATTTCATTATCGGATACCAAATGACTTTACAAACAGCTCTGCAGCGACAGAGAGGTGGAGGGGTATTTGTACTCAGAGAATCATGATTATAATCTCCTGCTGTTTCTGAAAGTTGAACTTCTCTTCATGTATTCATGAGAGAAGTGTTGTGATCTGGTGCTGATAAAAGGACATGGAGTTGAAGATGTAGAGGAATGCACACACGCACACACACACACACACACACACACACACACACACACACACACACACACACACACACACACACACACACACACACAGCAGGTTCATCACCCAAGATCAGTTTAGCCGTAATATCATTTATATATATTTAACATATATCCAGTGGTGGACAAAGTACACAAACCATGTACTTGAGTTAAAGTACAGATATCCGAGGTAAAGCATTACTCCAGTACACGCAGAACTCCTCCCTTTAGTCTTCTAATCGAGTTAAAGTACTGTACAGTATTGGCCTTCAAATGTTCTTAAGTACTGAAAGTAAAGTTCTAATAGTTCTAATGGCTCTTATATTTAGCACTATGCTCTGCATGTAAAACCTGGAAACAGGAGTGCTATGGTTTACAGGAGTGCTATTGTTTACAGGAGTGTCAAAGCTGCTTACAGGAGTGCTGTTGATTACAGAAGTGCTGTTGTTTACAGGAGTGTTGTTGTATACAGGAGTGCTGTTATTTACAGGAGTGCTGTTGTATACAGGAGTGCAGTTGTTTACAGGAGTGCAGTTGTTTACAGGAGTGCTGTTGTTTACAGGAGTGCTGTTGTATACAGGAGTGCTGTTGTATACAGGAGTGTTGTTGTATACAGGAGTGCAGTTGTTTACAGGAATGCAGTTGTTTACAGGAGTGTTGTTGTTGTTTACAGGAGTGCAGTTGTTTACAGTGTTGGAGTTGTAAGAGTATTCTTTTTTTTTACCTTCAATCTGTTGTATAATTAGATGCTTCTTTTTTTTTTAGAGACCACATTATATACATAATCATACTGAGTGTTAATTATCTACCTTCCTGTTACAGTGAAATGCTTTGTGCGCACACAGAAAACACACACACATACAAGCACACAGGGTACACACTGCTGTACACACTCTGAGGGTACACACACTGCTGAATAAATGTTTGTGTGTGTAAATACAACTGTAAGTTATCACACACAATTGTAAGTAGCAGGCTATTTATGTGATCTTGTTTCATATGTGTTTGAGAGTGTGTGTATATGTGTGTACGTGTTTGTGCATGAATGTGTGTGTCCAGATCCCCCAGTGGTATGAATTCATGTCATTTCCTGTTCTTTGTTGACTGTTGACATGTACGTAGGCATGTAACATTGTGTTTATTTTAGGTAATTATTCTTCTCTCTCTAAAAATGCAAAGTGTGTGTGTGTGTGTGTGTGTGTGTGTGTGTGTGTGTGTGCGTGTGTGTGTGTGTGTGTGTGTGTGAAAGAGAGAGAGAGAGAGAGAGAGAGAGAGATGTGTATATGTGTGTATATGTAATCATGCATGTCTATGAGCATGTGTGTGTAATTGGGATGAGCGCGAGGAACTGTAGGATGATCACAGGGTGAAAGCAAGATCTGTGTGTGTGTGTGTGTGTGTGTGTGTGTGTGTGTGTGTGTGTGTGTGTGTGTGTGTGTCTGATTACACAGCCCTTCCCTGGCTTTGTCTCGCTCTGTTAGGCCAGGAGTGTTGGCTCACAGGCAATTTGTCTACCACTGAGAAGTGTGTCACTTCCCTCACACACCCACACACACCAGCACATCAGGGAAAAACAGGTGTGTGTGTGTGTGTGTGTGTGTGTGTGTGTGTGTGTGTGTGTGTGTGTGTGTGTGTGTGTGTGTGTGTGTGTGTGTGTGTGTGTGAGCCCACACTGACTCTTGAGTTCTGACCCACAGGTTCTCTGTTCTGAAGGATCCAGCGGGCTGGCTGAGTGTGAATCCAGTCAAAGGGTCGGTCAACACCACAGGCACCTTGGACCGCGAGTCGCCCCACGTCCACAACAACCGCTACAGCGCGCTCTTCATCGCCTCCGATAACGGTGAGGATGATGGTCTTCCTCCTCCTGCCTGTATAGCTCATTGGTCAGTGCAGTGAAGTGACATCCTTCTATGGCTCTATAGCGACGCCCCATTTCCCGTCGTGAAGAACAGAGGGTTTGGCCATTATGATGTGGAGCAGCGTTGAAGGGCTTGTTCTGTTTATTACAGTATATCTGTCTGCTTGTTCTTGTTCCTCAAGATGGGTTCAGTGTCTTTTCTTTATTCTTACGTGCTGTGCGTTATCAGCCTGATACAAATGCATCATCTGAATTGCCCTGTGTTTTGAACTCTGGCTTGTCAGCAGTGTGAATTGGTTCCTGTGCTGTAATTGGCCCTGAATGTTTGTAATGGCACAGAAGGATGTTGTGAATACCAATTGGTGATTCTTTTGTCTTTTAAATTGCAGTCCAAATCATGCCAATATCCCATCTGAGCCCTTTAGAGAGTTATTTAAACGAGCTATCTGTAGCTCACTGAGCAGGGTGAGGGTCACGTATTATCTACCCACTGCAGGAAATTACACACTCTCGGAGTCAGAAGACACAGCCTCTACCTCAGTGATTTCTGGGTAGTTATTCGTCTTGCTTGGTCTTCAAAGGAATTTAATTAACCTCCAGACAATGAGGCTGCACTAATTGCCACAGTGGTTGCTCCTCACAGAAGCCAAAAGCTCTTGAAGTTTTCAGAGAGGGTTCTGCCTACTGCTTCCGTCTGTTTGTCAAGCCGACCCTTCTCACTGTGTACCTGTCAGGCATCGCTCTCTCCCTCCTCTTTCCTCTCTCTTCTCTCTCCCTCTCTCTCTTCTCTCTCCCTCTTGTTCCTCTCTCTACCTCTCTCTCTTTCTCTGTCTCACCTCCATCTCTATTTTTGTCCCTCTCTACCTTTCTCTTCCCCTCTCTCTCTCTTCTCTCTCTCTCTCTCTCTCTCTCTCTCTCTCTCTCTCTCTCTCTCTCTTGCTCTCCATCACTCTCTCCCTGCGTGTGAATGGAGAGTTATGATGGCTGTTGTTACGCACTCACGGCCCCCAGGTCGCATTAGCGGCAGGACGAAGGATAGCAGCTCTTCCGGAGTCTTCCTCACCTGTCCTCCTCCGTCTTCTTCCTCACTCCATCCCCACACTAATGCGTGTAGCAGAAGAAGTGGGAGGTCCTTGTCTGTCTATTCTGTATCAGTGTCCTGAAGTGCCTATATCTCTCCATCTTGCTCTCCCCCACATTGTCTCTCCATCTGCTCCACGTGAGGAGACTCGTGGTATGTGAGTCTAACTGGCATCACTGGAGACCTCAGGAGACCACGCCGGGCCTGAGGACCATGAGAAAGAGAACACAGAGCAAATCAGGCAAAACCATCACAGGAGAAGTTAGTGTGTCATCTAGGCTGCACACCCCGCAGGAGACTGACAGGTCCAAGACTGACTCCCTTGTTTACAGACTAATTATTAGTTCTATGGGACTATCAGTCCATGATTCTAGCATGGGGTCAAAGTTCACTGGTATATGACCAGAAGGAGGTGAGCTGGCAGGTGGGATCTGAGGATTGTGTGTGTGTGTGTGTGTGTGTGTGTGTGTGTGTGTGTGTGTGTGTGTGTGTGTGTGTGTGTGTGTGTGTGTGTGTGTGTGTGTGTGTGTGTGTGGGTGTGTCCTCTGTAGTCCATAATGGCAGTAAGGGTCAGCAGTGACTGGGTGAGGTGAGAGCTGTACTGGTCAGTAACAGGTTATTGATCCAGTCTGTCACATCTTCATGTAATGTCCTGAGATGATGGCTCCCTGATGCAGGAGGAAGGGTAGTTGGGTGTACCATGCATGCAACACACACACACACACCCACACGCCGGAGACCTTGTAGTGTGTTTGTAGTTGGGGAGGCACAATCACGGTGTGCTGTGGTATGTGGGGACCCCTCCTCGCTCGGACTGGGTGGAGGCCCCTCACCTGCCCTGCTGTACCCCCCCCCCCCCCCCACTCAACCACACCGTGCTGCTGATCCAGGGTGTGTGGGCGCAGGCGGAGACGTCGCTGTGCCAGGGCCTAATGTGCCGTCTCACTCACAAACCTAACCAGATTTCTCCTTTACTCCCTACCGAGGCACCAGATGTTCATGCAGTCAATTCATCCCTCTGTGTGTGTGTGTGTGTGTGTGTGTGTGTGTGTGTGTGTGCATGTTTTTGTGTGTGTGAGTCAGTGTGTGTGTGTGTGTGTGTGTGTGTGTGTGTGTGTGTGTGTGTGTGTGTGTGTGTGTGTGTGTGCTTTCATATGTATACACTTCGTTATTAAATATTCTGTTTTATTTTATTTTCGATTGCACTTTAATGGTTCAGCTATGGTAATGTGTATGCATCATTTTGATTTCTTGTTTGTGTATCAACAGTGACAGTACTGAATAACCGTGTATCATATCTGGGCCACATTCCTTCACTATTAGACATACGGTGCTGAAGCTAGAATTACCCTGACATGCTTCATGGTGGATTCACTTCTGACGTCTCCAGGAGAGCTCTGACATGTGCTTGTCTTCTGAAGCCTTCCCTCGTCATGGCTGTGTTAGCACACGGCTTCTTCTCTGTGTGATGTATAAAAGCTCTTTCGCGGTGATCTGCACTTTCACACCAAGCAGTGATGACACGGGGTGATCAAAGCCGAGAGTCGTGACCTTGCACGGCTGTGGTCGTATAAGCGCCCGGGCACGTTAGACACGTGTGCCGCAGGACACGCACGCCAGGTCTAGAGCACGTGTTGCAGAACACGCCACTGTGCACCATACCTCCGAGCGTCTCTGCTCCCCAGTGCTTCTCCAGAGTTCACTTCCTAGTCTAGACGTCATGTGCACATTCTTGGTTCCTAAGAGAAGCGTGAACAGAACACGGAGAGTTCTTGAATATGCAGCTTGAGGAGCAACTGCTCCTACAGCGGACCTGGAGCTCCTGCCTGGAAGAACAGGACGGGTCTACTGTTAGCGCCGGCTTCCTCGCTGTCACACAGGGACACGGGTCTCTCTGATCTGGCTGTGGGTCTCTGGTCCAGCCATGGTCAATCTGATCCAGCCATGGTCAATCTGATCCATCCATGGTCAATCTGATCCATCCATGGTCAATCTGATGCATCCATGGTCAATCTGATCCATCCATGGTCAATCTGATCCACCCATGGTCAATCTGATCCATCCATGGTCAATCTGATCCATCCATGGTCAATCTGATCCATCCATGGTCAATCTGATCCATCCATGGTCTCTGATCCAGCTGTGGGTCTCTTTGATGTAGCCATGGTCTCTCTGATCCAGTCGTGGACTCAGTGAGCTGAGGGTTAGGGTTAAAGGGTTAAAGTTAAGGTTAGGGTTAGGATTTAGGGTTTATGGTCAGGGTTATGGTCAGGGTTTACGGTTAAGTGTGTGGTGGATGTGTGTGTTTCATCTCCACACTTCTCCCCTGACCCAGGACTGTGGGTTGAGGAGATTGAGTAGTGAGAGACAGGGTGTGTGGGAGCTGGATTCGTCGCTGTGGCAGGGATGATGGTGCCATAAGAAAGCCACTCCAGAGTACCTCCTGCCTACCTCAGCCTGCCCACTCCCCAGAGCAACCTGCCGTTTCCCTGCGTGTCATTAGCACAGAACCCATGGGTCTCCAACACACCCCACTTCACCTGCCTTTGCCAGACCTCTGGTGCGCCACTCCAAAGAAATGGCGCCCTCCCCCTGGTATTATGGAGCTGGAGTGGGCCTGGTATTACGGGTCCTGGGGTAGGCCTTCAGCACTCCCCCCTAAAGGGCAAGGTGGAATGGTTTCGGGCGGCTGTTGTTTTCCGTCGGAGATGTGGAGCAGAAGACTGTACTTTGTGTGGCCTAATGGAAAAGGCGCTGCCTGCCTCTCGCGGGCTAATGACAGACAGCAACAAAAACACGGTGGAAATCAGCATGCTCTGCGGGACTTTTGACCTGCGTCTGCGCGGCTGAATTAATGCTGAGTGGTGCTGTGGGGAAGCTCTTTCTTTCTCTGTTTACTTCTTCCTTTGAAATTGAAGTGAACATCAGAGTGTCTGATGTCATGCAGCATGTCACTTCCTCTTCCATTGCTTAATTATGTCTTCCTTTAGTGACCTAGAGGGATGGACTGATCTATACAAAGATTTATTCTGGCATTGTTCAATAGAGAGAGAGAGGGAGGGAGAGGTATAGAGGGAGGTAGAGATGGAGAGAAAGCAGTAGAGAGGGAGGGTAGGAGAGAGAACAGGGGTGTTTGAAGCAGTAGGGTCTGAGTTAGGCATTGAAAATCACCCTGGACAAATCCATAATCTTCTCAAAGAAGAACGTTTCAGGCAGGCAGAGCCACATCAGCCCAGCCTGGAGCTCTGTTTATATGATGATGACAAACATCTTAGAGAATCGACCAGATGTTCTGTTCATGTAGACTTGCTCAGATCCTCCCGTCTCTTCCTGTAATCCCAGAGCGACTGGATGATGTTGAGATCAGGGCTCTGTGGGCCGCATCATCACATTCAGGACTGCTTGATCTTCTTTATGCTGAAGATAAATGACATTGACATCTTAGTGACGTCGGCTGTATGTTTGGGGTTGGTGTCCTGCTGCAGAATAAATGTGGAGCCAATCAGACACCTCCCTGTCGATACTACATGATGGATAGGTATCTGCCTGTATTTCCCAGCACGGAGGACATGAATCCTGTCCAGATCCATCTGCTAAAATCCCCAAACATCCGTTTCTCTGCACCCCAGTTCTGTGTTTTTGTGTGTAGTTGAGTCAATTGGTCTTGTTTCCATGGTGAAGGTTTGGCTTTTTGGCCACAATTCTACAATAAACACGACTCCTGGCCAGACATCTCCAAACAGGAGATGGTGCCCCTGGTCCCACTGGTTTCTGTTCTGAACTGATGGAAGCTCACGTGAAGCACTCTGATGCCAACTGCACACTGCTCTCACATGTTTGTTTTATGCTATGAGGTTTAGTCTTGTTATCCGGTGACGTGCTCTTGTTTACATGAAGAGGTATAATCTTGTGTATATGATCTGTAGTCTTGTTTATATGATGAGGTATAATCTTGTTTGGTGAGGTAAAATCATGTTTATATGATCTGTAGTCTTCTTTATACCTTGTTTATTAAAGTCTTGCTCGTTTGCAGCCTGCAGTTAAGCTTCACGTGGGATCCATCTGAAATAATTAACATTCAGGACCGAGAAGCATCATCATCATCATCATCATCATCACCACCATTATTATAGTTGTTATGAGACCAATCCAGTCGTAGACAGTCTGTTGCTGTTGTCAGTGTGTGATCGGTGTGCGGTAGGTCTATATTTAGACCCGCGTGTCTTGTTCCTCGAGCAGGTTTGTTGTTCACTGCGTGTCCATCAAGCGCTGCAGAAGCTCGTGTTCCTCTTCCTCGGCATGGCTTTAATGAGGATGTGTTCAGACAGCTGCTCTGTGTGTGTGTACTCCGTTAATTCAGCACTGGGGACTTTGACTGTGAACACAAATGAACAGTGATCATCTGTGCTGTACAGTCTCTATTGCGGGCAGCACAGGGGGAATAAGGAGTGTGTAATCACGTGTGCGCACTGAGCGTCCGGCTGCCTCCACACCGCTGTGATCACAGCCCCGTTACCTCAACACCGCTGCAGACACACACACCACCTCAGGAGCACACAGATGGTTACGCAGAGCACCCGGCCCTGATTGATCCGCTCGTCGTACGCGCAGGGTCGTCCCAGGAGACGTGCGTGTGCACTAGAGGAGGGGAATCTGCCTTTGAGCGCTGCTAGGGTGAATCTTCTTCCTCTTATTCTGCTAGTTGTGTGAGGGAGTGTTAGTCCAACTCACTAAGCAGACAGCAGAGCGTTTTGTGAATGGTGTAGCTCAAACGCTACCCTGTATTTCTGCAGATAAACCATACTTTGTTATTTGTGTGTGTGTGTGTGTGTGTGTGTGTGTGTGTGTGTGTGTGTGTGTGTGTGTGTGTGTGTGTGTGTGTGTGTGTGTGTGTGTGTGTACACTAAATTGGTAGTTGTAGTATGATGGAGTTATTATTATATAACAAAAAGTCATGCGATCTGAAACTGACAGTACAGCTTTCAAATCACTCTCGTTCACACTCCAAGAAGCTTCTCCTGGAACCCTGCCGCCTTGGTTCAGCAGGTATTGTTCAAAGACCCTGGAGCCAGAAGGAGCGCTTTGAGTCAGCCTGCTGCGTCAGCTCACAGAGTTCCTCCGATTCATTCTGAACCTAAAGTGGTTTGTTTCTCCAGTACCAGTGTGTCTGGGCTAGTGCCCTAACTTTGAATCACACTGAATCATTACTGAATTACATTACTGAGTCACACTAAATAATTACAGCGTCACACTGGCTCTCTGAATAATTACTGAATCACACTGAATCACACTAAATAATTACTGAATCGCACTGAATAATTACTGAATCACAATGATTCTGACAAAATACTGAATCATTACTCATTATTAATCATATTGATACTGGATCACACTGAGTGAGTGAGTGAGTGAGTGAGTGAGTGAGTGAGTCACACTGAATCACTACCGCGGTTCTGTAAATGGGACCCGGGTTGTGTTGGGCACTTTCAGCCGTGTCAGGGGCCTGGGCCAGGCAGGGCGTGTCTGGGTTTCAGTGAGGTCCTCCTTCCTCAACAACGCTTCTGGGACGTAACCTGAGTGAAAGACGTCTTTATTACAGAGAGCAGGAGACAGAATAAGACATGAGGAGACAATGAGACAGAATGAGGCATAAAGAGCCAGGCGTCTTCCACTCGGTGCTGCTTGTAGACGGCCGTGGATTTAGTGATTTCAAGCAGAGACACACTAAGGTGTGTTCTGAGGTGTGCCCTAAGCTGTGTACTGAAGTGTGTACTAAGATTTGTACTGGGGTGTGTAGTAATGTGTGTACTATGGTGTGTACTGAGGTGTGTACTAAAGTGTGTCTGAAACTGCTGGGCTGGGAGTTAGAGGGCAATAATCCTTTATAGCCGACAGTGGAGTGTGTGAGATTCACAGTGGAGTGTTAATGATGTAGAGAAATTAACAGATCTGACATCAACAATACATCAACACCCACCACCACCATAATAATAACAAAATTACAACAATGACAAAAATCACTGCATACAGACCTGTCCATGCAGACCACCCCTATGTGTGTGATGTGTCAGTGAAGAGCAAGTACATTTATTGAACTGAAATGTTTCCAAGGCCTCGTACACTGTTGTGTTGGTATTGCATTTTGTTGATCGTATTAATATAGTGTGTGTTGTGAAGCTTCATGTGGAAAATAAGAAAAACATTTTAAGAATATTTATTGAATCTGAGACGATCTGGGTCAGGGTGACACCAATCACAGAGTGCCATCTTCACACAGGCACCAATTACAGACAGTGTATTTACAAAGGCACAAATCACAGAACAGTGTATTTACAGAGGTGCCAATCACAGCATCATATGACATGCTGTTTGCCTGGGAGACATGCAGACATTCTCATCTGTTTCACACACATTCACGTGTTGCTAATTGAAACTGGCAGTGAGTGCCGAAACAGCTGCCCCATCAAGAGTGTGTGTTGTGAGTCTGAGAGTGTGTGTTGAGTCTGAGAGTGTGTGTTGTGAATCCAAGAGTGTGTGTTGTGAACCTGAGAGAGTGTGTTGTGAAGCTGAGAGTGTGTTGTGATAGAGAGTGTGTGTTGTGAAGTACAGAGTGTGTGTGTTGTGCGTGAAAGTTGTGCGTGTGCGAGTGTCAATTGCTATATATAGTAGCAAAAACATAATCTATATATAGTATCAAAAACATAAATGATGCAGCGCTTTGGTGCATGGCACTATAGTGAGCTATTTTTAGCACCAAAACAAATTGGTGACCCCTGAGGTAAAGTGTGTGTGTTGTGAAGCTGAGAGTGTGTGTGTTGAGGTAGAGAGTGTGTGTTGTGAGGTAGTGTGTGTGTTGAAGCTGAGAGTGTGTGTGTTGAGGTAGAGTGTGTGTGTTGTGAAGCTGAGAGTGTGTGTGTTGAGGTAGAGAGTGTGTGTTGAGGTAGAGAGTGTGTGTGTTGAGGTAGAGAGTGTGTGTTGTGAGGTAGTGTGTGTGTTGTGAAGCTGAGAGTGTGTGTGTTGAGGTAGAGAGTGTGTGTTGTGAGGTAGAGAGTGTGTGTTGTGAAGCTGAGAGTGTGTGTGTTGAGGTAGAGAGTGTGTGTTGTGAGGTAGTGTGTGTGTTGAGGTAGAGAGTGTGTGTTGTGAGGTAGAGAGTGTGTGTTGTGAGGTAGTGTGTGTGTTGTGAGGTAGTGTGTGTGTTGAGGTAGAGAGTGTGTGTGTTGAGGTAGAGAGTGTGTGTTGTGAGGTAGAGAGTGTGTGTTGTGAGGTAGTGTGTGTGTTGAGGTAGAGAGTGTGTGTTGTGAGGTAGAGAGTGTGTGTTGAGGTAGAGAGTGTGTGTTGTGAGGTAGAGTGTGTGTGTTGTGAAGCTGAGAGTGTGTGTTGTGAGGTAGAGAGTGTGTGTTGTGAGGTAGAGAGTGTGTGTTGTGAGGTAGAGCTTCTCTGTGTTCTAGATGATTCATGTTTGTCTGGATTTCAAATGACACACAAATTGTTTTCTGCAGTTTTCTATTAAGATGAATGAACGTGAGTGTTAGGGAAAAGGAATGATACAATAACATTTGAATGATACAGTAACATGTAGGCTCATAAGTAAGATGTGGTCTTTCAGCAGGTCGTGAATGTACTGACACCTCATCGTTTAGGGTTAGGATGAGGGTTAGGGTTAGTTAGGGTAAGGGTTAGGGTTAGTGAGGGTGAGGATTAATGTTAGTTAGTGTGAAGGTTAGTTAGAGTGGGGGTTAGTTAGGATGAAGGTTAGGGTTAGTTAGGTTTAAGGTGAGGGTTAGGGGGAGGTTTAGGGTTAAGGTGGGGGTTAGGGTTGGTTAGGATTAGGGTTAGGGTTAGTTAGGGTTAGGAATGTGGTCTTTGACCAGGTTGTGGGTGTACTGACACCCCATTGTTTACTGTTGTTTTGTTTGTTTTGAGGAGGGGGTATTTGTTTCATGTCTTTATGATGTGAAAAAAATTATACAGTAGCAGAGGTCATCAGTTGTTATACAAAGAAAAACAGAATTTCAGAGTGTCAGTGGTGCCGTTATGATAAGGATGCAGTAGGTGGTGTAGGTGGTGTATCTGCTGTAGGTGGTGTAGCTGGTGTAGCTGCTGTAGGTGGTGTAGCTGCTGTAGGTGGTGTAGGTGGTGTAGCTGCAGTAGGTGGTGTAGCTGCTGTAGGTGGTGTAGCTGCAGTAGGTGGTGTAGCTGCTGTAGGTGGTGTAGGTGGTGCAGCTGGTGTAGGTGGTGTATCTGCTGTAGGTGGTGTAGCTGCTGTAGGTGGTGTAGCTGGTGTAGCTGCTGTAGGTGGTGTAGGTGATGTAGGTGGTGTAGCTGGTGTAGGTGGTGTATCTGCTGTAGGTGGTGTAGCTGCTGTAGGTGGTGTAGGTGATGTAGGTGGTGTAGGTCTGCCCTCACACTCTCAGCAAAACCCAGGACAAACCTCACCTGTTTGAAACAACAGTCAGGTGCTGCAGGAGGCCAGTACACAGAGTCCAGCTGGAAACATTACACACTGCTCCCCTGTGTATCTTAAGGCTGTGGGATTGATTTTGCCTGTAAAGAATCCAGGACTTCTCTATGGGCTGACTATTTTAGGACTGTGTTACCTAACTGAGAGAGAGAGAGAGAGAGAGAGAGAGAGAGAGAGAGAGAGAGAGAGAGAGAGAGAGAGAGAGAGAAAAGAGAGAGAGAGAGAGAGAGAGAGATGCTTTTATGTTAAGAACTTGTTTCTCTGACGCTGGTATCCCACACCTCGTCTTATTCCTTTACTCCCACGGCAGAGTCACAGCTGTACCAAATACATTCTCCTGACATGCTACAGGTCAGGCTTTTATTTTGGCGTTCGTCAGCTAAATATGTTACTCTTTTAAGCTGTTCTGTGCGTTCTTACTTCACTGGAAGACTTCAGATTCTTTTATTTATTTGTTTGTTTGCTTGTATGTCTTCTATAAAAAACATTATTCATATATTTGTACATTAATAATATATTTACTGCATTGCTTTGTCAACACAGGTACTTTAATCCTGTCATGTCAGCAAAGCACATCTGTGATCCGTCCTCACCAGCTGTTATGGGGAGTTGTGTGGCTGACGTTGGTTCCTACCTGCTCGTAGGTGACCCCCCTGCCACTGGAACGGGCACGCTGATCATCACTCTGGAGGACGAGAACGACAACGCCCCCTACGTGCAGCCCGCGGTAGCGCGGGTGTGCGAGGATGCCAAGGACGTGAACGTGGCTGTGATCGGGGTGCGAGACAGGGACATCTACCCCAACGCAGAGCCCTTCCGCATGGAGCTGGGGAAACAGCCCGGCCTGGACAAGACGTGGAGGATCTCCCGCATCAACAGTGAGTGAGCCGCACGCAGGAGCTCCGAGCAGACGGGGGGGAACGTGGGGGACACCGTTGAGTGGCACCAAAGGGCCCTACAGTCTGAAAGGAGTCGCGCTGGACGTTACATGCTCTCAAGACCATGAGAACGTCGGGGTGTGAGGAGATGCAGATTTAGGCCTGGAATGTCCTGAATGTTTAAGAGTCAGGAGAAGGGCCAGGTGAAGAGAGTGAGTCGTCCCTCTGAACGAGAGGTTCATCCTCATCATCTGCCCCGCCAACTTAATCTTGATTTGCTAAGAAAGGAAAAGCAACTAAAATAGCAGCTCCAATCACAGCTATGAGAGAAGAAAGAGGGAGAAAGGGAGAGAGAATGGAAGGAAGAAAAGGAAGGAGAGAGAGAGAGAGAGAGGGAGGGGGAGAGAGACTGGTGATGATTCAGGGTTGGGTGAATTCTGTTTTGAGTCTGACTGGCAGAGGGTAAATCCAGGAACCTAGACATTAGCTTTGAGTGACAGGGAGAAAATTGAACAGGAAACAGACTGTGAAGTTTAAGTTTTCTTGGGTGTATGAATGTGTGTGTGTGTGTGTGTGTGTGTGTGTGTGTGTGTGTGTGTGTGTGTGTGTGTGTGTGTGTGTGTGTGTGTGTGTCTGTGTGTGTGTGTGTGTGTGTGTGTGTGTGTGTGTGTGTGTGTGTGTGTGTGTGCTGACGTGGGCTGGTATGTGTGAGTGTGTGGTGTGTGTGTGTTTGTGTGTGTGCATTTGGCTGTCCAAGTGTGTGTGCACACATGCTGATGTGGGTAGCTTACGGGTGGGTGTATGCTTGTGTACGCGCGTGTGTGTGTGCGCATGCTTTTGTGGATAGGTATGTATGTGGGTGTGTGTGCATGCATGTGCACGTGTGTGAGAGCTCATCAGTGTGTGTGCATACTTGTGTGTTTGTGTGCATATGTCCACGTGTATATGTATGTATGTGTTTATGCGTGTGTACGAGTAAGCATCATGTATGTGTGCGAGTATCACACACACCTGTACACACAGAGACTCAGTAAGCCAAACACTGCTGCCTCAGCACACACATCCAGTACTAATGGCCTCGAGTGTGTGTGTGTGTGTCTCTTCCACAGACACACACTCCCAGATCATGCTGCTGCACAGACTCAAGGAGGCCAACTACAACGTGCCTCTGGTCCTGACCGACGCCGGCGTCCCCCCCCTGACCAACACCACCGACCTGAAGGTGCAGGTGTGCAACTGCAACAAGAACAAGATGCAGTGCAGTGGAGCTGCCTCCCTCCACCCGCTCCACCCCCTCCACCCCGCCACGCTCCTGCTCCTCCCCCTGCTCCTGCTCTCCGTGCTCGGTGAGTATCTTCCCGCACACCCGCCGGGCCTCGAGAGCTTCCGCGGCCCGTCTGCTGCTCAGGCGCTGATCCGAAGGCCCCGAGCGTGTTCACGTGAGCGGTTCTTAGCCACGGCGGCGTCGCTGGTGTTTGAAGGCGGCTCCTCCTCCGTGATGTGGACCGGCGCGCGGCAGGTCTGACCGGGCCTTCACGTCTCCAGACCTGCTGAGCTTTGGCGGAGTCCTGCGGAGTGGAATTAGACAGTAGAGCGCTGCATTCTGCATCAAGCTGTTAGGCTCCGCCTCTTATGAACCTTTGTTTGTTTACTGGCTGCACACTCAGGGCTTCAGGGTCAAAGAAAGTCCTGATTGGTGGAGCACACTGGCAGTTTAAATCTGAATAAATCTGCATAACATACCAGCTCCCGGCCCCTTGTACATAATAAATGGGATATCTAGGAAAGAGCATTCAGAAGTCAGTGATATGCTAATGGAATAAATATGAGTTTATGGCTGAATTTTGGGTTCACATCTTCAAATAGGTGTACGAGGTCTGCAGTTTTTCCTGGTTTTGTCCGACGTTCTACAGGTCTGCGTTTCTCCACCTCATTCCTGATCTGGAAGCTCATTTCTCACAACAGCTAGCACAGTTAGCTTTTAGGCCATCTTAAATTTTTACAAGCTTGTGAGGTAGTCTCCCTGGCTGCGGTGCGTTTACAAGGCTGAGGCTGGGATCAGACGCCCTGAAGCTCAGCGTTTCTGGGCGTACGTGAAGCTTCAGTCTGTACTGCAACAGTCTCCGTGTGGCTTAGGGATATGCGCATGTGATGTGCACCCATAAAACCTCTAGCATCTTACAACAGGATTTAGGATTCTGCTATTACCAGACTTTATTCTATCGATCTCTCCCTCTGTGTGTGTGTGTGTGTGTGTGTGTGTGTGTGTGTGTGTGTGTGTGTGTGTGTGTGTGTGTGTGTGTGTGTGTCTCACATCCCTCTCCACACCCACTCCATGGCGACTGTCTCATGACATAGGCAGTATATCTCATTTATACCATTGGCAATAGCATGAATAATTTACTCCTGCAGAGAGCAGGTGACCGTAATGGAGCTGTTTGTTTAGAGAAAAAGAATTCTCTGAGATTTTCAGACCCCTCTGAATGATCAGTTGATACTTTTGGTTGTTGTTTGTGTGCGTGTGTGTTCTGTGTGTGTGTGTGTGTGTGTGTGTGTGTGTGTGTGGTGTGTGTGTGTGTGTGTGTGTGTGTGTGTGTGTGTGTTCTGTGCTCTAGGCCTGATGTGTGGAGCAGGGGGATCATCTGTAATTCATGGCACAATGGAACCATTAAGCGGCCTGTGCCAAACATGCCTGCAGGCTTACACACCCCCCATCTCTCTCTCTCTCTCTCTCTCTCTCTCTCTCTCTCTCTCTCTCTCTCTCTCTCTCTCTCTCTCTCTCTTTCTGTCTCTCTATCACTCTCTCTCCTTTTCTCTCTCTCCCTCTATCTCTCCATCTCTCACTCATTCTGATGTGTTCTCTCATTCTCATTATTTCTGTCTCTCAACATCCACTATTTCTCTCATTGTATCCAGTTGTTTTGCAGCTGTATTTCTGTCTCGTCACTGTCTCATCATTGTCTCTCCAGTCAGTGCTCCTCTCCTGCACTTTAGCTTCAATCTCATCTCCCCACCCGCCTCTCCTTCTCTCTGTCTCTCCTTCTCTCCTTCTCTCGGCCTCTCACACAGATTATGTTGCTATTTTATCACTCCATATCTTCACTGACAGCATTTCAGCACTTCAAACATCTCTCAGTGTGTGAGAGGTCAGCAACACCACTAACCATGACTGTGGGATTGAATGTGGGAGGGGTTATGGGAATGGTTGTGGGAGGGGTTATGGGATTGGTTGTGGGAGGGGTTATGGGATTGGTTGTGGGAGTGGTTATGGGAGGGGTTGTGGGATTAACTTTTGAATTGACTGTGGGTTTAACTGTTGGATTAATTGTGGGATTAGCTGATTGGTTGTGGGGTTGGCTGTGAGCTGGTGGTCTGGGTTTTTTGGTCCGGGTAAATGTCTCTGTTCTGACAGACAGCTGTCCACCACATCCTGGCTGGGTCCAGTTCTCCCCAGATGAGAACCTGAGTTCTGTATGGCAGTGCAGCACATTCTAAAGTCCATTCTGAAGACCAGAACATTTACTGTAATGTGCCCCAATGCCACTGTCTGTCAGTTTGACAGTGATTGGTGTGTGTGTGTGTGTGTGTGTGTGTGTGTGTGTGTGTGTGTGTGTGTGTGTGTGTGTGTGTGTGTGTGTGTATCCATGCGTGTAAGTCAGAGCCATGTATGTTCTACAGAATCATGTATGTTCTACAGAACCATGTATGTTCTACAGAACCATGTATGTTACACAGAACCATGTATGTTCTACAGGACCCTGTATGTTCTACAGAACCACATATGTTACACAGAACCATGTATGTTACACAGGGCCATGTATGTTACATAGAACCATGTATGTTACACAGAACCACGTATGTTACACAGAACCACGTATGTTACACAGAACCATGTATGTTATACAGGACCACATAAGTTACATAGAACCACGTATGTTACACAGGACCACGTATGTTACACAGAACCATGCGTCGTAGGCTGTGTTCAGACTTGTCCCGGGTCTTGAGTCCACACCCAGGACCGCTCGTGGGCCTGTGTGAGGAAGATCTCATTATCACTGGTTTGCTTTCACACAGCAGAATTCAATCCCAACCATGGATCGATAGTGCAGTTCCTTAGGTCACATTTCTGTGTACAGGTTTGTAAAATGTTGGACACTTAGTGCTTTCATTATTGCCCTTAGATGCAAACACTGAAACCATGAAGACCAGCTCTTCACACCACAGGAGTGGGGTGCACAAGGCTCCCACCCTCGGTGGAGCACACCAGAGCTTGTAGTGAACTCCAGACCAGCGGTTTCAGGAGCAGCACAGATGCGGTTTCTGAGTTTCTTTCACAATTGGCCAAATGTAGTGAAGTCACGGAGCAGCTTCGTGCTGACAGCGCAGGCAGTGTGAAGGTGCTGGTGCTCCCCCACCAACTGAAGGGTGAGGAGCAGGTCCAGGGAATTGACCCGCACCGCCTTAAAGCACCGCTCCACACACCACCACCGCTATCACCGTCTCAGCAGTAACAGATCAGCACAGGGTTTGAGATATTTAGTTTTCTCAAATAGCCTAGTAAACCTGTGTGTTTGTGTGTGTGTGTGTGTGTGTGTGTGTGTGTGTGTGTGTGTGTGTGTGTGTGTGTGTGTGTGTGTGTGTGTGTGTGTGTGTGTGTGTGTGTAGTTTTATATATATATAATATGAATATTGGGTGTATTTAACTGTCCTGACCAAAGATTCACCTCCATCCATCTCCATCAGGAGCCATTTCATTCTAAATTTGAGTGTGTGTGTGTGTGTGTGTGTGTGTGTGTGTGTGTGTGTGTGTGTGTGTGTGTGTGTGTGTGTGTGTGTGTGACCACAGTAGAGAGAAAGAAAATCAATACTTTCTCTTCTTCCTGCACCTCTGAGAGATAAAGCATTTCCATGCTTTTGCTTACTTTGGATACCATAAATAATACATGGTGGTCCTTACAGGGTGTATGAGGTCCTTAAGGGCTGTGTGAGGGTCCAGACGGAGCTCACACACAAATGACATGTGTTCACATGTTAATCCTGATCTACACACACACACACATAAACACACACACACACACACACACAGCACCACCAACTCCCAACAGCGACCCCTTTAGATTACACTGCCTGTAGCTGTGATCTCCTCTACCTGATACTCTAAGCCGTGGGTACAGTAAGAGTCATGAAGGGTTTCAGTAGGCAGGACTCTGACCTCTCAGGCATGTGGGCAGCGTGTGCATTCAGCATTCAGCACATGTAAACAGGGTCATATTCCACAGGCAGGCAGTGCCTCACACCACAGCACACCAGCAAGCTTGTGCTTACCTGCCAGAACGCAAGCCTATAGATGCTGAATGTGGATTTTACACAAAGTTGAGATGGCCACAGTGCCCCCTATTGGGCGTCTTCTGAATTGCGCTGACAAAGACGACCCGTCGGGGTTCATTATCTTGCTAAAGCAGAGAGGGATTCCCTGTAAAGCATAATAAAGAGCAGCAGCTCCATGTGTCATGCAATTGGCAGAAAGTAAATATGTAAATAAATAAAACAGCAAGTAACCCCTGGTGGAGCAGCATTCATGTATCTGCTGGAGGTAACTGTGTTTTTCTGATTTTACTGTTGCTTATTGTATTGTGTTAATGATGTAGTCATTGATAGTGTGCAAAGTAAATAATTGGACAGGCTCTTCCTCTTTTGACATACGCATCAATGTAATAATTTTAAATCACTTAAAATGCAGAACCAGTTTGGCTTCATTTGTCTGTGTTACGATTCAAGGAGCTCGACGTGACAGTCTTTTCCTTGACTTATGGCACTTTGCTTTTCTTATTGTCTTTGTGCCTGTGGAGCAAAAACAAGTACCTAGGTTCTTCTTCCTAGAAGAATGAGATAACAGTGAGACATCAGTGAGACATTAGGGAGATGTCAGGGAGACATCAGTGAGATATTAGGGAGACATTAGGGAGACATCAGTGAGACATTAGGGAGACACCAGGAAGACTCAGTGAGACATTAGGGAGACATCAGTGAGACATTAGGGAGACATCAGGGAAACTCAGTGAGACAGCAGGCCAAGTGTGGAAGACGGGAGTGTTGCCTGAAGGTCCGGAGCGAACTCTTTAAATCCCCATTTTTATCGGATAAAATATTCTTGGGTTGGGGTGGTGGGGACTGGGGCTTTAGTGTAATTAGCCCACAAACAGGGTGTGAAGGCCGGAACTCTGTCCGTCAGCCGCTGGCTCCTCCGCTGCAGTTTAAATCCTCTTTCCTGTCAAGCCCGCAGCTTTTATGGCTGTAATGCACTCAGGCTGCAGAGAGCGTGGCTGTAGGAGGGGGCGGGGCCATCATCCAAGATGTAGCAGTTTCCTTTTTTAATCCCTTTGTTCTGATGTGACACACACGGAGCGCTATGCAGAGTTTTTTTCTTTAATTAATTCCAGACTGAAACTTGGGGGAATTATAGAGGGTTTTTTTTTTTTTTTTACAGTTAGTTCTCTGAAAGTGTTGTGTATGATCTGTATAAGACAGTAATCTGCTTGGATGTCTTGAAAGGCTTTTGCGGTTTTGGCAGAAGAATCCAGTGCAGGGTGTGTGATGTGGAGGAGGGGCTGTTGTGTGAAGGACAGCCGTGGAGCTGAGGAGGTCAGGGTCTGCTTTCACAACACAGGCAGGGGGAGAGCTAGCACAGTGGGAAGTCTGAACGGTGACGTGAATGTGTGTGTTTGTAAGTGTGTGTTCTATGTGTTGTGTGTGTGTGTGTGTGTGTGTGTGTGTGTGTGTGTGTGTGTGTGTGTGTGTGTGTGTGTGTGTGTGTGTGTGTGTGTGTGTGTGTGTGTGTGTTTTGTAAAGACGAGAATTTCCCTTGCTTGTTCTTTTTTCATTTACATTTCAAACTCGCCAAAAAATACTAAAATGGGCATTTGAAAAAATAAAACAAACAAATAAATAAATAAATGTGGGAAATCAATAGTTCTTCCGATTCAATATTGCCTACATTGGATCGAGCACACTTCGATCGCCCCAGAATTTCCGAGGCCTACAGGACAATTCATTTCTGAATGTCTCACAGAATTACAGCTTGCATTTTTCAAAACGTCTCCCTAATCGTATTTTGTGGGTTCAGCCCAAAGGAAGAAGAAAGAAAAACCTTTAAAGAGAAGGCGAGAAATAATGGAGTAATGGAGACACAGAGAGATACTGGAGAAACTGGAGACATACTGGAGACATACTGGAGACATACTGGAGACATACTGGAGACACTGGAGCAGATACTCAGTGATACTCTGTGTCTAAAGCCAGTGTACAAATGTATTTGTTGCTTTTATTATCAGTAATATATATGTAAGTTTGACTTTGAGCTTTAATTCTCCCTTCTATTCCAAACCTACTGTCATATGTGTGGTGCTTTCATCTTAAGCACACGTTTGATAGGTTACACCCATAAGACATTATTTAACACTCTGTACATAATTCATTTGTAAGCATCACTTCTATACACACTGTACGAAGTACAATAAAAATACCAGATTTTCACACAGAAGCTACCGCTTGTACAAGCCGTGTCTTCTCAGTAATGGCACAATAAATAAATAAAGGTCTTGGAGCTGGATGTATAGCTTTAGCATCAGAGATGGAAAACTGAAAGTTTTTATTTGAGAGGATTTGAATACTGGTTTTGAGCTGACATTAATATGCTGCCATTTGCAGAGTGGCTTTACGCCAGTTTGAGTTCCTTCTCTGTCCACTCACCACATCTCTCTTCTCCTTTTTCAGGCCTGTAAATGACTGAACGTATCTGTGGTCCTCTTGCGACGCTGAAGAATATCTACCAATCCATCCCCATCATACCAAGACTGAGGCAACAGAAGAGGACCAAGTTAATCATCTCACTCCCATACCCCACCTCCCACACACCACTCACCCCCACACCCCACTCACCCCCACCTCCCACACACCACTCACCCCCACACCCCACTCACCACTCACCCCCACACCCCACTCACCCCCACCTCCCACACACCACTCACCCCCACACCCCACTCACCCCCACCTCCCACACACCACTCACCCCCACCTTCCACACACCACTCACCCCCACACCCCACTCACCCCCCACCTCCCACACACCACTCACCCCCACACCCCACTCACCCCCACCTCCCACACACCACTCACCCCCACACCCCACTCACCCCCACCTCCCACACACCACTCACCCCCACACCCCACTCACCCCCACCTCCCACACACCACTCACCCCCACACCCCACTCACCCCCACCTCCCACACACCACTCACCCCCACACCCCACTCACCCCCACCTCCCACACACCACTCACCCCCACACCCCACTCACCCCCACCTCCCACACACCACTCACCCCCACTCACCACTCACCCCCACCTCCCACTCACCCCCACACCCCACTCACCCCCACACCACACTCACCCCCACACCGCACCCACACTTGCTCCCCCCCACACCCCACACACACACAAAACACTCACCCCCACACTCACACCACACTCACCCCCACACTCACCCCGCACCCCACACTTACTCCCCACTCACCCCACACACACAACACACTCACACCCCACTCACCCACTCACAACACACTCACCCCCACACCCAACACTCACACCCCTACTCACCCTCACACCACAGCCCTGGCTCCAGTCCCTCTCTGTTCTCTCTCCCTCTTCTTTCCTATACTGACATTCACCTTGATCATCTCTCTCTCTCTCTCTCTCACTCACTCCCCATTCCTCCAGACACTGTCCTGGATGTCACCACCTGCTAAATGAACTCTCACTGGATAAAGAAGCTCTGAACGGGGGAAGCGGTTGGACTCTCCTGTGTGTTGTATTGTCTTGGTTAAAGACTGCTTTGTTTACTAATGTATGGTGGGGTGTAGGTCTGGGTGGTCTACAGCAACTGTGGTTTCTTAGGGCAAGGTGGTAGCCAAAAGCCTTCAATGTTTAAAGTCAAATCTCTGGAGTCTTTATTTTTTTGTTTTGGTTTTTATTGCATTAGTTGTTATGGAGTGGATTCTATCTTTATAGTAACGGTGTTAAATGGTGGGGAAAGTACATTATATATATTTTTATTTTTTACCATTGTACAAATTTATTAACTTATGTCATTGACTGCAGACTCTTCAACTACCCCTCATGAATAAAACTATGAAACTTGTATCTTTTTTGCAAAATTAGAATTTTGTTTCTACTGCTGTCCATTTCTTTTCCATGTACTTTCTCCAGTTTTTATTTTTGTTTTGTTATCTGAGAATTTGTGGCTAAATCTGGAGTTACACTGTTTTGCAACCCGGTAGGACTGTCTGGTCTGTGCAGGCAGGTCTGTCTGGTCTGTGCTTTAATGGATTAGCAACAAGTCTCCTTCTCCCGTCGAGCCCCACAGAGAGGCCTGGAGCCTGTCGGTCCAGTGGTTTGGTTTTCTGTGCTTATGAGAAAAGGATGAAAAAAGAAAACATGTTTGTGAAGGTTTGTGTGGAAGAGCCTGTAAATCCTGCAGTCCTGATAAAGCAAAACAACCACCGATGTTATGAAGTCATGTCTGTCTTTTGCACTAATTTAATAAAGCCGTTACTGTACTTCCCACCAATTTAATCTTTGGGTCTTTATGTTGTAAATCCCAGAATCTCCACACAATATGCACCTCCTTTGTGAACAAACAGCATGAAGTTTCCTCTCCCAGTGTAAAGCCAGGAGACCAAAGGAGTCTCATGGTGAGGAACCAGATTGGAGTTGAAATCCCCCCCCCCCAATGGGAGCCACCACAGCCCCACTGAACAGCTGCTCTGTTGGGGGCACTGGTCTGCACCTGCACTCAGAGATCCTTTTTGTCTAACAAGTCTAACCACTTTGGACAAAGCAGGTATGTTGCCCACAGATATAACTCCAACAGCAGGACAACTCAGAGACTCCAGTGTGGAGACCTCAGACAGAACGCACATAAAAATCTTTTTGAGTCTTTAGAATGCAGATTATGGCTTAGAAAAGATATTTGTCATACTGGATCGAAGGTTCGTGCTGTCTGGTGGGTTTAGCGTTTGATCCAGTGTGCATACGTTTGAACAGGCGAGTGCCTGATGTCTCCCAGAGCTGTCACGCTGGGGACAGGCGGGAAAAGAGATCATTCATTCCAAACGCTCCCAAAAGTGCTTCTTTATGTGCCTGTCTGTGGAGGAACACACTCTGGCACTCTCCACCAGACGACATCACGCTCTGTGGTGCTAAACTGCACAGTTGCATTGATAAGCTCTGCATGTAGCACCTTGAAGGAGCTCCATTGCTGACATAATCCATTGCTGACCAGTCAGACCTGAGGAAGTTTGAAAGAGCTCAACGCATCATCCATCGCTGACCAATAAGAACTGAGGAAGTCTTCATTCTGGTCAGGTAAAATGGAGGTGTCTGTTTCCGACAAGCCTGGAACCAAAGGTTACCATAGTGACCCAAAGCAAATGTTTATTGACTGCTTCATTCTTGCAGGATTTTTCTCAGACTAGTTTTGTCGTACTCTTGCTATGTGATGTGTGTACACTCCCAACACACAGCACCACCACACTTGAGCGTTTCGAAGAATGCTGAGAATAAGAAGTATGAGAACAGTCCAAGAATAGGAAGAGAATAAGAATAGACTCAGGAGTATTCTAGAACAGGGGGAGTACTGAAACAGGGAGTTCTAGAAAAGGGAGTGTTCTAAAATAGGGGGAGTGCAAAAACAGAGGGAGTTCTAGAATAGGGGGAGTGCTAAAACGGAGTTCTAGAACAGTGAGTGTTCTAGAATAATAGTGTCCCCACAAACCCTTCATCTTTCATTGCCCCTCCTTTCACTGGCTGTAGTGTCATTTTGAATTCCCACTCACTTTGCACCGCATCAATTCTTAATCCCACTATGGACATTGTAAAGCTGGGGGGCTTTTTTTGGCTGCCGAGCTACAGTCTCCAGGTCTTCACGGAAACAACTCTCTCCACTCTTATGGAAGTACAAGAGTGACTTCATGGCAATCAGGCTGCAAATCAATACATGATCCCGGTGTGCCATTAGGGGAGTGAGTAATGAAATGTAATTGGAGCATGGAGTTGGGTCTGATCAGCACGTGTTGCATTAGTGACATCTTTATGAAACATTTATGTCCCAATCTGCTCTGAACACCAATTGAAAAACCTTCCAGGAGATTCACCTCCTCTCAAATGTGCAGAACCACTCAAATGTGCAAGATTCACCTCTGGTTGCACTTACAAGATTTACCTACGGTCACTGTGTGGAACCTCAGTTCTGTTCTGTGTTAATGATATGTTTTTAAATTATTAGTGATGTTTTGCATTCCTTGTGAACAATTTGTGAATGAGTTTAGAGCTGAGGTATTCAATTCTGAACAAGGAAGTCTGAATCAGAATCAATCCTGGAATTTGTAATCACAGGAATCGACACAAACAATAAATGTAACTGGCTGGCCAAATAAGTCTAAGATAAAAGCCGAGTCAGAAACAGTACCAGGACTTCAAGGTTCTTAAGCTGAACGCCTCTGTCTTTAAATCCTGGTGTTATCTGTGAGAAATGTACATTGGCAGTCAAAAACAATTTCTTAAATGTTTTTTTTTCCCACTAATACACACCAATAACTACTACACTCCAAGAGGGTTTATCAGTATTTTTTTCTCAGTATTTTTTCTCACTAATTCTACATTAATTTGCATTCTCTCTTCACGTTGCCTGACCACTGTCTACTTTCTCTACACTGATCCAAGCATGTCCAGAATCACTGCAGGATAATTACTGAGTCAGATGTCTAATCAAATAAAGGAATAGCTAAAGGTTTTAATTTTGAGAGAAAATGAGGATGTTCTTACTCTAACTCTCTCATTCTTACTCTTCAAAGAACTTCTAAGTGTATCAGGGGTCTGCTAGCCTGATTGGCATGAATTAAGAGGAATGGCTTTTTACAGAGATTGGACACCAGGACATTAGGGTATCAGTGGGCTTGAATCCCAGCTGTACCACTGTGGATCTCTTGAGTCCAGACCGGACCTTCCTGGCAGCAGGGCCAGGACAGAATCTGGGATGTGTTCAAAGAACTGGACTGTATTGTACTCATGTATATATGACAAAGGTGACATTTGACATCTGGCCTAGGTTCTCTTCCTCCACACAGAACACACTGTAGCGAATGCATCACAAACCAGGCCACACACAAGAGTCTGAATAATGCCTTCTGTCTGCTTAAAGTCCAGTTTAGGAAATACTGGCACAGCTGATGGAAGACCTCCACATGCATAATTTTTCTTCTAATAAACTGTGTTATTCAACGGGTTTTGGGATTAATTCCATGAACCTACTCACCAAATTCGTTATTAGGAACATCTGTGTTTAGTCATGTGATTATCTAATCAGCCAATTAAGTTGCAGCAGCTTAATGAATATAATCTTGTTTTAGGAAGTGGAAGAACTGAGTTCAGTGAATTTGAATATGGTGTGGTTGTTTGTGCCAGATGGGCTGGTTTGAATATTGCAGTCTATAGGGTTTACACATAATGGTTTGACAAACCCCGACCCTATTCAGAGTGTGTCACGTCTGTCAATGAGTGCACCATGTGGACAGAGGGCTGAGTGGCCCCAGCTGTCAGCGTAGCTACAGTAAATAACATTTTTACAAATAACCTCTTTACAACCACGGGGAGCAAAACACCTACAACACATGAAATCATCACATCAAACACCACATTAAATCTTTATATAGTACTTTCTTGAACAACTATCAAAGTATTTTAAAAAGGAGTTCACAAATACTTACAAGACAATAAAATGCAATACAGTTCTAGATGAAATATCCTTGCTCTAAAAATGCACACAGACTAAGAGCTATTAAAAGGAAGAGAATAAGTTGTGTGGAAGCATGTCTTGTTGTCTAGAAGGAGGCTCTCTGGTTGCCTGGATATTTGTCTGGTCTGATGAGTCACTGCCATGGAAATCTGGGCCTAAACACAAATCCATGGAGCAAAGTTTACTTGTGTCCCCAGTTTATGGTGGTGGGTGTGGATGTGGTGAGGGAACCGTATGATGAGTCACCCGGGTGACCCGCGAGTGTTCAAGTCCAACTATGTGTTGTTCTGTGTTGTGCTGACCATGTCTGCACCCTGATGTACACAGGTCTGATGTAAAGGTCATGTGACGCTTCTTTCTCCACCTCTCTGATGTTTTCATGCAGGCTGATGATTTTGTTTTTTTAGTAACTGGATTCAGAGTTTGATCACAATAGAAAACCTTCATATAAACACCTTAGTAAAAATGGTATTCTAGTCTGGCTCAAGATGAATAGAATATCAGTTGAATGAAAAGCAGTTTTGTCTGTAGTGATATGTTGAGGGGAAATGTTGGCTGTGTAACCCTGTTGAATGGGAGAGTCGGGGGGCCTTTATCTTCTCTGCATTAGCTCAGATCCTGTATATCACTGTTACTCTCCCATATTTCCCCTCAACTTGTTAAACTACATGAAGGGTACATTTGAAAGAGTCTGCAGTATTTAAAAATAAGTCATTTACAAGTACAAAGTAGGCAGTGATGTCAACCATGTAACATGCTGACAGAACTTTGGGGAGGGATTTGTTGTTACAGTACATTTTACAAAATAAATCTCCTCACAAGTATAGAACCTGGTTTGGATTTTTGTAGATTCACATGCATGCATTTATCTGGTTACTGCATTTGGGGCATATACGTAGGTTTTCTGCATGTAAACATTCCAAGTGAGATCCACACACTTGAGCAGTCTGTCCCATTGCGAGGTGTGGAGTATGATGTGACATGCTGGAGGTGTGGAGTATGATGTGACATGCTGGAGGTGTGGAGTATGATGTGACATGCTGGAGGTGTGGAGTATGATGTGACATGCTGGAGGTGTGGAGTATGGATGTGGTGGAGCATGGGATGTTGAGCAGGAAGGAGCAGGGGGTACATTTGCATAATTGACAGTAACGTGATTAGAACAAAATCTCCAAGCAAAGTTTAACAACATGTATATGCTTCTGTAATCTTCCCCATGGTGCTGTTGCCCAGTGAGGACACAGACACTACTCCACTACTCCACTACTCCACTACTCCACTGCCTCCTGAGTGATGTAGTGAGGAAGTTCCCCCTCTGGTCCTCTCTTGCTGATCTTCTAAAAGCCCAGAGCGTTCCCTCCATCCCACTTCGGGACCGTCCCACTCTCTTTTATAGGTCACATGATGAAACCGATGCCCACAAATCTTCTGAGTTACATCACCGGTTGTAAAACCTGTTACCAGAACATGTTCTCCTGACACTAGAACATGTTCTCCTGAAACTGCCTTCATAGTGAGCAACCCTGACTAGATTTGTGTATGCCTCTATTTCCTTCTCCCTCTTCAAATCAAATCAAATTTGATCAAATCAAAATGTATTTATAGCATTTACAGTTGTTGTCACAAAGCAGCTGGGTCCAAGCTGTGAGCAACCCAAAGGTGACGGTGGCAAAGAAAAACTCCTTAAGAGCATGAGAAGAAACCTTGAGAGGAACCAAGACTTGGGGGGGGGGGCACCCATCCTCTTCCGTCACCATGACAACAATAATAAACAAAAATGATTTGTCTCTAGTCCTAGACTTCTTGGTTGTCAGTAATAGTAGTTCAGGGCCATGGAGATACAGTCATGGTAGGGGAGTATTCGGGGGGGGTGATAGGGACCAGGGCAGTAGGTTGATGCTTCGTCCATAGCTGGTTAGGCAGGAGGCGGCTGGCCCAGTGTGGATAGCAGGAAAGGCTCGTCTCTCCTCAGTATTTCTCGGGTAGGAGGGCAGCCATTTGGAAAAAGAAAAGAGGGACAATTAGTTCTGTATGGGATTATATATTTCTGGAATATTTCTGGAGTGTGGCAACAACTCTGGCATTAAAATATTACAGCCTAGCTAAAAGGGCAGAAGGTAACACAGACTTGGGAGCATTCTGAGACATTGGCATCCATCCACTACACCGTCAACTAACTTGAGTGACCACGTGCAGTGACAGGATGACAGCACCAGCGACCCAGTTTACCATAAAACCCTTCGTCTATGAACCCCTGGATCTGTTATCTAAGGGGGCACATTAATTACCAAATGCTAAACTAAATAAGTAACTAAACTAAACTATAACTACATAAGTTCTTTCATTTCCCCTGCTGGTCATTTTCTCCATCTTTAATTCCCATTCCATACATTAGCGGGTGGAGTTATAAATGATCAGAAGTCAGATACAGTGGAATACATCTCAGGTTTAACTCTGTATGGACAAGGGGCTCATGTGTCTTCCTCTCATGGTCTCTTGCTCCCTCTCTTCCTCTGTCCCAGTTGTTGGTCCACCAGCCCATCCAGGTTGAAGCCATAGTGTTGTGGTATTGAACTCCTTGGAATGATTCTGTTGTTAATGTGGAAAAGTCTGGAAAGCTGCAGGTTCCACGTTTGGCTCCGCTTCCTCCCAAAAATCTTCCATTTAGCCACTCCTCTATATGTTTGGGCTGTCTTCATTTTGGTTTTTCCCTTGTTAGACGTGCCAGCCCCCTTGTGTTACAGCTGTTCAGTGTTTTATTCATTATGTTCTGTATTTAGTTTCTGTGGTCCTGATTTTTCTTCACGGGTCAATGTTTGAGGATTGTTTCAGTGTGGGTACGCTCATTTGATTCGTTTGATGCTTACCTCTGAAATACGCAGTCTCGTTGATTGCTTGCTTTGGTTTCACTCTGTTTCACGGGAGAAATAGATTTGCATGTCTCCTGTTTTATACTTGTGTTTTATCTGTATGTTCTCTTCTGAGTTTATAGTTTGATTCGCCCAGTTCACATTTGTTCACCATTTGTATGGTTATTCCCCAGTCTTTGTCTAGTCATCATGTGTAGTTTTCCTGTCTAATGCTCCCTAGTTTGCGTTTGTATTGTTTGGTTATTCCCCGGTCACCCAGCTGACCCTGGAGGCTGCACCTCCTGTTCCCTGTTTCTGTTTTATGGACACTTTGCCAGGACTTCAGGGCTTCAGAGCTAAACCTTTATCAGGTTTGAGTGTCTGTTCCGGTTACTGCCTGGGTTCCTGTTTCTGGTGTCCAGCTCATCCCCGTTCACATGTTTGTCATCCTGCTAATACTTAACTGGTTTGTTGTCTCCCAATCTGTCCCCCGTCCTGTTGTCTTTCCCAGGTCAGTTCCTGTCCCTAACTTTAGTCCTGAACGTTCTCTGTCTTTGCTCCTCTTTCATTCTCACTCTACTGGCCTATCGCCATCCTGCTGTAGCTTTATTAACATGGACCCAAAGCAGGTATCAGCAGGTACAGCTCACTCTAGTGTGCCAGCATTGGCAGCCTGTGTGATAATGACATTCTCTCCTTTTGACTGTAGCACCACAAGCACAGTTGCTGGTTTTAGAAGAGCTACAGTGTTGAGTTGTACTTGGCACTACAGTCAGGCCCAGAGATGCTGCTTTGCTTTGGCATAGTGAGGGTGCTTAAAACTGTGACAGACCACAGCTATTCTCACACAGAACAAGCGGAGCTCCCCTAAGCAGAGATGTCTCGAATCAGCATGAGTTCTGACATATAACCACTTTGGCTTCTACTTAACATCCTTGCGTCAGCACCCTTTTTAACATTTACTATGCTCCTTGTGGCAAACAGGGTTCTGTTAGAGAGCTCCATAACTCTGAGCAGGAAGTCATTTTGGTGGTCTTACTTATTGGAGAGACCATTTTAAACCCTGAAACTCCTGCAGCATCTCCACACTGACATGCAATCTTCTCAACCGAGTGACTCACTGTTCTCACCATCTCCCACTAATGAGTCACATGCTATATATGATTTCATCTGTAAAGAACTCCATAAGTCTTTGGATCCCCTTTAAGCCGTTTAAGGTTATTTTGATTGGGTTGTTGTGTGGGTGGCATCATCTATAGTTTTTTGTTTGTTTGTTTCAGTGGGGTGTGTGTGTGTGAGAGAGAATATTAGGTGTGAGGAGGCGCCATGTTGATGCTCCTTCTGAATGAGGAGCAGTGCTGGACCACAGAGCTGTTCTGTGTGTGTACCATGTTTGTGTTATGTTCCTCACCAGTAGTCAGGTAAGAGCACAGGCCCAGGGCTGCTGTCTGGAGATTGTAATCCATCTCTCTCCTCTTGTTCATAACATCCTGCCCCCAACTGGAACCCTGAGGCACTGCACCACCACCGGCAATTCAAGTTTCCTTTTTATAGCTGGACAGCTGATCCCAGAACAGAGTGTCCAGTGGAGTTCAGGCACACAAGAGCACATCCTCCTCTCAGTTAGTGTATTGTGATGGGGTGCACAATTCCATTCTCGCTGCAGAAGGTGTTGGCAACACCTCTGATTCCTCTGATACAACACCAGGGTTTTTTTTGTTTGTTTGTTTGTTTTTTTTTTTTTTTAGATGAGTGCAACTACAGGTCTGGACGTCGCTCACAGCCGCCCGTCACACTGCTCTGGCCCCGCCTTCACTGCATCCCAAACAAGTGTGGACACAACCCCTGTCTGCACCAGCCCCCCCAGGCGTGTGCGGCTCTGCTCTGCAGAGTGGAAGAGTGTACACCGCAGCTGCGTGCACTTGTGAATTATTGATGGCAGGTGGGTCACCTGGCCTGTCTCATTATTAACCTGCCCTGGAATACAGAGCCAGCCAATCAGCAAACCAACAGCACGTCATGTGGCACACCTCTGTTACCATCACCAGCGCACATTCACTTTCATGCACACACACACACACACACACACACACACACACACACACACACACACACACACACACACACACACACACACCTGCTGCAACCCCTACAAGCACAGAGCTGCTCCTGAGAGTTCTTAGTTCTGCTGTTTCATTACTGAGCTGGTAAGGGGAAACTATGGAGATTTGCCCAGTCATACCTTCAACACAAACATACTGACCATTAATCAGCAGCAGTCAGTAGCACCCAAACACCGTACTGCACACAGTCTTCTGCATCAGCTGTCACTCATCAGGAAATAATCTAATATAATAATAATAACCTACAGAGGCTCCAATCTGAGCTTAAACACGTATCACACGGTCAGGTGATTCAGACTGCTGGGCTGTAGGAATGAGTGGAGGTGACGTAAACAGCTTCTGATGTGTTCACTGTCCACCCACGGGCATGTGTAGTACCACACACACACACACACACACACACACACACACACAGAGTTCTTGTCTTGTACGCTGGATAAGATGGAGAAAAAACAGGTGTAAATCTTTCCTACATTAATGTGTTAATGCTCAGTTTAGATATTGCAGCTGTTCTCCATATTGTGTTCTGAATGATCTTTAGTTATCCATAACTCATTATAAATAATCATTAGTTAATGTGTGCGTCTGCAGTGTGTTTGTAGCATTTATGTCTTAAAAGTCTGTTGTATTTCTGTACAGACAGGACAGGAGAGAGGACAGAGAGGAGAGGGGAGGGAGGGGGAGGGGGGAGAAAGAGAGGAGAGGGGGAGAGAGGAGGGAGGGAGAGAGAGTGGAGGGAGGGGGGAGAAAGGGGGGAGGGGGGAGAAAGGGGGGAGAGGGGAGGGAGGGGGGAGGGAGGGGAGGGAGGGGGGTGAAAGGGGGGAGAGGGGAGAAAGGGGGGAGAGGGGAGGGAGGGGGGAGGGAGGGGAGGGAGGGGGGTGAAAGGGGGGAGAGGGGAGGAAGGGGGTAGAGGGGAGAGAGGGAGAGAGAGTGGAGGGAGGGGGGTGAAAGGGGGGAGAGGGGGAGAGAGAGTGGAGGGAGGGGGTGAAAGGGGGGAGAGGGGGAGAGAGAGTGGAGGGAGGGGGTGAAAGGGGGGAGAGGGGGAGAGAGAGTGGAGGGAGGGGGTGAAAGGGGGGAGAGGGGGAGAGAGAGTGGAGGGAGGGGGTGAAAGGGGGGAGAGGGGGAGAGAGAGTGGAGGGAGGGGGTGAAAGGGGGGAGAGGGGGAGAGAGAGTGGAGGGAGGGGGTGAAAGGGGGGAGGGGAGGGAGAGAGAGTGGAGGGAGGGGGGTGAAAGGGGGGGAGAGGGGGGAGAGAGAGTGGAGGGAGGGGGGTGAAAGGGGGGAGAGGGGGAGAGGGGAGTGATGTGAAGCAGCTCCACCTCAGCTTCACTTGTTCTGCACTTTCACTGAAATGTCTCCACCCCCCCATTACCCCGATGGTGTGTGTGTGGTCTAATCATGGTATCCACTGGAACACACCGTCAGCTGATGGCTGTCTCAAAATCCCACCTTCCCAATTAATGGTAGTATTAACAGGCCTTTAGCTGTTTGATCTTTAAATAGAAAAATCTCTCTATTGATCTTTCTCCTTTCCTGTCTTTTACTTTCTCTCTATTTTGTAGGTCTGCCTTGAACTCTCTCTCTCTCTCCCTCTCTCTCTCCCTCTCTCTCTCCCCTTCTCTCCTCTCTCTCCCCTTCTCTCTTCTCTCTCTCTCACCTTCTCTCTTCTCTCTCTCTCTCATCTCCCTCTCTCTCTCTCTCTCTCTCTCTCTCTCTCTCTCTCTCTCTCTCTCTCATCTCTCTCTCTCTCTCTCTCTCTTTTTGATCACCCCATTATTCAGACTGCACTTTTGTTTCTAAATGCGCTGATTTTGAAGCATCCAGTTCATGGTTAAGAAAGTAGAAAGTAGAAAGTAAATAGATGTCACTCTACAGTACAGAGCTGCGTTACTCTACAGTATAAAGCTGTGTTACTCTACAGCACACAGCTGTGTTGACACTCCTGGGCTGGTTTCCAGGGTATAAATTATTCCTTGGTTACAAATGAACTAAAATAAACTAAAATGCAGGGCCAATACCCTTTGGAAATTATTGTGTAGTATAGTGTAAGCTTAAACTTAATCTAGGTGTGAGAAACCAGCTATTCTTTCATAATGTTCTTCATAATATTCAAGTCACTACCACCATCATACAACATTACTACACTACCATATAGACTGCTCTATTATACCACACTACCATACTGTACTAGCATACTGTTCTACCACACTACCATACTGTACTAGCATACTGTACTACCACACTACCATACTGTACTAGCATACTGTTCTACCACACTACCATACTGTAGCTACTAGCTTACTGTTCTACCACACTACCATACTGTACTAGCTTACTATTCTACCACACTACCTTACTGTACTAGCATACTCTTCTACCACACTACCATACTGTACTACCATACTGTTCTACCACACTACCATACTGTACTAGCATACTGTTCTACCACACTACCATACTGTAGCTACTAGCTTACTGTTCTACCACACTACCATACTGTACTAGCTTACTGTTCTACCACACTACCATACTGTACTAGCATACTGTTCTACCACACTACCATACTGTAGCTACTAGCTTACTGTTCTACCACACTATCATACTGTACTAGCATACTGTTCTACCACACTACCATACTGTACTAGCTTACTCTTCTACCACACTACCATACTGTACTGAGCATACTGTTCTACCACACTATCATACTGTACTAGCATACTGTTCTGCCACACTACCATACTGTACTAGCTTACTGATCTACCACACAATCATACTGTATTTGTATACTGTCCTACCACACTACCATACTGTACTAGCATACTGTTCTACCACACTACCATACTGTAGCTACTAGCTTACTGTTCTACCACACTACCATACTGTACTAGCATACTGTTCTACCACACTACCATACTGTAGCTACTAGCTTACTGTTCTACCACACTATCATACTGTACTAGCATACTGTTCTACCACACTACCATACTGTACTGAGCATACTGTTCTACCACACTATCATACTGTACTAGCATACTGTTCTGCCACACTACCATACTGTACTAGCTTACTGATCTACCACACAATCATACTGTATTAGCATACTGTCCTACCACACTACCATACTGTACTAGCATACTGTTCTACCACACTACCATACTGTACTAGCATACTGTTATACTGTTCTACTCTAGTACCATACTATTCTACCACACTACCATACTGTACTAGCATACTGTTCTACCACACTACCATACTGTACTAGCATACCGTTCTACTACATTACCATACTTTACTAGCTTACTGTTCTACCACACTACCATACTGTACTAACTTACTGTTCTACCACACTACCATACTGTACTAGCATACTGTTCTACCACACTACCATACTGTAGTAGCACTTTTGTAAGTCGCTCTGGATAAGAGCGTCTGCTAAATGCCATAAATGTAAATGTAAATGTAAATGTAGTAGCATACTGTTTTACTGCTCTATTACCATACTCTTCTACCACACTACCATACTGTACTACCACACTACCATATTTTATTGCCACACTACCATACTGCACTACTATACTGCTCTTCCATACTGCACTGCATACTGTTCTCTCGTACCACACTAACCACACCTGGTTTTATTTTAAGCCTAGACTAACATTTCAATGGTAATTTTGTTTTCTGTACTAGCACACTGTACTAACATACTAACCTCATCCACGTGTGTCAGACGTGCTACACTGCATTAACACTGGCCCTCCATTCACCCGTGGAGGACACGTTCAGCTACTCACACGTTTACCTGCTGACACGTTCACCCACTCACCTGCTGACAGGTTCACACGCTCACCCACTCAGCCATTCACACATTTACCCACTGACACGTTCACCCACTGACATGTTCACCCACACACCCACTGACACGTTCACCCACTGACATGTTCACCCGCTCACCCACTCACCCGCTCACCCACTGACACATTCACCCACACACCCACTGACACGTTTACCAACTGACACGTTCACCCTACTGATACGTTCACTCACTCACCTGCTCACCCACTGACACGTTCACCCACTGACACGTTCACCCACACACCCACTCACCCCCCCCCCCCCGCATATGTTCCGCTGCCCATGTTGTTTACACGCTTGCCTGGGCAAACAGAGATGAGGAGATTAGCATTTTTAATTCACTCGTTCAGAGTGCAGTCGAGTGAGCAGATCCAGCAATGAGCTTTTTCACGAGCTCCAACCAGACCCTGGAGGCCAACCTGCACTCCACTGGCCACAGCTCCACCCGTTTGCCTGTTATTTTGGAGCACTACGCGTATGGCTGCTATTTTTTAGCTCTACGCGCATTTTGTGAGGATATAATTATTTCTGGAATGCACATTTTGCCTGCAGGCCTGAGCCATCAATAAGCCTGATGGAAGTGGTTCATCTATCTCTATTTCTGGCCGGGCACTGGAGAAAGTGAGTCTGGCTTTAAATGAACCTGGCGTTTTGGTGGAGAATCTCCACAGATTGGCTTGTTGCTTGAATACATTTGATATGTCTGACTCCGCCAGCACAGTTTTTGAAACTAATCACTACAACAGTTAGTTTGCAGGGTGCGTTACTGTCTGATTGAGTGCCACGTGTGAGCCGTTTTCATCTGTGAATTGAGCACTATTATCATAGCTGGACAATCATAAAACACAGTACATATAAATGAGACTTAAATCACTGATTTATTATATATTATTATATGCATGAACTGAATAATCAGTGAGCGTATCATGACATGTGGACCATTCAAAAGACCATGTGAAAATGGGCTGTGGTCCAGGTATCGTGGTACTGATGTGTGAGGATATCTGCTCTCCACAAACACTTTCCTTTAAAAATAAAAAGCAGGGAGCCCAGTGTGCTCGACATTAGCAGAACATCTCAGCTTGAAGAACGACAAGAAGTCATTAAATACATTTCCCATCTCAACTAGTTACCTTCCACTTGACTTGATGTGTTTGCTTGCGATATGGATTATGTTCACCTAACAGGCAGTGAAAAGAGTCGCCTCATTATTTTTAATGAGTGTTTTAAAACGCATCAGCTAACTGTCATTTTACTGGCCAGACAGAATGTGAGATTAAAATGTCTGTGTATGCAAGTGTGTATGCAAGTGTGTACACAAGTGTGTATGCAAGTGTGTACACAAGTGTGTACACACTTGCAGGACCTGGCTGTGCTGAGGTCATCGCCCTGGAGAACACTTTTAATCTGTTTACTTTGATCAGCACTGGCGACTTTTGTTGTAGAAAGTGGATGAGGGGAAAACAAAAGCCAGTTAATAGTGTTTGTGTGTGACCCCAGTGGTCACGGCACACACACACACACACACACACACACACACACACACACACACACATTGTATTGTCATTTCTCATTTACACCAGGTGCTTAGCCAGCCTCATGCTTCTTTCACCTGTGTCTTCTGATTGGCTGACTCTCAGCTGCAGTGCAATTCCTAACAAATGACATTTTACTCTGCATTTTCCATCAAGAGGCGTTTTAATGACGCCTCCTCTCCACAGTCTCCAGTGAGGACACTGATCCAATCATGGGAGACGCCTTGACTCCTAGCCTGCTTTGCAGAGCCTGATAGCGTCTTAGGCTGCTGTCCTGTCTCACCGCTGGTTGGATCCTGTCCTGTCTCACCTCTCAGGCTGCTGTCCTGTCTCACCGCTGGTTGGCTCCTGTCCTGTCTCACCTCTCAGGCTGCTGTCCTGTCTCACCGCTGGTTGGATCCTGTCCTGTCTCACCTCTCAGGCTGCTGTCCTGTCTCACCGCTGGTTGGCTCCTGTCCTGTCTCACCTCTCAGGCTGCTGTCCTGTCTCACTGCTGGTTGGCTCCTGTCCTGTCTCACCTCTCAGGCTGCTGTCCTGTCTCACCGCTGGTTGGATCCTGTCCTGTCTCACCGCTGGTTGGCTCCTGTCCTGTCTCACCTCTCAGGCTGCTGTCCTGTCTCACTGCTGGTTGGCTCCTGTCTTTAGATGCTGCTGGACAAATTGCTTTGATATTCTTTGTGATTCAACTCTAGTTACAGTCTCCAATGCCCTAATGCAAGTCTGTGTGAGCAGCATTTATACAATGATAAAACAATGAGAAACTTTGTTATATTTTTGAATGTTTTTTTATAATTAAAGCCCTCATAGGATTCAGAAGACGTCATGTAAGGGAGTGAAGCAAAGAATTCGAAGAGCTTTCCAGGCAGGCGTACAGGTAAATGTAGGTCACGAAGTGGTTACGTGTGTTGCACAAGTGGCCAAATTGCGATGGGGCAAAATGAAATGTAGTAATAGGACCTGAAATGTAGCAGAGAGAGAGAGAGAGAGAGAGAGAGAGAGAGAGAGAGAGAGAGAGAGAGAGAGAGAGAGAGCCCACCAGCTCTCCACGATGTCAGTTCCACCCCAACAATTCCTGCCCAGCAGGCTCAGAATTCCATCAGCCTTATCAACCAATCAGAAGTGAGGACATGCTAGCTCCCCCTTCTCCACCAGGAGGGACCAGTGACAGGATCTCCCAGGTGCTGGGACACCGATCTACAGTCCTCCACAAACGGGCCGTATGCCATGGCACCAGTCCAACGTGGCTGTTGTGATTTTCCCTTATCTCTGGGACACTACTGATATGTAAAACAGTGCAGGAAGACAAGAACTCTGTGTGTGTGTGTGTGTGTGTGTGTGTGTGTGTGTGTGTGTGTGTGTGTGTGAGAGAGAGAGAGAGAGATAGAGAGAGAGAGAGAGAGAGAGAGAGAGAGAGAGAGAGAGAAAAGATGTAATTATTCAATTATCCATAGCTATTTGCTTTTGTGGACTGCTCTGTATAAGATTCAATTATGTCATATTAAAACTGTTTGAGAAACAAAGATTACTAACAGCATTCACAGAAATGAATTGGTGTTAAGGTCATTTTTACATAATCCTACCTCAGTAACACGAGAGCATAAACTGTTCAGTGTGTTTCAGTTGCTCAATTGTTCATTATTTCTACCCCACGCTCCCCCGCCCAGAGCACACCCCACCATGTGCACGTGTTTGAATTCACGTATGACCTCAATTAGACTGGACTATGATTATAAAATATAATAACAATAAACAATGTATATGCAGGGATGAATAATGAGACCATCGGTTTAAAGCTCCTGTTTATAAACCTGTGCTATGAAAAGCAGCACTAAGCCTGTAGAAGAGCTGGAAAGTGAGCCCCTCCCCCTCCTTCACTCAACCCCTCCCCCTCCTTCACTCAACCCCTCCCCCTCCTCCACTCAGCCCCTCCTCCTCCACACAGCCACACACAAACCCGCACACACCCGCACACAGCCACACACACACACGCACACACGTGCACACACCCGCACACACCCGCACACAGCCACACACACACACGCACACACGTGCACACACCCGCACACACCCGCAAACACACACGCACACACGTGCACACACCCGCACACAGCCACACACACAGCCACACACACCACAGCCCATCTGAGAGCTGCAGCTGCAGTCTGAAGATTTCAGGGTCTAATATGATCCCCGTGAACCATTAGACGCGCTTACCACAGCAAAACAACATATCAGTGGCTTTTTGGAAAATGTGATATATGCAGAAGCTTCTCCCAGTGTGATTGCTTATTACTGCAGCCTGTGTTTTTACACATTAGTACAGCAGATTGGTTTGAGATTCTCAAATCGCCAGATAACATCACCATGAAATGGGCTTCCTTGGAGTCGGGATTTCATTCCCATCATGTAGAGTTTCATTATTTAGCATAATGGTCAGAAAGGAGTAGATAAATAACACAGGTATCATATACCCACACACAGAACAGTGTGTGTGTGTGTGTGTGTGTGTGTGTGTGTGTGTGTGTGTGTGTGTGTGTGTGTGTGTGTGTGTGTGTGTGTGTGTGTGTGTGTGTGTGTGTGTGTGTGTGTGTGTGTGGCTTATGTTTTGGGAGTATGAACGTTTGTGGTGTAATTGTGGCTGTGTTGGTAGTGTGATGTAAGCTGCGCTGCTTTGGTTTAGACTAATCGGGATTCCTGATGTTGAAGGGGGATTTTGTTCATGCAGTGAGCTGTGATGGAAGGAGAGATGGAGTGTTGTGGCACAGAGGGAGAGAGGGAGAGAGGGAGCGAGGGAGATTGAGAGAGTGCAGGAGTCTGAAGTGAAAAGGTGGGGTAGCAGCTTGCCTGGTTGTGGATGAACTGGCTCAGTCATCAACATACTTTGTAAGTAAGCCCTGTGATCAATTTCTCTGTGATCAATTTCTCTGTGATCTATTTCTCTGTGATCTATTTCTTTGTGTTCCAGGGAACAGTCTTGGAAAATATTTCCGAAATGGGAATAAATGTTCCAAACAGCAGCTTGTCTGCAGCTGTGTGCACCAGGAGCTCTCATGTAAATTCAGAGAGAGCGTGACGTTAAACTCTGGCTGAATGAACACACCTTCTAGTGCTCCATCGCTGTTAGTGGCACATTTGTTCAGCAGCTTGGGTTTGGCATCCAGATGGTATCTGGTGGAATACAGCCCCCAGAGTTCAAGAGAGTGCAGGACAACTCAGTGTAGATAGATTCAGCAGGGATCTGTCTGTTTGACAAGGGTTGAAGCAACAGGTAGACAGGGAAGTGTCAAACTAGAAAGTTACATTAGTGTGTGTGTGTGTGTGTGTGTGTGTGTGTGTGTGTGTGTGTGTGTGTGTGTGTGTGTGTGTGTGTGTGTGTGTGTGTGTGTGTGTGTGTGTGTGTGTGTGTGTGTGTGTGCTGTTCTTTAAGGTGAGGGGATGTATTTCCAAACAGGGTAGGTGTCAGTGTATCTGGAGATGAGTTACTGTGATTAATTTTTTCTTCCATAAAGTAGATGAAAGGGAAAATGTCAAACAGCCGTCTTACAACAGCAGTGGTTCATCACTGTGCTGAAGCATTGACAAAACACCAACAATTAAAGTGAAGCAAAAGACCCAGAATGATGCATTTAAGAACAGAACAAGAGTGATAAGTGTTTGTCTCCTCTGCAGTGCGGCGTGCTCAGGGCGGCGTGCTCAGGGCGGCGTGCTCAGGGCGGCGTGCTCAGGGTGGCGTGCTCAGGGTGGCGTGCTCAGGGCAGCGTGGTTAGGGTGGCGTGCTCAGGGTGGCCTGCTCAGGGCGGCGTGCTCAGGGCGGCCTGCTCAGGGCGGCGTGGTTAGGGTGGCGTGCTCAGGGCGGCCTGCTCAGGGTGGCGTGGTTAGGGTGGCGTGCTCAGGGCGGCGTGCTCAGGGTGGCGTGGTTAGGGTGGCGTGCTCAGGGTGGCGTGCAAGACACGCCAGACACATTTGTGTCCTGCATTCCACAGGCTGTCCGCTTCCTTGTGAACTGCAGCGGGAATACAAAATCCTATCTATGCTGGCCTCTGAAAGACTGTTGGGGATTCTGGAAGAATGTCTGAACCACACACACACACACACACACACACACACACACACACACACACACACAGAACACACATGCACACACACAAATCAGAATGGATAACATTACAGTTTTTTACGACTGCTAACATGCATTTGTCCAATCTGTAGTCACATTCATGTTGTTTTTGCACAAAATGCAGTCATTTCACATGTTTCATTGATGCTTACATTTTATATACACACAAGGTTATCCAATAACAAAATTCTGGATCACTTTTGTCTTATTTACAAATGCTTGCACACAGCATGTCAAAAATGAAAACCTTAAATACTGTATAAAATGCCAAGTTCTGCTAAAACAAAGGCAGCTGAAAAGCTTTTACTGCAATACACATTTTTTGGTGGGAGGAAACACGAGGACATTTGTGATGGGACAGTGTAGCATTTTGTCCTTCTCATGTCATCACAAACTGGTTTATAGACCACCCAAGAGTGATGTCCCTTTTCCTCCCGCCCTACTCGCCTTTCCTCAACCCCACTAAGAAACTTTTTTCAGTCTGGAGGTGGAAGGTCTATGATCATCGGCCCCATGACCAAATGTTCCTCCTGGATGCAATGGATCCTGGTTGCAGAGACATTTCAGCTGAAGACTGCCAGGGGTGAATAAGGCATACCAAGCTTTTCTATCCCAGGTGCATGGCAAGGGCCAACATCAGATGTAATGTGAATGAAAACATGTGGCCAACTGCTGAAGATGGTTTAGATTACACGTAACAAGACTGTTCAGTTTTGTATCTTGTTTTTCCCCCTTGTGTGGCTTTTTTTGTATATGTGTATTTTTACACATATGGGGCCATGGTTAATTATGTTTACAATGATGGTAATTCTTTTTTGGGTTAGGCTACAATTTACAGTAATGTCTCTAATACAGTAAAATATAACCTTTACTGCAAAAGGTCTAATCTTTTTGTCTAATCTACATTCCATATAGTACCTAACAGTAAATATCACTCATTGTGTAGGCAGTATGTTGCCAAAAATGCACACATTTGAAAAACAAAGTCCAAATGAAGTGGATTACAGTAAAAAAGAATACAACAGATGTTACTGTAAAATGTCTGTTTGCTGGGAGAGAGTAAAATATTACATGTAATACTGTAATTTCTGTATTGCCATCAAATGTTAGTTTTTTATAGTGGTTGTGCAGTGATTGACTATGTTCATCTCGAATAGAGAATCTTTGCTAGTGTTTGAAAGAATGATTGGATACTGAACCAGGTTTGCTGTGGTTTAACAAAGTTGGTGTATAAAGAGAAAACTTTTTTTGTGTTGTGAAATGCAGAGTTAGTATTTAAGAAAATGCGCTTTTGAACAGGATATTAAATATTTGGCTATTTGTGTGAGGTAAATGTGTTGCTGTGTTTAGAGTTTTGAGAATGTATCTCAAGTATTGGAAAACGCATGTTAGCAGTCGTATAAAACTGTAACAGCGATTGAACTTTGTGACCCAATTTAGATAAAGAAAACTTGCAGGTAGACAGGACAATGGTGGAGTGAAACTCTGGTGTGTGTGGCGAGACCACACACTGGTGGAGTGAAACTCTGATGTGTGTGTGGGGAGACCACACACCGGTGGAGTGAAACTCTGGTGTGTGTGTGTGTGTGTGTGGAGAGACTGCACACTGGTGGAGTAAACCTCTGGTGTGTGTGTGTGGGGAGACTGCACACTGGTGGAGTGAAACTCTGGTGTGTGTGTGGGGAGACTGCACACTGGTGGAGTAAACCTCTGGTGTGTGTGTGTGTGGGGGGGGGGGGGACCACACACTGATGGAGTGAAACTCTGGTGTGTGTGTGTGTGGGGGGGGGACCACACACTGGTGAAGTAAAACTCTGATGTGTGTGTGGAGTGAAACTGTGTGTGTGTGGAAGCACAGACACAAAGGTGGTAAAGTAGCACATGCAGGACGAGCCAGGTGGTGTCCAGATGTGCCTTGTTACTGTCGTTTCCTAGCAACAATGGAGCACAGGTTGAAGTGTGTGCAGTTAGGAAAGGTGTGATCCCCAGTTTACCATAAAGAGCTCTAAGGTATTCCAGTTAGAATTATGAATTGTGTGTGTGTGTGTGTGTGTGTGTGTGTGTGTGTGTGTGTGTGTGTGTGTGTGTGTGTGTATGAACTTGTGTGTGAGTGTGTGTGCGTGCTTGTGTCTGTATGGGCTTGTGTGTGAGTGCATGTGCATATATATGTGTGTGTGTATGTGTGTGTGTGTGTGTGTGTGTGTGTGTGTGTGTGTGTGTGTGTGTGTGTGTGTGTGTGTGTGTGTGTGTGTGTGTGTGTGTGTGTGTTTGTTTGTGTGTGTATGTGTGTGCATGCATGTGTGTGATTGAGACCTGTAACTCAAGTTCTGAACAAGGGCATCTGCCAAACCATGAATCAGGATGGATCATTTTCAAATGACAAAACGGTAAATCTGAACAGTGTGAACAGTGAATCTGAACAGTGTGACAGGTGAGAGAATTCTGAATAGATGGGTGATGTTTTTCATCAAGAAACTCGTCAGGCGTTTGAGAAGATAAAAATAGATCATTGAGCAGAGGAGAACTTCACCCATAACCAAGAAATGCCCAGAAAGAGCAGAGGGGAGGAAGCTCACCTCCAGAACCCTCCAGAACACTCCAGAACACACCAGGACATGCAATCCATTACACTTCTGCCATACCCAGCACACACACACACACACACACACACACACATGCGTCCTGGACACCTGATTAGAACAGAAGTGTTAAGACCGTGGGAGGGGGGGGGGGGGGGCTCAGTGCTGTCACACTGGAAGATAAATTAGTCTGTTGAGGGTGAGCCTTGATCCTAATCCACATCTTAATGCTAATCCACATCACCTGTGTGTCTGTGGGCCTGCACATTGGCTTCTCTCCAAACATACATCACATACATGCCTGACACAGCCTGGCATCTCATGGAACTGTAACGACACCCTTGAAAGAGCTGCACTGGTCAACAGACAGCACCAGGGCCCATAGAGCCCCAGGGCCCGTCACACCCGTCTGGGCGGAAAGTGTGCCTGTCTGAGGTGAGCGCGGTGGTCTGAGGTGAGTGTGGTGGTCTGAGGTGAGGTGAGTGTGGTGGTCTGAGGTGAGTGTGGTGGTTTGAGGTGAGTGTGGTGGTCTGAGGTGAGGTGAGTGTGGTGGTCTGAGGTGAGGTGAGTGTGGTGGTCTGGGGTGAGGTGAGCGTGGTGGTCTGAGGTGAGGTGAGCGTGGTGGTCTGAGGTGAGTGTGGTGGTCTGGGGTGAGGTGAGCATGGTGGTCTGAGGTGAGTGTGGTGGTCTGAGGTGAGGGGAGTGTGGTGGTCTGAGGTGAGGTGAGCGTGGTGGTCTGAGGTGAGGTGAGTGTGGTGGTCTGGGGTGAGGTGAGCGTGGTGGTTTGAGGTGAGCGTGGTGGTCTGAGGTGAGGTGAGTGTGGTGGTTTGAGGTGAGCGTGGTGGTCTGAGGTGAGGTGAGCGTGGTGGTCTGAGGTGAGGTGAGCGTGGTGGTCTGAGGTGAGGTGAGTGTGGTGGTCTGGGGTGAGGTGAGTGTGGTGGTCTGGGGTGAGGTGAGTGTGGTGGTCTGGGGTGAGGTGAGCGTGGTGGTCTGAGGTGAGGTGAGCGTGGTGGTCTGAGGTGAGGTGAGTGTGGTGGTCTGGGGTGAGGTGAGCATGGTGGTCTGAGGTAAGTGTGGTGGTCTGAGGTGAGGTGAGCGTGGTGGTCTGAGGTGAGGTGAGCGTGGTGGTCTGAGGTGAGGTGAGTGTGGTGGTCTGAGGTGAGGTGAGCGTGGTGGTCTGAGGTGAGCGTGGTGGTCTGGGGTGAGTGTGGTGGTCTGGGGTGAGTGTGGTGGTCTGAGATGGGGTGGTGGTTCTTTCACTTAATCAGTTAGCTGTGACATTGATGTTGATAGTGACGTTCAGTAATACCACATATATCATTATGATTGTTCACCTTCAGTAATACCATAAATCATTACAACAGGATCAAACAGGCTGCACCAAAAAAATAAGCATGTCTGATTAACATCTAAAACCAGGGTTTTACTACATACTACATACTTTCTGAGGTGTATGCAAACATACTATCACCACCCCCTGCACTCCACCCCCCACCCCCCACCAACTCGGCAAATAATTTTCAGGCATCGATTTGGCGCCCCCTCTAGTGCAGCGCCCCTATGCGTCGCATACGCTGCATACCCCCGTTTTGCGCCACTGTCTAAAACCAAACATTATACACCCCATCCCCCCACTCCTGTGACCACATTATACACCATACCCTATTTACAGTGATCACTGATATCTTAAACTTGCAAAGTCAGCTGAACTTAATAGACATCTGTCCAGTCCTGGCAACACATTTGCAGCGTCAAAAATGAAATGGGAAAATGATGTAGGAATTTCTCCCAACCCTGATCTGTGGATGTAAACATTCAGAAGTATGTGTCTTCAACCAGCAATACAATCTCCAGCTTATTCAAGACAAAGTTGCCCACAGACCTCACATCACAGTTCACACTGGGTGTCACATGCAGCTGCGTTTACACATTCTGGAGATCCCCAACTCTTACACTTGTCCGTCTGAAACCATTATATTCCAACATCTGCATCCTATTTCTTGCTGTCTGATATAACCCGGCTGGATCGGCCCAGTATTAATCAAACTCACACCAAGAAAACTCTTCTACCCAGTTGTCAAAGTCAAAGCACCTACTAATGATGAGTCAATGGACAAACCTCACAGGACACGTTTCACTAGAAAGACATACTGTATCACAAAAGGCAGTGATCTTTACTGAAACATGGAAGCCCTTCTACCAGCCTTTAAACTCAACATTCAGTACATGCTAAACCTTCAGTACATGCTAAACCTTCAGTACATGCTAAATGTGTTGTACCTTTTTCACTCAACCTTTATTGGCATAACTATAGAGCTATATTTAAGTTTCATGTTTTATCACACTGTCATCTACCTACAACATGCATATTGTCAGACATTATAATCTATATATGCATATATTAGTAGTTGGAGTAGATGGGGTGCTGGAGTAGACGGAGTAGGTGGGGTACTGGATAAAATTCCTAAATGAGGGATTTTAATAAAATGGGGCGATCCATGGAAGCAGTCTGAGACAAACACATGAAAATAAGACTATAGAGGGCGGAGACTACAGAGGGCAGACTATAGATGGGGTGTAACTCTCTGGTGTAATATAACACGTTTCTCTCCTATGCCACATAGGACTCTGGGAACTAGGAAGCATGACATGGAGTATGTAGTTAGGGTTTGATAGGGTTGGATAGGATTAGTTAGGGTTAGGGTAAGTTAGGGTAAGTTATTAGGGATAGAGGTAATCCACCTGCAAGATTCAAGGCAAGGACTGCAGATTAATAGTTCCACGTTAAAATATACAATATACAACCAGACAGCATAAAACTGAAAAAGGCAGTTGGTAATTTACCATTTATGATCATTATCAGTACTCAGTTACAGCACATGGACTCAAATACTCAGTTTAGAGTATTAAGTGTCCAGGAGTACATGATCACCATCAGATTACATGACTGTTCTGATGTAGGATTACAGAATGAGAGGGTACTGACGTCAACGTGTTACAGCTGGCATTCGGTGGAGTTTTCCTGGAAATATGTGGAATAATGTGATTAGGTGGCCCTGAAATCGAGCTTTGATTCAAATCACCATCATGCTAATTGAGGTATTAAAGTGTTGAAGGTGACATGTCATCTTACTGTGCGGCATATTGATGGTGACACCTTTGTGAAATGAAGCAGTGAAGGAGGTTACGGAGTGGAATGTCAGCTTTCACGTGAGAGTATTTAAAACAGCATGTATTAGTAGTAGTAGTGGTTTGCATATTAAGTTAAAAACACTTTTAAATCATTCAAGCGTATTTTTAATTTTAAAGGGAACCTATTATGCTCATTTTCAATTTTCATAATTTTGTTTTAGGATGTTTACTATAATACATTTACATGATTCAAAGTTCCAAACACAATATTGTTCTTATGCTTATTTTTTCACTCTGTGTCTGAAATGTTCAGATGGAGCTCCAGGGACCTAAAGCTCCTGAAACGTGGTCTGAAACACAAATCCTGGAGTGTAGTAGAATTCCTCTGTCATGTTGTGATTTTCCCAGAGTTGGGGTTGTGTTGTATGCTGTTGACTTTCATAAGCTCCACCCAATACATGTAAATATGCTCAAACTGAACATGGTGTTCTGCGCTTTAAGCCATGTCCCTGTTTCATTTAAATTCATAGTGCTGAAATCCAGAGCCAAACACAGATTGTCTGTCCAATTACATAAACTGTAAGAAGCTGCTGGCCAGGGGGTGTGTGTTCTGCTGTCTGTCCCTCAGAGCTGTGGACCAGGGGGTGTGTGGTCTGCTGTCTGTCCCTCAGAGCTGTGGACCAGGGGGTGTGTGTTCTGCTGTCTGCCCCTCAGAGCTGTGGACCAGGGGGTGTGTGTTCTGCTGTCTGCCCCTCAGAGCTGTGGACCAGGGGGTGTGTGTTCTGCTGTCTGCCCCTCAGAGCTGTGGACCAGGGGGTGTGTGTTCTGCTGTCTGCCCGTCAGAGCTGTGGACCAGGGGGTGTGTGTTCTGCTGTCTGCCCGTCAGAGCTGTGGACCAGGGGGTGTGTGTTCTGCTGTCTGCCCGTCAGAGCTGTGGACCAGGGGGTGTGTGGTCTGCTGTCTGCCCCTCAGAGCTGTGGACCAGGGGGTGTGTGTTCTGCTGTCTGCCCCTCAGAGCTGTGGACCAGGGGGTGTGTGGTCTGCTGTCTGCCCCTCAGAGCTGTGGACCAGGGGGTGTGTGTTCTGCTGTCTGCCCCTCAGAGCTGTGGACCAGGGGGTGTGTGTTCTGCTGTCTGCCCCTCAGAGCTGTGGACCAGGGGGTGTGTGTTCTGCTGTCTGTCCCTCAGAGCTGTGGACCAGGGGGTGTGTGTTCTGCTGTCTGCCCGTCAGAGCTGTGGGCCAGGGTTTTGCTCAAGTCCAGGTGAAGCCCTGAACTCCTGTTTTAGCATGTACAGATAATCCTTCCAGAAGTGACGTGTACAGGATTACGTTGTGAAGAAAAACTCATTTATTGTTCTGCTCTGGCCTTTACTTATCCACTGTGTATGCTGTAATAAAAATGTTGGATTTGTCTCTATAAACATGCAAGGTGTGTGTGTGTGTGTGTGTGTGTGTGTGTGTGTGTGTGTGTGTGTGTGTGTGTGTGTGTGTGTGTGTGTGTGTGTGTGTTTGGCCCTGAGAAAAGTCACACTAGTAGTGTCAGGCGGCATGGTGATAAACATTTCGACAAGGGCACTGGCTATCTTTAAAGACCAGGCATAGCAGACAAGACAACAAACAGGGCAAAAACATTCATTCTCATTATCCCTGCGCTAAATGAATCGCCACAGTTACCCTCACTATCTCTCAGCTTCACAACCCTGCTGTGGGCTGGACCCTCGGCTATAATCAAGAAACTAAAGCTCCTCTCTCTTCCTCTCTTTACCTCCTTCTCTCCCTCTCCCCCTCTTTCTCTCTCTTTCCTCATCTGTGACCCTTCTCTCTTTGTTCTTTTCTTCTCTTTGTTTTTCTGACAGTGACACTCACAATGGCGGAGCTCCCAGTGGTATCTGTGCTGGTGTTCCTCATTAGCAGTGGTGGTGTAATGGATGATGTTACCATGGGTATTGGAGCTGAGTGAGGGAGGGGCATGATGGTGCACAGGCATGGGTAATAAAGGTCAGCCCTTGGGACACCCACTTACCCTAGGGGCAAGAGAACACCTCTAGTTTACATTGGAGTGTGTGTGTGTGTGTGTGTGTGTGTGTGTGTGTGTGTGTGTGTGTGTGTGTGTGTGTGTGTGTGTGTGTGTGTGTGTGTGTGTGGTGACCTTTTGGGCTTTGTGTGTGGATGTGGGGTATGTGGATGAGAGTACTAATCCCAATTCTAATCAGATAAACCCAACCCTAATCAGATAATCCCAACCGTTATCAGATCAATCCATATGTAATCAGATAACTCAAACCGTAATGGGACAAACCCAACCGTAATCAGACAAACCCAACCCTAATGGGACAAATCCAACCATAATCGGGTAAACCCAGCCCTAATCGAATAAACCCAACCGTAATCAGACAAACCCAACCCTAATGGGACAAACCCAACCCTAATCGCATAAACCCAACTGTAATCAGACAAACCCAACCCTAATGGAACAAACCCAACCTTAATCAGTTTTTTCCTCTTAGGTTGAAATAGCTTGGACATTTTTGGAAATGCATTTCATAAAAAGAATAAACAGAGAGAGCAGGAGGGAGGGAGATGGGGAGAAGAGCAGGTAGTGGGAGGGAGGGAGAGAGAGAGAGAGAGAGAGAGAGAGAGAGAGGAAGTGAGAGAGGCCACAGATCTTGACGTTTCAGCCAACCTCTCTGCTGGTGTCTAGTGGTCCTCCTCTCTCATCTGAACAGACGCCATTGAAAGCTGCAGCTAATCCACAGTTAATGAAGCTCAGATGGAAATCAGCACTACTGAAGTAGGATGGTAATCCAGTCCTGTCTGTTGGAGGATGTTAATCCAGTCCTGTCTGTTGGAGGAAGTTAATCCAGTCCTGTCTGATGAAGGAGGAAGTTAATGCAGACCTATCCGCTGAAGGAGGATGTTACTCCAGTGGTGTCTGCCGAAGGAGGATCTTGATACTGTTCTGTCTGCTGAGGGAGCATGTTACTCCAGTCCTGTCTGCTGAGGGAGCATGTTAATCCAGTGGTGTCTGCTGAGGGAGCATGTTAATCCAGTGGTGTCTGCTGAGGGAGCATGTTAATCCAGTGGTGAGGGAGCATGTTAATCCAGTGGTGAGGGAGCATGTTAATCCAGTGGTGTCTGCTGAAGGAGCATGTTAATCCAGTGGTGTCTGCTGAGGGAGCATGTTAATCCAGTGGTGAGGGAGCATGTTAATCCAGTGGTGAGGGAGCATGTTAATCCAGTGGTGAGGGAGCATGTTAATCCAGTGGTGTCTGCTGAGGGAGCATGTTAATCCAGTGGTGTCTGCTGAGGGAGCATGTTAATCCAGTACCCTCTATAACCTGGAATAGAGGCCTTAACGCCTGTTTATCCCACTGTGGTGTTCGATGACCTTTTGCTGAGAGACTCTAACCCTTTCATGTGTAGTCCTCAGAGCTCCCACATGTTTATCTGCATGACCTGATGATATTACTGCTTGTAGAATAAAGCAGAGTAATATGAGGGATTTTGCTCATTAAAAATATTCACTGCACAGAGTCCACAATGGATTTAAAACTCTTTTAAAAGATCTTTCGTTCAACAGTATTCAGTGTTCTCTCAGGGGACCGATAACAAATATCAAACAACACAGTCTGAGAATCAAAAAAGACGGTGATTCACACCTGAATCATCTACATGCAAACATACTCTCTCTCTCTCTCACTCTCTCTCTCTCTCTCTCGCTCTCTCTCGCTCTCTCTTTCTCTCTCTCACACACACACGGAAACAAACAAACAAACAAACGTGCCGAGCCTGAGGCTCTGACATGGACCTCATGTGATGTTTCTCACAGAAGGGATATTGCGGGAGTTATTTTGCTTACAAATCTGTCTTGCAGTGAGTGTAATAGGTAGTAGCAGATAGTCTTGGTGAAGGATAGTACACATCTCTCCTGGGGTGAAGCCCTGACTCGTTAATCAGAACAAAAACAGATTACCACACAGCTGTGGATTTGTTTACTAATCAGGAGGGTTTGTTTAGCTCATCACATCTGCATGTGAGAATGAATTCAAGATGGAACCCTTGAGATCGGAAGCAGGAAGTGTAACGAGAAGACAAAACAAAGGTGTGTGTTGAGATTCCCCGCCTTTCCGAGGTTTCCCCGCCCTCCCCCGAGGTTCCGGACCTACACAGTTCCAGCGTCAGTGTGTCAGGGCAAAGCCATGCATCTCAGGAGAACATCTCACTCTCTTCTTTCTTCATTCTCTTCATCTGTCTCTTTCTATTTTAAGGTATTCTATTTAAAAATACTCATGGATGCCTGCCTCCTCTCTCCCTCTCTCCCTCTCCTCCTCTCCCTCTCTCTCTCTGTCCCTCCTTCTCCCTCACCTAAGTCCACAGATGAGGACCACGTGCGCTGCACCTGCTGCAGGACACGCACGCACACGTGTGCTCCGTCGGTCACGTCTCTGCCCGTAGCTGGTCCTCATTATGTGGTCAGTAGTGCGACGCAGCAGTGGTGAGTCTTTCTGCTCGGTGGCGCCGTGACGTGTCTGCACGATGCTGCAGGATTTCAACGCCCTCCGCTAACTCTCATCGTGATGCACGTATTTCTGTCTCCAGCTGCGGAACAGTTTCATATTCTGAACACGTTGAATCGATTTGGCCTCAGTGCAGAAACATTGTTTTGTAGAGAAACATTATTGATATTTCCCTGCTTGAAGATGTGGGCTTATATTGGTCTTAAATTCAATACTGAACCTGTGAGATGTTTTTTGTATTTATTGAAATGGACGATTTCCACTTCTGCTCCATTCAGAGTTTATCTCGGACTGTTTAGTGTGTGCGTAACCAAGACAGCCTGAATTACATTTATATAGTTATAACCACATAAATTGTATTTATTGTTTACTATGTGAACAGCCAGACTTCATCAAGGTCACAAAGGGATCTGTGCTCATACAGATCTGTATCTGTTATGCTCAGACGTCAGCTGAGGAGGCACCTCCTTTACTGGGGGGCTAGGGAGCAGCAGGAGGTCACCACCGTCCGAGTCACTGACCGCCGGGGTGGGTAAAAAGAAGAGGGTGAGGCAGTAAGGGCAGTAAGGGCAGTAAAGGCAATAAGGGCAGTAAGGGCAGTAAAGGCAGTAAGGGCAGTAAGGGCAGTAAGGGCAGTTCTGTCAGACGTCTCTGGTAGAGCAGGCTGGCTCCTTTTACACCTCCCCAAGCTGTAGCCTGTGGTGCGGCTACTGACTTTAGTGTGGGGTTAGTGTGGAGGCTACTGAGTTTAGTGTGGAGGCTACTGAATTAGTGGGGTTAGTGTGGGGTTAGTGTGGAGGCTACTGAGTTAGTGGGGTTAGTGTGGAGGCTACTGAGTTAGTGGGGTTAGTGTGGAGGCTACTGAGTTAGTGGGGTTAGTGTGGGGTTAGTGTGGAGGCTACTGAGTTAGTGGGGTTAGTGTGGGGTTAGTGTGGAGGCTACTGAGTTTAGTGTGGGGTTATTGTGGAGGCTACTGAGTTAGTGGGGTTAGTGTGGGGTTATTGTGGAGGCTACTGAGTTAGTGGGGTTAGTGTGGGGTTAGTGTGGAGGCTACTGAGTTTAGTGTGGGGTTATTGTGGAGGCTACTGAGTTAGTGGGGTTAGTGTGGGGTTAGTGTGGAGGCTACTGAGTTTAGTGTGGGGTTAATGTGGAGGCTACTGAGTTAGTGGGGTTAGTGTGGGGTTAGTGTGGAGGCTACTGAGTTTAGTGTGGGGTTATTGTGAAGGCTACTGAGTTAGTGGGGTTAGTGTGGGGTTAGTGTGGAGGCTACTGAGTTAGTGGGGTTAGTGTGGGGTTAGTGTGGAGGCTACTGAGTTAGTGGGGTTAGTGTGGGGTTAGTGTGGAGGCTACTGAGTTTAGTGGGGTTAGTGTGGGGTTAGTGTGGAGGCTACTGAGTTTAGTGTGGGGTTATTGTGGAGGCTACTGAGTTAGTGGGGTTAGTGTGGGGTTAGTGTGGAGGCTACTGAGTTTAGTGTGGGGTTATTGTGGAGGCTACTGAGTTAGTGGGGTTAGTGTGGGGTTAGTGTGGAGGCTACTGAGTTAGTGGGGTTAGTGTGGGGTTAGTGTGGAGGCTACTGAGTTAGTGGGGTTAGTGTGGGGTTATTGTGGAGGCTACTGAGTTAGTGGGGTTAGTGTGGGGTTAGTGTGGAGGCTACTGAGTTAGTGGGGTTAGTGTGGGGTTAGTGTGGAGGCTACTGAGTTAGTGGGGTTAGTGTGGGGTTAGTGTGGAGGCTACTGAGTTTAGTGTGGGGTTATTGTGGAGGCTACTGAGTTAGTGGGGTTAGTGTGGGGTTAGTGTGGAGGCTACTGAGTTTAGTGTGGGGTTATTGTGGAGGCTACTGAGTTAGTGGGGTTAGTGTGGGGTTAGTGTGGAGGCTACTGAGTTTAGTGTGGGGTTAATGTGGAGGCTACTGAGTTAGTGGGGTTAGTGTGGGGTTAGTGTGGAGGTTATGTGATGAAGCCCATAACCATGCCACATCCACATTCCGTGTTTAAACCCCAGCAGCCTTGATGGAAATGGACCAGATATGAAAGGAAAGATCCTCTTTGCTCAGCTGAAGATTGGTTGTGTCTCCATCCAACGATCCATTTAGGCCAACATGATACGTACTGCATGCTGCTACTGAGGTCACACATGCTTCTGCTCTCTTATCAATGTACTACTATAAACCATTCAAATCATAAACCATATAAATGCAAGTAATACTTATTTTGAGCTGGAATGAGAATGTAATGATTTATGCTACACACTATAAAGCTGAATAGTTCCTTTATAAATTATGTCTATCACCCATACATCATACTCCAGACGTCATACGTCATACTCCATACTCCGTACGACATATACGTTGTACTCCGTACATCTTACTCCATATGCCATACTCCATACTTCATACTCCATATGTCATACTTCATACATCATACTTCAAATTACATGTCAATCTTCATACTCCATACTTCATATGTCTTACTTCATATTCCATATGTCACTTCATACTCCATACTTAATATGTCTTACTTATACCTCATCTGGTGGTGCAGCGTTTGTGGTCATAGGGCTGTCATTCTGGGGCTGTTGTTGATTTAAAAAGAGATGGTGCCTATCAGTGTACAAAGGGAATGTTCATCAAAGGTATGAGAGACAGACACAGAGAGAGAGGGAGAGAGAGAGAGAGAGAGAGAGAGAGAGAGAGAGAGAGAGAGATCTAACAGACCTTGTTTATTTGATTCTGAACAATTTTACTCTCCATATGTAACGATGTTGGAGGTGAGTTTATACCACAACCGTTTTTCACAACTTTTTTTCCACAGGTTTTTATGTGTGCAAAAAACACAGGAAAGATGAAGAGATGAAGCGGAGATGAAGCTCTCCTGCAGACAGCTGCTCTGCTACGGGAGAATAAATGAAGAGATGAAGCTGAATGTGCAGATGAAGATGAAGTAGCTCTGCTATGGGAGCAGGTTCATGACCTCCTTGAAGCGCTGTAGGCCATGCCTCAGTCCGGTCCTGCTCACAGCCCAGCATGAACATGGACCAACCTCCAGAACCCCGTGAAGAAACCGGGACGGAGAAGAAGGTGCACAGCCATCTCAGTACAGTGAATCATCGTACTGAAGCGTCCAGGCAGCGCATCATATTCCCGAAGCGTGAATGTCAGTGCAGTGAATCGAGTTACTGAAGCGTGAGTCGTGTTACTGAAGAGGACACTGTTTCTGTTAATGGATATATCCCATCTCACGCAAGGTTGGGGCACTGGTCGCTGTTAAAGAAATGACCGCTTCCATACCTGTGAGTGAGTCCGTGAGCAGAAAGAAGACCACATGAGCACTGTGGCACTGTCGACAGGGTTAATGGACCTCAATTATTTCTCTTATTGGTCCATCTAATGTGCATTCTGATATTGCCATGCCATTAACCTTGGTCCACTGTTGAAGAGGTCAACCGAAATATTGTTATAGGCAGCTTTCTTTTGCTAAATGAGATCAAACATTCATTTATGGGCCATTTTAAGGTTAGTGATGTAATGGTGCATAGTGGAAGATTAATATTGTCAGCAGTTGTTACAGTACAGGCACAATGTCAGAAGCCAGCTAAGGAAAAGAGACAGGATTAATGGAGATACGATATGGACAATGACACGCCTCTTTACAAAGCATTCAGTCATGGGGTTTTGAAATGTTTTTGGCAAAAACAAAAGTTACCCAAAATGTTGGATGACAGATTTTTGGGTGAGAAATTTGGAGCCTTGCAATTCTACGAATCATCTGTGAAAACCAAGAAACCGTTTAAATAGATGCAAATCATCTGTGAATCGTCAGGTCTCTGTAGCTCTCTGGACTGGTGGATGTGATCAGACTCTGCAGAACAACTGCCTTGATTAGTTGGAACATGAAGCAGGATGATACGAAACCTCTCACTTTTGAGTGAGAAAACACCTGGGCTGTGTGTGTGTGTGTGTGTGTGTGTGTGTTTGCATGCATACATGTGTATGCATGCGTGTAGTAAGAGGTTGTTGTAAGCTTTGATATACAGTTTTATTTTAAGTAGCTACATGTCTCCATGTCAAAAATGACTTTCAAGGCATCAAAGGTGGTACAGAGAGGGTAAAGTGCAGGTATGTGCTGCAGACGGTGGGCTCGTGTACACCCACAGTTCTAATCTCAGATTAACACAGTCCTAACACAGTTCTAATCTCAGATTAACACAGTCCTAACAGTTCTAATCTCAGATTAACATACTTTGTGCTTCAAATCAATTACTCATATGGTGATGCAGAAACACCGGCGAAGCAAATCAACGTTTCCATGGGTACGCTGGAGCGGATGATAAAAGGTGTTGGCCAAGGCTGAAGATGCTGACCCCATGACTCCATGACCCCACATCCTTCTCTAAGAATCTGTATCGGATATTCCCAAGGACAAACGAGTGAGAACATATAAAAAGGCAAGCGAGTGTTTGTATGTGTGTGTGTGTGTGTGTGTGGAGCGAGCGGTTTTACACACGCTCGTCAGCTCTTCTTCACAGCTGTTTTTCCTTTTTCGTCCATTTTTCTTCACCCCTTTTCTTTGTCCTGTGTTTGACATTTTACAAATTGCTTTTTTGTACACTTCATACTACATGTCTGATACTCTCACTCACACTCTCTCACTCTCACACACTCTCTCTCTCTCTAATTGCTATCTTAGGGCCACACTAACCTTGAGCACTGGGGATAGAACTAATTAAATCCGCTTCTTCCACCGGGCAAGTGTGTGTGTGGACTATGTCATTTAAGAGGACCAGAAGGTGGTCACGCCTGTATAAGCCCCGCCCCCTTTCTCCAGGCACTTGGGGATACACATGAGCACATTAGACATCTTTAAATGCCTTTCATTTATCTGGCAGGTCGGCGTGGAAACGCTGCCATTTAGGAAAAGGCAGCGTGAAAGTGCCAGTAATGGAATCCTACATGATTTTTATCTTAGATGGGGAGAGACACGCACAGCCATGAAACTACATTTCATATCCGGCACCTTCAATCCATCAGCCTCATCCCTGACACTAATGGTGTCACATGGTCACTGACACATTACTGCATACGCTAGCTGTTCCTACTCCTCATATCTTTGTATTAAGGACCCTTAATGAAGAGAGATTAGCAGATGAGCATCGGCGTGATCTCAGTACAGAAGGGTGTGGTCTGGAAACGAGGGCTAATACTTCACTTTGTAAATACCTGTCCTCGTTTTGGAATGATCTGTGAGACATAATGGACAATTTTTCTTCCAAACTTACAAATGGTTACACGGGTGTCTCTGAGTGAAATGTTTGTGTCTAATCTACATAAAAGGTCAAAGAGAATATGATCTATCCTGCACCGAGTTAAATTTCATATTCACTACAAAATGCTGTTATTAACCTATAAAGCTCAGAATGATCTTGCCCTTAAGTACCTATGTGATCTTATCATCCAGTATCACTCTACGTGTGTCCTTGAAGGCATCAGGGCGTATCTTTGCTGCAACGTGACATGCAGGTATTAGCACGCCCTCTTCAGTCTTTTGTGCCTCGGCCAAGCTGTACCTGTGGCCCTGAAGCCTGACTGGATACCACTGCATGATATGGTTGTGGTGCACCACCTCAGCTGAGGTTCCTCCACCAGGAGAACCTGGACCAGATAGCAGGTGAAAGCAGGTATATGTACGTGGTATGTGTACAACACAAGTTAGGCTAGCACAGGGTCAAGTGTTGCCAATGTACTTGACCATAACATACTAGACCAACATTAAACATCACAAATATCTGTTTTCTTATTCTTGAAACTGCTATCCAGTGTCAACCTGAATTGGGATTTTGAGTTTGGACTCTCACAAGGTTACGTTGGCAATGTTGCTTGTTCTTCTACATCTGTTTTATGTAAAACCATTTTGGGTTAAATGTTTTAAAACGTGCTAATTTACAGCAGCAGTAACGGAAGCATCCAGAGGAAGGAATATGAAAAGTTGTAGGTCCAAGATGTTTTCAGACGAAAGTATATTTTGCATTTCATTTGGAAATCATGGTCCAACAGTCTGGAGGAAGAGTGGAGAGGCACAGAGTCCAAGCTGCTTGAGGTCTAGTGTGACGTTCCCACAATCAGTGATGGTTTGGAGAGCCATGTCTACTGGTGCAGGTCCACTCTGTTAGACCGAGACCAATGTCAGCGCAGTCGTCTAATTGTAATTGAATATCATCAGTTTAACAGTAGAAATAAGTGTATACAAGTAATTTCACCCATAGGTAGCATATAGAGGTGCTCGTCATAAAATTAGAATATTGTAAAAATGTTCCATATTGAAGACAATATTAAACAGCTAATTAACTCAAAACACCTGCAAAGGCCTTTAAATGGTCTCTCAGTCTAGTTCTGTATGCTACACAATCATGGGAAAGACTGCTGAGTTGACAGTTATCCAAAAGACGACCATTGAAACCTTACACAAACAGGGCAAGACATGAAAGTCATTGCTAAAGAGGCTGTTCACATTCATTGTGTTCACATGTCCAAGCACATTAATAAAGAGACGAAGGGAAGGAACCTGCACCTGTATAATGGAAAATAGGGACCCTCAAGCAGACCCTTTTGGGACACCAAAACTATTGTTGTTTATTTTCTCAAACTGGTAACCATTAGTGAAGTACGATTTAAACCAGGAAAGAGCTCTTCCTAATCCAGTAAGATTTGATCCATGAAAGAACTATTCCCAAAAGCATTGTTGATCTACTCTGATGAGACTTGGCTGAACGCCTCTTCATATATCTGGTTCTGATGTAAGTAGGAGCTTATCTTCTGAGCTAAAGGATCTTAGAACAGGCAAAGTTTGAAATTAGCCATAGTTTAACAACAGGGCATTTGTTCAGTCTTGATCAGTGGTGTGGTAACTGCTACTTTGAACGAATGAAAGAATTAATTAATCACTTGTATATCATCTTTCTCAGAACACAACGATGTATTACAATCGACACAGTGATTCAGTATCAAAGCCAACATTCAGGTAGGAGTTTATTATATTTAATGGAGGTTCAATTACTTCAGATAGTATTTCCTTAAGAAAATGTGTGGCCATGGAATCTGGTGAAGTAGGAGGAAGAGATATTGACTCAGGTTGTTAAATAAGACTATATTGACTAGTCTATATTGTGTTGGTCTCCGTAATTGTCTAATGCCACATTAATGCTCTCAATATTATGTTTAAGGATTTTTGTAAAGTCAAATTGTAAAGTCATTACTGTTGTGATGATGTAATCTGATCTGAGGTAAGATTTATTCCTAATTATGCGGTTTTACTAAATACAAATCTAAGACACCTGCAGGACCAGCGTGTCCTGAGGTACAGGACCAAGACACCTGCAGGACCAGCGTGTCCTGAGGTACAGGACCAAGACACCTGCAGGGCCAGCATGTCCTGAGGTACAGGACCAAGACACCTGCAGGACCAGCGTGCTCTGAGGTACAGGACCAAGACACCTGCAGGACCAGCATGCCCTGAGGTACAGGACCAAGACACCTACAGGACCAGCATGCCCTGCGGTACAGGACCAAGACACCTGCAAGACCAGCATGCCCTGTGGTACAGGACCAAGACACCTGCAGGACCAGAATGTCCTGAGGTACAGGACCAAGACAACTGCAAGACCAGCATGTCCTGAGGAACAGGACCAAATGGATCACAGACATGAACATACACTGGAGTCTGAAGTCCAAGTGGGAGAAGAGTAATGGAGAAGAACAGGCATGAGATCCTGTGAGTCCTGCAGGTCCAGACAGATGAACATGTAGTGGGGAACCATGCACACATTGTGATGGATCAGATGCAGAAAGTGTGGTAGATTAACTCCCAAGGTTGTCCCAGAGATGACAGAGTGTGAGCGGAGGAGGGGCTCTAACACAGCCCAGGAATGACATCATCAGTCTCAGCCCAGGAATGACATCATCAGTCTCAGTACATCATCAGTCAGACTCAGATTCAAATCAGTCATCAGATTGTAACTAACAATGAACTCTGACCTCTGGAGTGTGTGCTGCTCTGTGTATGTGTGTGTGGGGGGGTGTGTGTACCTGTGTGAGAGTGAGACAGATTAGAGCCATGAAAAGAGAAATAAAACTGAGGAATACAAGAATAAAGAGCAGAGAGGCAGAGGTCAAACCAGAGAGAGAGAGAGAGAGAGAGATAGAGAGATATAGGGAGGCAAGAGGGAGAGAGATACAGACATGAGGATGGACAGATAGTGTGTGTGTGTGAGAGAGAGAGAGAGAGAGAGAGAGAGAGAGAGAGAGAGAGAGAGAGAGAGAGAGAGAGAGAGAGTGAGCACATGTTCATGGTGACTCATTTAAAGCACTGTTTCTGTGCTCTCTTCACTGATTAAATTCTGCTCTGACATTTGGAAGTCGTGCTCTTTGACACAGTATGCTGTAATTGCACAGATCAACCCTTTGTGTGACACAGTGCTGCAATCAACCAACTCCAATTAGACAAGTGCAGTAAGACCTCACACGGCAACACGGAACATCCAGGAGAGAGAGAGAGAGAGAGAGAGAGAGAGGCAGACAGAGAGAGAGATACAGACACAAGAAGATGGGAAGAGGGAGAGATACTGACACAAGGGTAAATTGATAGATGGAGCGAGAGAAATACAGACACAAGGCTAGTTGTGAAGAGGGAGAGAGGGAGAGATACTGACATGAGGATAGATGGATAGAGAAAGAGAGCTACAGACACAAGGGTAGACAGATATATAGATGGACAGAGAGAGGACACTGTACACTTCTTTGCCTGTGTCATCTATGGATACTGCAAGATTCCAGACGTCTTGGTATTATTTCAAGTCTGAGGGACTCTCCCATCTTTTTCTCTGGGTTGTTTGACCTTTATCTAAACATGCCATCTTTTAATGTGATCTGAGTTTTTGATATGTTTTGTTACTAGAGACTGAATTTAATGAGTTTGTGGCATGCAACACAATTAAGCCGACATTCATGAAACAATAAAGATAAATGAAACTATAAACATAAATGAAACAGATAAATGGTAATGGTGAAATATATTTAGATTGCTTCTGTGTACTTTGTTCCCACAGTAATAAGACTTGCAGCTCGAAGCTCTAATTGAAATCCGTTATTGGAAAGTGCCACGGCAGGTAATGACAGCAGGACTGTAGGATATGTACGACAGTGGCCTCATCAGCAGCGGGACCGGGACGGTGCCGTGATGAACAGGCAATCAAGCTGTAGAATTAAGGGGGAACCAAGATGCTCAATTTTGTCTGCTAAGGCGCTCTGGTCCTTATGGGTAGGGGGTGATTCCTGCTGGGCGGTGCGCGCACCCGCTGGTGTGTCTGAGCGCCTCTGTGTTTTGGGAGTGGGTGTGTTAATTGGCACAGAGCACGCTATTTAATCCCCATTTAACTCATTAGGCACAGAAACAAACAGTCCTGCTCCATAATTAAGACAGATTTGTGACACCAGACCCGTACGGAATGCCGACGATCTGACGCTGTCTGTCAACACACGTCCCTCTGTCCTTCCGTTACACTCTTTTGTCCAGAGTGCCTCACCCTCCTTTCACTGTCTCACTCCGAGAGGAGACCACCTGTCTCTTGGCACCTCCGGCTATCATCACCTTGACAGCATCACCCACCCCACCTTCAGAGCCATAATTAGGTATGAATACACCAGGCAGCTCCCGGTCAGACACACACACACACACACACACACACACACACACACACACACACACACGCACACACACACATACACACACACACACACACACACACACTGCCAATTACACCTCAAAGGGAAATCAAATCTGCCAGTAGGGCTCCACCTAAGGCTCCATCTGAGAGCGAGGTGCTACACCACGTGGGCAGAAGCATAGCAAACACAATTAGCAGCACAACTCCGGACCCACGAGTGCACAGATAATAGCAGCCTGGTGCAGCGCAGAGAACAACTCAAGTGATTTTCCCATTCAGACACAATAACTGCTGGGACAAGAGGGGTCATATAGATTTCTTTCTTTTTGCACGCACACACACACTGTTCTGTTTTAAGGGGGTTATGAAGATGCTCATCACACAGCCTGTGCAGTTCGAAGGGTTCCTCCAGGGTTCCTCCACAGTTCCTCCACAGTTCCTCCACAGTTCGAGGGGTTCCTCCACAGCTGGAGAGGAGCTCCATGCACACACAGATGCTCCTCCTCCATAATGGGACGCACCTGCACAGTTCCTGCTGTCCTGACCCAGTCGGGGCCAGCGTGGCCGCAGAGGAGATCATGGTGGAGCTGTAGGAGCCGTCATGGGCTGCAACCAAAAACGCAGACCTACACACACCAGCGCACCATCACACACCACCATGCAAACATCACACACCACCATGCAACCATCACACACCAGCACAACCATCACACACCAGCACAACCATCACGCACCACCATGCAACCATCACACACCACCATGCAACCATCACACAAGAACTCTATGGAAAATCACAAAAATAAGAACACCTGGCGCCATTGTTAGGTGCTATGAGAGAGAGAGAGAGAGAGAGAGAAATTTCGAGAAAGAGAGGGGGGTATAAATGTCTCTCTTCCTTTACTCTTGGGAAGCAGCTGTCAGCGATGGAGACTGATGATCCACAGTCATTTAGCTCTGAATTCCCCAGCATGGCTTCTTCCTCACACCCACCTGCCTCTTCCTCACACCCACCTGCCGTCTTCTCCGACATGCTACTTCACACATGTGATCAGCCAATCCAAATCCAGACGATCCCTGCCGTGCCCTTGCGGAGGTGAAGAGTCTTCTGTTTGCCTCCCCATCATTTATAATTTGGATAATGTTCATTTTGTGACCGTCTGCTCTTCTTTTCTGAGCAGCGATGTCGTCTCTGCTGTTCCCTACAGCTGCATGACCGCTCTTGACTTCCCCGTTAGTCCATCGCCAGCTGATAATTGTTATGATTGTTTATAATTAGATGAGACGTTAGACACTTCTCATTCGCTAAGATTTCGATGATTAGAATTAGACATGTGTTTCAGCGTTTATCCAGGCAGAAAGTACAGGGAGGCGGAGATCACCTCAGGTCATGAGGAAATGTAAGTACAGGTGATTATGTCAAATTTTCTGCATGGGCTCTCACAAACACTTAAAATGTAAAATTAATACATATAATACTACATATTCTATAGTACATTCTATAGAAACAACAATGTTGAGGTGAGTTTATTTAAAGTCTTCAGGTGCTGGAGATTTTATATTTTAATAACCAGTTCAGTCAGATATGCAGAGCACAAATATAATGAGGACCTGCTAGTTGAAATTAAATACACCTCACTCTGAGTCACATACAAGGAATCTTGAATATTTTACATATTAAAATTTATCATTTCAATCTGTGCTGCAAATGAGAGACCCCTACCCTCTTCATGTATTTCACTCTTCATCTCTTATTAAACAGCACAATATCTCTTCTTATCCTCTGCTTTCTTCTCAATGTAACCTTTTAGTTAAATCACTCACTTTTCCACCTGCTCCACAACACTCTTCTCCACCTGCTCCATCACTCTTCACCACATCACTCTTCACCACAACACTCTTCTCCACAACACCACTCTTCTCCACCTGCTCAATCACTCTTCAACACATCACTCTTCTCCACCTGCTCCATCACTCTTCAACACAACACTCTTCTCCATCACTCTTCACCACATCACTCTTCACCACCTGCTCCATCACTCTTCACCACATCACTCTTCACCACATCACTCTTCTCCACCTTCTCCACCCCTGAACACACTACTCTTCTCCACCTGCTCCATCTCCCTTTCTCCATGTGATCCTTACATGCTCTGTGCGCTGAGAACATTGTATAATCTAATCTTGCTGTTCCATGACTAAATCCAACCATCTGCCAAAGCCCCAGGTAATGTGTTCATACCTTTCCCACCCCGCATTTATGGGCTTGCTGAGAAGAGTCGGGGACTCTCATCAGGAATGCAGAGAGGGCCAGACGTCTGATTTATGTGCTGCTGAAATACATCGGGATGAACAAATAGAACACTGTTCAACACACGCTTAACTGCCACAGCACAGTTACAGCCATTAAGTGGCTGTAAAGTGTCTCCTAATCAATTCAGACTGTAATTGCTTATTAACAAATGGGCTGTAAAATGATAGTGTGTTGGCTAGCAGTTGTAGCCCCACAGATGGAGCTGCTGTGTTGAAGCGGCTGGTGTCTCCACTGCGCCCTGTACGTTATCTCCTGCTTCAACCACCAGACACTGACCCTATTGTGCAGAAGACGAGAACGCAAAATGACTGAAGTCGGTGTCTGGCAGCAGAATCCTCACATTTCTTTTGATGAATTTCTTCTTCCTTTATCATTTCTTTTCTCTGCAGTCTTGTGGTAGAACATGAAGCAGGGTGTCTTTAAGAAAGGATTAATGGTCCTGTGGTGACATCCGCGCACGCTCATTCAGGACATGTGCTGCAACTGCTGTGCACCGCCTTGAGTTTCCATTTCCACTGAAGCCAAATCTGTTCATCACAAATTCAACAATAACCTTTCCAGAGCTTTCATGAATAAATCTCCCCATATCTGCTCGAGTGTGAGCATGTATCTGTATCTGCGAGAGAGAGGGGAGGCCACATATAGAGAATACAAACTCCACAGTGTGATGCGTTTTAACACGCGGTACAGCAGTGTGGAGAGTGAGTCATGGTGCTTCCTCTGAGAGGGCTGGAAGGGACAGTCTTGTTGGGTGGTCCTCTGAGAGAACTGGAAGGGACAGTCTTGTTGGGTGGTCCTCTGAGAGAACTGGAAGGGACAGTCTTGTTGGGTAGTCCTCTGAGAGGGCTGGAAGGGACAGTCTTGTTGGGTAGTCCTCTGAGAGAGCTGGAAGGGACAGTCTTGTTGGGTGGTCCTCTGAGAGGGCTGGAAGGGACAGTCTTGTTGGGTGGTCCTCTGAGAGGGCTGGAAGGGACAGTCTTGTTGGGTGGTCCTCTGAGAGAGCTGGAAGGGACAGTCTTGTTGGGTGGTCCTCTGAGAGGGCTGGAAGGGACAGTCTTGTTGGGTGGTCCTCTGAGAGAGCTGGAAGGGACAGTCTTGTTGGGTGGTCCTCTGAGAGAACTGGAAGGGACAGTCTTGTTGGGTGGTCCTCTGAGAGAGCTGGAAGGGACAGTCTTGTTGGGTGGTCCTCTGAGAGAGCTGGAAGGGACAGTCTTGTTGGGTAGTCCTCTGAGAGAGCTGGAAGGGACAGTCTTGTTGGGTGGTCCTCTGAGAGGGCTGGAAGGGACAGTCTTGTTGGGTAGTCCTCTGAGAGAGCTGGAAGGGACAGTCTTGTTGGGTAGTCCTCTGAGAGAACTGGAAGGGACAGTCTTGTTGGGTGGTCCTCTGAGAGGGCTGGAAGGGACAGTCTTGTTGGGTAGTCCTCTGAGAGAGCTGGAAGGGACAGTCTTGTTGGGTAGTCCTCTGAGAGGGCTGGAAGGGACAGTCTTGTTGGGTAGTCCTCTGAGAGAACTGGAAGGGACAGTCTTGTTGGGTAGTCCTCTAAAGCCCTGTTGGCTCCCATCTCCAACAATGGGTGGGGCCACAGAGCTCAGGTCCTGACACATCCTACCAGCTGCTGTGCCCTGGAGCCACTACAGCAAATACATAAATGCCCAGATGAAGGGGTGTGGCCTAAACTAACCACTCTACGATAAGATTATCAATACAGATTATAATAATAGATAAAGATTATTACAATGTCAGCAGATCATTATAATAAAGATTATTATAATAGTTTAGCAGATTATAAAAGATAAAGATAATTGACAGATGTATTCATATATAACTTTATTTCTTTCTTCACATACATATGTCTGAAGTGTCGCATTAGTTGCCATAGTAACTGCACGTGTTTACTTCAAATTCTGAGGTGTGGCAGCACAGCATGGAGTCTTTGGACCTGTGTGTTCAGATTTCTTCTCCCCCCCCCCTCTCCTGTTAGACAGATCTCAAGGGCACCTCTTAAACACTAACTTTCTCCTGCCCTGTACCCTGCTAAAGTGAATATCATAAATTTATCAATTTATTTCTACTTTATTTCCTACTTCATTAGTTTCTAGGACACCGTGCAGCTCGAGGGAGAGGACGAAAAAGCCTTCCTCCTCCGAGAGTAAAAATGCAATTTCACAGTCAGCTTGCACTGATGTTTTACACCACGCTGGAGTGAAAACAGATATGGCTGACGTCTCTTATCAGACTCCGGGGAGACGGGCGGGAAGAAGAGTTCTCCTGCAGTGTGTTAAATCTTCCCAAACGGCATCGGAGAAGCGGCTACCGACCCGGACTAACCCTGACCCAGACGTGACTGCTCATGCTGCTGGCTTACTTAAGATATGTTGCTATCCATCTTCCAAAACCAATATTTATATATTTATGAAAAGAAAGAGAGCGCACTTGTACCGAGCTTTGCAGCTCCACATTAACAGACCATCGCTGATCTTAAACACGGCTATAGGACCCGTCGACGCGGCTATAGGACCCGTCGACACGGCTATAGGACACGTCGACACGGCTATAGGACACGTCGACACGGCTATAGGACACGTGAACACGGCTATAGGACACGTGAACATATTCATACTGTTTTTGACAGTGAATTGTTTACTCGAGTGACACGTGTTCAGCTTGTTACATGAGGAGGAACAGATAAGAAGTGATGGGACATACACATATGAGGATTGCAGACAGAACACTAATGAAGAAATCACATTTATTCCAGCATTCTACACCCCTCTCTCTCTTTCTCACACACACACAAGTTCAAGCAAAGCCTGAAGAATAGTCTGATGGATTATTCTTGCTTCATTAGCTGGAGTCCAGCGCACAGACTAATTCTGCACCGGAGTGATAATGTGATAACCCAGCACAGTCACACCACCGAACAGAACGGCATAAGCAGAGCCTTGCTACAGAACAAGAGTGAGGATGAGAGCATTCCCACAGCACCATGAACCTTAGAGACCGTCAACGTGCCACGGACACCCAGACCAGTGCGGACACGGACTGACTGGAGACAACAGTTCATGTCTGTACTTCGAGCTCACATCCACACTCCTACATACACACTCATGTTCTCACTCAGAAACCACCCAACTCTCTCAACATTTTTAAGTTTAATGTCATGGCCGTAGGTAGACTACCAAGAAATGACTGAAACATCATATTTAAAAACCATTAGATAACAATTCACAGTTCAGAGTTTACTGTTCTTCTGGAACTGAGAGACCAGGCCCAAGACTTGCTCTGAGGCTGTGATGACTTTGTTCTGCAGGTAGGAGGCGCTGTTGGTGCTGGTCTCTTGCAAGTAGTAACGGTAGTTGACCATGATGCCACAGGAACTGGCCATGCCCCTGGGGCTGATGTCAGCAAGCCAGTTGAGCCGCCACAAGGTGGCGCCGTTGTGCAGGTGGAAGTTGGCCACGGGGTTGAGGGCGTAGCCACGCCTCTTCTCCCCGTACAGGTACCAGGCGCACAGACGCAGCAGGACGGGCTTCAGCGTGTGCGTCAGCCGGTCGGAGCGTAGCCAATCGGCAGACGTGAGGACGGCTCGGAGGGCGTCCAGGGCGGGAGGACCAGGCGCTGCCCCCGTCACCTCCTCCACCTCCCTCCACTCCTGCTCGGAGAGGAGCTCGCTAGCACGGCCCTCCTTCCTGTGCTGGCTGAGGAAGCCCTGCAGCCAGGCCGTGAACCCGGGGACGGGGGACAGGCTGGAGAACTCGGCCATGTGGGGAAACTCGCTCTGTGGACGGAGCAAAGATTGTACAGGTTACTACGGCAGGGGTGGGTGTGCAGGATGTACTGCAGCAGAAGCACCCGGGACACCCCCCCCCCATCTAACAGCTTGGAAACTACAGACAACCACTTCAAATCCCTTCTGGTTCCTTTTTCTCCACATTACTTACACCTAGACAAGCCCCTCTCTCTCTCGTTTGTGTGCTCTCTCTCTCTCTCTCTCTCCCTGTCAGATTGGTCCCTGAGGGCAGAGAGTTTAAATCTGTTTCTTTCCCCCACAGCCTCACTCCCTGCCTCACTAGTGGCTTCCACATCACACACATGGAGGAAGAGAGGATAAGCATGTCCGTAGGTCAGTTTCTATTCATCAACTCAATTTAACACAAATCCACGGTAGTAGGGCTGGGTGGAGTGTGTGGGGTGGAGAGGCAGAGAGAAAGTTGAACAGAAAGTCTGAGGCGAAAGTAGAGCTCCCCATGACCTTTTCGTGACCCTTTAATTTTCTTCACCCTCTCTATCTTCCATCACTGTAGATGTTCCCCAGTGTCAAAGTGATTCACATTCTCTCCACTCTCAACATATACCCTGCTCAAACACACACACACACACACACACACACACACACACGGCAGTACCAAAATATGCCCAATGTAGCCAATAGCACACACATCCTCCACCCTGCCCCTCTCCTCACACGCTACACACCCTGGAGCACCCTGGAGCACCCCACTGCTGTAGTACCACAAACAAAACTCATCAGTCCAAAACACACACACACACCCACACACTACACACCACACACCACACTCTGGGTTTCTCATGAGGCAAAGAATCCTCTGAAATTATAAGGCTTTATTGCTGCTCGTTATTAATGATGACCACTGAGATTTCAGTAGTTTTCCATGTATCTCTCATCCTTCTCATCTCCATGGAGATGTGGCAGCATGTGAGTGTAAAGTCTGCTCCTGGGTGGCGCTGTGCAGGGTCAGGGGTATTTAGACAGAAGGTATCTAACCCTAACCCCTAAGCGTAACTCCTAACCCTAGAGGGTATCTAACCCTAAACCCTAAACGTAACTCCTACCCTTAGCCCCTAACCCTAGAGGGTATCTAACCCTAAACCCTAAATGTAACTCCTACCCTTAGCCCCTAACCCTAGAGGGTATCTAACCCTAAACCCTAAATGTAACTCCTAACCTTAACCCCTAACCCTAGAGGGTATCTAACCCTAAATCCTAACCCCAGAGGGTATCCATGCAACTTCAGACTTGTGTCTTTTACTGGATAGTTGTCTTTTCCACCTCAGTTATGTCATCCCCACGGGCCCCAGCCAATCAGAGAGAGTCACACAGAAGTCATAAACAAGCACTGTGGCTAAAGGGAATTTTACATGAAATGGCAACCACAGTCTTTACATGTCATGTATTTTTCACCAGTTACATCAAACAAAGAAGATCCCAAGAGCCACACTGGTTATATAAAGTAGCTTTACTGGAAAGAAACTCAGGTTCCCACAATCCTCTGCCTTGCCAAAGTGAAACTAATCAATCAGAGACGAGTAGCTACTGCTTGAGGGACCAGCAGCTCTTCAGTGGGGTTCATTTCAGGCAACGATGGCCCGCTAGCAGTCTGGGCTCAGTTACACAACACTTCCACATGCTCCACAAACCTGTGTGTGTGTCTATGTCTACAAAACAACACCTTCTTCTTCTTGTATTATTATTAAGGAGCACAGCATCAGACAGCTAGATGTCCTGTAGTTTATGCAGCACTTAAGTGGATTATATGAACAGAGGGAAGAAATGCAGCCTGTTGGCATCCCTCTTCTCCTTATAAGTATCGTTCTCACGTCTGTCTCTTCCATCGCTTCCTGCTGGTGAATTCTGATAGGGCGGACCATGCTGCTTTTGAAGGGTGTCCAGGGTGTGCACCCAACCCAAACCAACCCAGGCCAGCTCCACTCTGACCGATACGGGCCATCAGCCAATGAGAACTCTAGTTCTGACGTCATAGGCCTGCAGGTTAGGGATGAGTGCCCCATTCTGCTCTCTCTTTGTTGCGTCTTCGTTCATATTATCTCAGTAATGTAGTTTTTGTGTCTTCGCTTATATTAGTGCAGTACATTCAGTTATTGTGTATTTGTTCATATTAGTGCAGAACATTTCGTTATTTCATTTTCTTTTTTGGGACCTTAATTTGGTTTCTATACTTATTTTGGCACATGGTCACTCTCTGCGCTACATTTTTCTAAATCCGAATAACAAAGAACTAAAATACGCCTCTTTTTAATGGCACTGGAAAGAAAGTTCATCGTCTTGGTCTGGTGGATGGGTAGGCAAAAATATTTTATTTTAGGACATCTAATTGTGCAGCTAACAGTACTAAAATGCTCTGTGTGTCCAACAATGATCTGATCTATGTGGCTGAATCACTCCATCTCTCTCCTGTAAATGCTGTTTAACCCCAGTGTACCCATGAATTTCTCTAACACTGAGTCATGCAGGAGAGACATGGGCAACACGTGAAATGATATATAAGAATAGTGTGAGTGTAACAGAAACACCTCCTCGTAAAACTGACCTGCAGTTCGCGCACCACCCTCTTGATGAGGTAGTTGCCGAGCTCCACCCCATGCAGGCCAGCCTGGGTGGAGGTGATGGAATAGAATACGGCGCTTTTGATCTTCTGCGTGTCCTCCACTGCATCCAGAGTTGCAAATTCTCGCACGATACTCTGAGAACCAGCAGAATAAAGAGGCAGGACAGGTGAAACCACAATGGACAGGTGAGACCACACTGGACAGGTGAGACCACACTGGACAGGCGAGACCACACTGGACAGGCGAGACCACACTGCTGTGGAAAAAGCTAGCCAGGTAAGTACTGGGACCAGATAGGATCTAACTGTCCGTATCTAACTGTCCGGAGCATGAACGGAGCATGAGTGAAGCATTAGCAACATCTCACCTGGATGTTGTCAGAGATGTGCTGCGTGAGGGCCACGTGCAGGACCACCAGAGGCTCCCCGGGCATGGAGGCGTGGGTGAAGGCGTAGCAGCGACGGTAGGGGCCGACTCTGCGCTTGATGTCTGTCCAGTTGCGGACCGGGTGGACGGCCTCATACCTGCAGCAGCACATGGGGACAGGGTCTTTTACACCACCCACATGGGGGCAGGGTCTTTTACACCACCCACATGGGGACAGGGTCTTTTACACCACCCACATGGGGACAGGGTCTTTTACACCACCCACATGGGGACAGGGTCCTTTACACCACCCACATGGGGGCAGGGTCATTTACACTGGCCAATATGTGAATGCTAGCCTTGGGTTGGGGCATCAACAGTGATGCCTGAAAGCCTGTTTGAGGTCCAGGGACTATATGTATTATATGAATGTGTGTGTGTGTGTGTGTGTGTGTGTGTGTGTGTGTGTGTGTGTGTGTAAAATGGTGTCTTACTGGCTGATCTTCTGAAGGAGCTCACAGGGGGACTGCCAGGTGATTCTCTCCAGCTGAAGTAGCCCAACGGAAAACCACTCAGACAAAAGGCTCTTTAGAGTGCTGTTAAGGTCCTAATACACACACGCACACACACACACACGGTTGAACAAATATCAGTAAACCTGCATCCCTGGGCTCTTGCATAGAGTACGTGAAACGTTCTACTGTCGTTCTCATTGGCTCTTCCCCAAATTTAAACTGCTTATGAACGTCTGTCAGTCTCACCACTCACACACAAGTGTGATGTCAGTCACACAGCACACACATTCCTCACTCCAAGCTGTAACACAGTCTGTCCTCTAAATGTAGTATTGTTGTCTAGTCCTGTTGTCTAGTCCTGTCCTCTACAGCTCTGTGATCGACTCAGAATTCCTTTGACAGGATTTCTAGAAACAGTACCTTCTGGTCCTTTCCCAGATTTCTGTAGAAGTTCATAAGTTCCAACTTACTCAAATTGGCAGGTGGCGGGTACTTCTCTCCCATCTCATATGGGGCAATGGTACCACAGTCCATCACTGCGTCTCTGGGACGCCCAGTGACAACCAAATGAATTCTAGCATTTCAAAGTGTATTTGCATTTTCAGCACACACTTGCAAAAAAAATGGCAAAGATAAGGACAAATACTGCTGGTACCATGACAGCATTAAAAAGCTAGGCGACGTGTTGGCAAGAATCAAGAGAACTTCTGCAGCCCATATATTTGGTTATGCTAGTCTAGCTCCCGTGTAGAAGTGGTTATGCTAGTCTAGCTCCCGTGTAGAGGTGGTTATGCTAGTCTAGCTCCCGTGTAGAGGTGGTTATGCTAGTCTAGCTCCCGTGTAGAGGTGGTTATGCTAGTCTAGCTCTCCCGTGTAGAGGTGGTTATGCTAGTCTAGCTCTCCCGTGTAGAGGTGGTTATGCTAGTCTAGCTCCCGTGTAGAGGTGGTTATGCTAGTCTAGCTCCCGTGTAGAGGTGGTTATGCTAGTCTAGCTCCCGTGTAGAGGTGGTTATGCTAGTCTAGCTCCCGTGTAGAGGTGGTTATGCTAGTCTATCTCCCGTGTAGAGGTGGTTATGCTAGTCTAGCTCCCCTGAGCAAAGCTCTACTGTCATCAAGTCCACAATAATTTTTTTCTGCCAGCAGTGCTACTATAACCACAATCAACACACTGTCGATCCTCCTCCCTGATTACCTATGAAGTCATGGAAGGACGTGATCGATGACCAGTTGGTTCCAAATGGATAGCATCTCCCGACCAAGACGGCAAGAATTTATGTCGCTGTGATTGGTTAATCTGACACAGCGAACGCTGTGAAATACATTAAACGTGACATGTGTCACTGATGTGCACCTTTGGTTCCCTGATCGTATCCAGTGCGCCCTTTCCTCCATCACCTGTATTGGGGTGTAGCAGGAGTGGAGCGCGGGAGGAGGCGTGCAGGGTTTGGCTGCGGCTGGTCTGCCTCACTCTGCTGGGCTGTCAATCACAGGGCTAAGTGCTCCTCCTGGCCTAATGCCCCTGCTAGCTGCATTTCCACTTTACTTTAAAAATCTCCCAACCCACTTTGGACAGAGATTTTTTTCTAAGCTAGATGTTCCTCCACTTTAAACGGTAGGGCTGCTGGCAGTGCTTCAAACTCTGCACCCACCAGTTTCGTGTTTGCTTACACGACTGAATTTTATCCAGGTCCAGAGGCACATCGCACACAGATACGCACCATCCTGCTCCAGCCTAAAACTTCCAAAATGCAGTGCTCTCAAAATACACACACAAATGTGCAGTGCTCTCAGAACTTCTGTGCACGTGTCACACAATCACACACACACACACACACACACACACACACACATTTATAGGACTAAAGACATACAAGTAAGGCATGTGTGTATGTTTAATACATGACAAGAGAACAAGAGAGAGAACCATAAGATCAAGGGTGTTGATGACGCCACAGGCTGTTTCCAGAGAGTTTCTGCAGGGCATTATTTATCACTGCTGCACTGTTCTGGCTGGAGACCCCCAACAACCTCACACCACGTGACGAGAGCCAGTCAGAGCGAAATGTGGACTTCAATAACCCTGCAGCTGATCAGAAATCCCTTTTAAAAAAATGTGTGCCATCGGAGGGCAGAGCAGAGTTGAAGACGAGGTGGAGGAAGGACTGATGAAGCTCACTCTTCCTTTTGCACATCACAGGCAAAGCTTGTGAGCTTGAAGAGGATCATTGTTTAGGTCCCTACGTGCTTGCTACAGCCTGTACGGCTGTCTCTGCTGAAGAGGAGTCTAGATGACACAAGTGTTTCGTGTGTGTGTGTTTCACCTTTACACCTGCAGGTCACGCCTACTCTACTAACCCATGTTTCTGTGCGTGGTGCTGTTGGTGCTTTTGGATTGCATTAGCATGTGGGTTTGAATTCCTTCAAACTCTACAAAGCAAATAAGTAAAATACAGTGTTTCCAAATAGTATTAAACCCCCTGTAGATTCTTGCAGGTTTACACATTTAGAGTTAACTTAGCATTTCGAAATTTGGACTGTAGATGAGAAAATGCACTGCAGCAAAAAATGATGTCATTTCTCTGACTATTTCTTTAATTTCATATTTTGCCAGAGGGTCAGTTATTATTCAAACCATGTGTATAATATTTTGTGGAATAGCTTGTGTTTGTAATTTTAGCTATTAATCATTTTTTATAAACCTGATCAGGGCAGCACAGTCTGTGGTGTAATCTTGGCCCACTCCTCCATGCAGATCTTCTCCTAGTCGTCTAGGTTCGTTGGGCACCTCATGTGGACTTTGATCTTGAGATCCTTCCATTTTTTAAATTGGGTTAAGGTCAGGAGACTGACTAGGCCACTGCAACACCTTGATCTTTCCCCTCTTAAACCAGGCCTTGGTTTTCATGGCTGTGTGCTTGTGGTCATTCTCCTGTTGGAATATGAAATAAAGACCCATCTTAAGATCCCCGATGGAGGAGCAGGGTTTTTTGGCCATTATCTCCAGGTAGGATGTGCTATTCATCTTCACATGGATGCAGACCAGATGGCCAGAGCCCTTGGCTGAGGAGCAGCTCCAAAACATGATGCCATCACCACCATGTTTGAATGTAGGGATGTTATTCTTGGGGTCGTATGTAATGCCATCCTCTCGCCAAATGCCTCAGGTGTGGTTGGCACAAAAGGACACAGCAATGGACTCCGCATGGGAGGACACATTGAAAGTCTGTCCAGGCCATGGAGGATTAACAGTACTTCCAAAAGCCTTCCACTTCTGGGTGATGCACCCAACAGTAGAGACTGTTACTTAGCATTTCAAAATGCTAAGTAAATCTGCAAAATCCACTTTGGGGAACAACCCTTGTTTGTAATTATAGCTATTAATCAGTTTTTATAAACCTGATCTCATTATATATCTCATATTATCATATCATATATGATCAGGTTTATAACTTGGATACTGTGTGTGATTGAGTGCTTTAATCACTTCACACATCATTTCGATTTCCCCTCAGCTCACAGTCATCCACCTCACAGCGCACCTCCTTAACTGAACAGTTAAATGAGGCTAAGAAGTATTATACATTATGGAGACTATGGTACATTATGTTACAGGACTATGCGTTTTGGTGTTAAAATATAAATCAATAAAACATTAAAGATTTATGTTCTGGTGAAATGTTACACATATATTGCCTTTCGTAATGCCCAACAGTTATTAGTACTTTAATAAAGCTATTCCTCCTCCCCCAGACTGCTCCGTTTCTGCTAATAATGCAGTCTAGGCCTGGTTCCTTGGTACAGCAATAGTTTAGTCTGTAGACATAATCTAAAGTATGAAGCAAATTAAACTCCTTTGCTTTCTCTATATAGAGGTCATTCCATGCCAACTCACCAAGGCCTCTCACATCCTGTCATGAATTTTCTTGGGAAAAAAATGATAATAATGCGAAAACATCTATTAAGTTCATGCCTTCAACTCAAATACTTTTGCGGTCCTACTTATTCAAATAAATATTAACACTTTCCCAGAAAATACATTAAGGAAATTGGAATAATCCTTCTTCAGAAAATATACAGTCAAAATAACTTGGTGGGTTTTCAGTTCTGAAGCTGTATTTAGATCTGTAGCACTATTTATTTTTTTTGCAGCACTAAATAACTCAAATATGTGATAAAACTACATTAATACTACAAAGACACAAACTGGTTGCAACAAAGTGAAAACCAGTGGATATAAATTTCTGAAAATGAATTCATTTTGGCAAAAAATAACGTGTTTATTATTTTGATTACTGTAAATTATTAATCAATAAATATTTACATGACTCTACATGTTGCAAATCAAATTATCATTAGGGTTTCTCAGATGTTCAGTACAATTTTCAACCCAGTCCATTAAAAATAGGCAACTGGTGAGGCTTAGAATACACACAAAGAATTGCAAAAGTGATGAAATTTAGGTCAGAAGGCCAACTTCAAAGATTTGTGTGTAAAAAAGTGATTTGGTAGAGCTACAGGATTTTACTAGGTTTCCTGAATTTAATACGTGTCTAATGGGATTTCTTCCAAGAAAATCCAGTATGAACTGGGTGGTCCAAGTAGTTTGACAAGGAATGACCCATAAACTTGGCAAACTGAACCACATAAAACTGAGTGGGATAAGAAAGAGACATGGGGTAACATTTTGGGTATTACATCAGTTATAAAGAACAGCAACATCTCCTGGACCTAGAAATCCTTACTGCATCTCTGGTAGTATAGGAAGAGGCTAAAGGTCAAAGAATATCAGGAAGTGAAATATTAAATAAAAATTCTAATTTAAATGCTGATGATTTTCAAGATAGGACCACATTTCACTATGACTGTAAATCTGATTGATTCACCTACTGTCCAGAACTGACGCGTCACGTGACACGTGTTGAAGTGTCATGTGGGGCCTGACTGCCTCAAGACGTACAGAAAAAGTTGTGTGTTAAAAAACGTTTAAAACAAAGTCTTCTTCCTGCATGTAATGACTGTTACCACGTGCTAAAGCAACGCGCGAATGGTGTGGAGGTTTCTTAACGTGTCATAAGTGGGGCAAAAGTCACCAGGCGCTGTGTAAAAGTTCAGGTTACTCACAACACACTGTAAGACGAGACCAGTTAAGAGCGGCTGACGCACAGGTGACCGGCGTCACCACGTCACTCCCACAACGTTGTGAACCTTTAAAGTCGAATCTACTCTAGTACCATGTGCGAAGTCACCGAGTGTCAGTAGTTACCCTCATGTGCGGACTGTCTGTAACTTTAGAAGACGTGATGTCGAGCACGTCGGCACGCAGGTCCACCAAAAACTTCACCCCGCCGTCCACCCGACTGATGCTGCCGAGCAGGTGTCTGTACGTGGGCGTCAAGCTGTAGCGCAGTCGGTCCTCCACCTGCAGTACTGTCGCCAGGTCCCGGTGCTGTGTGTCCACCAGCTTCACCGCCAGATCCGCGGCTCCTCTGTGATCCACCCCGAAGTCCTTCGACAGGATTTCTAGAAACAGCAACTTCTGGTCCTTCCCCAGATTTCTGTAGAAGTTCATGAACTCCATGTTGCAGGAGTCGGCGGGTGGCGGGGTCTTCTCCCTGGTCTCGTAGGTGGGCAGCGGCACCACGGTCCTCCGCAGCATCTCCTCCATGTTCCTCCTGTGATCGTGCCCCACAGCAGACGACCATGCACCGACGCTTCGATTATTCCACACACTGATCTTCTGGACGGGCGTTAAAACGCGGAGATGTCGCCAGGTCTTTGTAAACGTACACAGAGAAGCCCCTAAGTGCGTGGACGTCATGGCACACGCGAAATACAAGCGCGCTACCAAAATAAACCTTTGACCTAGTAAAGAATCACTTCCGCTTTCTTAAAGGGGCCGTGCACCGTTTGATATGACTTTTTCCTGTGCGCCTAGTTTTTTATTGATACAGTACATACATTATCATGAAATGTGAACGACGTTTTTTTTCTTCAGATAGTGTGTAAACTAAACCACCTCGCAGTTTAGTAGCGGCAAACACGTTTTGCTGATATTCTCGAGACCAGAGGTGGGTAGAGTATTCAACAATTTTACTCAAGTAAAAGTTCTGTTACTTGAACCAAATGTTACTCAAGTAAAAATTTACTTGAGTAAAAGTAAAAAAGTACTTTGATTAAAAGCTACTCAAGTAGTGAGTAAATGCATGAGTACTGCCTCGTGTCAATAAATTACATCATGGGAAATTTACATTTAATAATTACATCATACAAACGTTCAGAGATATAGCGTTACACATAATTATACATACGGCAAACTTAATAAATAATAAATAATAATACATTTTATTTATATTGCCCTTTATATCACAGGATCTCAAAGGGCTACAGGTTAAAAAAGGGAGAAACAAATATGTCATTAGTAATAAAAATAAGTATTAATTTAAAAGTTTTAAAAGTTTGAGTTTATATATATATTAGGGATGCACCGAAATGAAAATTCCTAGCCGAAACCGAAAACCGAAAATGAGGAAGCCAAGGCCGAAAGCCGAAACACCGAAATACATTATGCCAATTATTAGTAACATTGGATTTATGGCTAACCTCACTAAAATCAAGGCATTGCTATTCAAAGAATAAATCAACTACAAAATTTGATTTGAAAATATTTATTTAGCACTGACATTACAGTAATGCATATTATAAAATAAAATTAGTGGTGGGCCGTTAACGGCGATACCGCTGACAACGGCCGACCACTAATTAAATTAAACTCGCTTGCAGACCGTTTTTATCTGAGAGGATAAATATATGTATTTTATACGAGTTAAATTTAATTATAACTGACTGGCCTGAAAGATAAATATAAATTCTCTCATAAAAACGTGACGTGAGTTGCAACAACATTAAACAGCTCAGGTAAACACACTTCTGAGAAATGTCGTCTGCTCGGCAAAACATAACGGGGCTCAATGTGCTCTATTAGCCTACGAAATCCCTACGACAGAGAACGGCTGATCGTCTAAGGCAACGAGTTCCATAATTTTTGGTGTAATGTCCTTTGCCTTGGCGCCATCACTGGAAAACTTTTTTGCTAGCTTTATCCAAATAAACACGTGCAGGCGATTTTTACTTGCGTCATCACAGCACATTGTTTCGGCCGTGTTGTTTCGGTGATGAAAGTATTTCGGCCGAAAACCGAAAATGCAAATTTAAGCCATTTCGGCCGAAAATTTTCGGTGGCCGAATTTTCGGTGCATCCCTAATATATATATATATATATATATATATATATATATATATATATATATATATATATATATTTTTTTTTAAAGGGGTGAACCATATGTTCTGCTAAAAAGAAACGTCTTTAGGCCCCTTTTAAAAGAGTCAATGGATTGTGGTGCCCTCAGGGTGTCGGGGAGGGCGTTCCATAAGCGTGGGGCAACAGCAGAGAAAGCCCTACCTCCCATGGTCCTCAGTCTGGTTCTGGGTAGATGGAGGAGGTTTAGTGGAGCGGGAGGAGTGGAGCGGGAGGAGCGGGTTGACTTTTGTGGGATGAGAAGTTCTTTGAGATAAGGGGGAGCATGTCCATGGATGCATTGAAAGGTGAGGAGGGAAACCTTGTATTCAATCCTGGTGGAGACAGGAAGCCAGTGGAGTGAGTGGAGGATGGGGGTGATGTGTTCCTGTTTGCGTACTCTCTGGATGTATTGGAGCCTCTGCAGGCTATTGCTAGGGATCCCTATGAGAAGTGAATTGCAGTAGGCCAGTCTGGAGGAGATAAACGCATGGACAAGCTTTTCAGCATCTGAGAGAGAGAGTGGGGCAAAGTTTGGAGATGTTTCGCAGGTGATAGAAAGATGTCTTACAGAGATGGTTGATGTGGGATTCGTAAGTGAGTTGGGGATCCATTTTTATGCCAAGGTTTGTGACTACTGAAGAGAGAGTAATATTGGAGCCAGAGAGAACTTATCGCATCGTGTTTCCTCAAATTTGATGTTGAGTTCTTGTAGGCTGAAATGTCCACACGTTTGGCAGACACAACTGACAGCGCATCATATAACTGTCCTTTTACACGTTTGTAATGTAAACATTGGCTGTATGAGGCCAGAGATACTCGGTAGGTTTTTCTGTCACCATACTTTCTTTTGCGTATGTGATCACGTGACTGACTGGCTTCATTTGATTGGTCACTCATACTCAGGTGCCAAGACGTTGGTCAGTCCAATGATCTATATTACTAGATCATTATAATATAGATTGTAATATAGATCATTGGGTCAGTCTTCTCACAAATCCAATTGTAACGGAGTAAAAGTCGCGTTTTTCCCACCACATATTTACTCAAGTAAAAGTACAAATCGTTCATATTAAAACTACTCTTACAAGTACATTTTTGTCCAAAAAGCTACTTGAGTAAATGTAACGGAGTAAATGTAACCCGTTCCTACCCACCTCTGCTCGAGACCGAGGACGCTGTAGTGGTCGTTGAATAATTAACACAATCATTCAATTACATGAGCCGTTTCAGTTCCGTCGGGTCCCGGATGTTACTGTGTGCTTCATTGAGATGCATCCAATTGCACAGCCGGAGAGCCAACTGCAGTTCTAGACCTGCAGTTTTAGACCTGCAGTTCTAGACGTGCTGTAGTTTTAGACATGCGCCACCTAGCGGCTCGGAATGTAGCTAACGACAGCCAACTGCAGTTCTAGACCAGCAGTTCCAATGCATGCCGTAGGCTCAGGGGCTTGTATATTGTAATAATCCATTGTATAAAGAGTTTATTTGTTAAATATGCCCATTGATTCTCAATTGTTTTAGCCAAATCTCTAACATTTGACAAGTTTTAAACGATAATGTATACCACATTTTGTATTTAAATAGAAGTAGTACGCCTCATTTTCCCTGTTCTTTTAGGGAGTTTTGATTAATTTTGTCATTTACACACACAGCTTGTCTCCTGAAGATATTTTATTTTTAATTAAACTACTGGATTACTGGCATAGGCTATTTTGTATTAAAAATCAGCAAAAATTGCTGAATGTTAGGAGTGATTTATTTTACTCGTATACCTTCATTGGCATGCAACTAGCAAATATTATGTGATACTTGGGGTTTTTCGCTCACACGCCACACATTCGATTACTCACGCCGAAAAAAAAATCTAGTTTATTTACCTCTGATCCATATCTATGATTCAATGAGTTACCAGTTCGCTCTGGCGCAAACACTGATCGATCGCAATATAATACTTAATTTGTGTCCATTTTACGTTCGCCCCCCCGGCAACAATTTACGTTCGCAGGACTAGCATTTCTCTCATAAAGGTAGCCAGAACTAACGAACTAAGACACACTAACGCTAGCCAGATTCATCCTTCATGACATAAACATTACGATAACACAAAAATGACCTTCAGACCGATCATATTTACATTTACATTTATGGCATTTAGCAGACTAAATATATGTCTATCATATATTAATATGCTCAATTGTATCAATATTCAGAACATAGTCTGGGTTCTTAGGGGTTAATAATGATGGGGAAATGCTACTTTAGCTTGCTTACTACTTTTAATATTAATAGTAGCGTAGTAAGTGCTAATTTCCTTCCTTTAAGTTGTTTCAAATTTAATCAAAGTAGCTACTAAGTAGCCATAAAGGTAGCCAGAACTAACGAACCAAGACACACTAACGCTTGCCAGATTCATCCTTCATGACATAAACATTACGATAACCCAAAAATGACCTTCAGACATTATCATATATCTATCATATATTATTATTGCTTATAAATATCATTCTTCCATCTGCTCCCGCGACATACTAAAACACTATCTGGATATTACGTTACATACATCTAAAACTACGGCACGTCTAGAACTGCAGGTCTAGAACTGCAGGTCTAAAACTGCGGTTGGCTCTCCGGGTGTGCAATTGGATGATGTAGGATTCATTAGTGATCGTTGAATAATTAACACAATTATCCAATCGCATGAGCCGTTTCAGCGCCGTTGGGTCCCGGATGTTACTGTGCGCGTCAGCGGGAGGCAAACGTTAGTTGAGGTCATATTTACGCACTCTGACGTTTATTGTGCGTATCTGTTTGTCTGCAGCATTAGCTGTGTTTAAATTATCGACTGTCTTGAGTTGGCATCAGTAATGTCTAAGCAGGACAAAAGAGGAAGGGGCAAGGTGAAGAATCAGCGAGAAACCGCACCGAGCGACGAGCCGTTCGGCGGAGACACACTCCTGTGAGTACCCCTAACGAGGCCACTCGTTTGAAGCCTCTTTAACACTAGCCGCCGCGTACTCTCCGTAAATCCCAGAGACCGTATATATATATATAAATATGGTAAATCCCCACACAAGTCTTTGAATCGCTTCCCGCGGCCTCCTTGCTCAGTTCGAGCGCTCGTGCACGTGCACGCGACACGGTAATGGCCCATTTTCAAAGGGCGCGGGGTCTGAAGCGCCGAGCAGGACACGTGACATTTAGGGTATGTGCTTGTGGTTGTGCTGTTCAAATAGAGAAGGGAGCAGGTGCCAGTTGTGTGTGCGTGGAGCTTCTGTCGTTTATACGCATATGGAGAAGGGCAGGCTGTCTCTCCATGCTGTCTCTCCGTGCCCACTCGTGCACTCTGCTGTGTTGAGCACATAAAAGAGGGAGAGGACACAACTGGACTATGGAGCCTCACCTCTGCCAGTTTCTCCTTTTCCCCATGTTCTCTATTGTAATTCATTCTAATTGTGCCTTTTCACTGCCTTTCTCGCCGATACAGAGACTTGTCTGTATGCATTGCCAAAATAACGTCCTATTTAGATTCACCAGGTATCATAGATTTTATGTGCATCATTGTATTGAGTGCACCATTTGTTATTCAGCTGAAAGCATCCAGTAGTTAACAGCGTCACAAACAACAGCTGTGCATTATTATAAATAACACAATGTTTCTTCAGCTGGAAACGCCTTCCGTGTTAGAATGAAAGATGGTGACAAATTGAGGTCCTGAATAAATGATCTTCACCCACACTCGTTAATCTAACCATGTGTGAAGTGAGTGGGCGGGAGCTAGCATTCATTATCCACTGCTTTGTACTCCATCTTTTTATGAATAAATTAATTTACCATGATATCTGATGCATTATATGGGCAAAACAAATGCAGACAGAGCCATCCATCTCCAGTGCTGGTAATTAATCAGACAAAGGGAGAGAAATAGACACCTGTAAGTGCTTCTGACAGCCGCCTCTCATGGCCGTGGCTGTTGGCATGCCATCACCCACTCCAGTGAATGCAGACGGCTGTTCAGGGACAGGAAGTGTAGCTGCTCCACAACTCCTCACTGTGCTACCAGTTATTTCTTCTCATCATCACAGTTTTAATTACTTATTCTCTCCCTCGCCCTCACCCTCCTGGTTAAGTGGGAAGTCCAAGAGGATGACTGTGGCCCCCAGATCTAGAAGGGCCCCTGGAGAGACTCGGAAAGGCTCCAAGCAGCAGAAGGTAAATTTTCATTGTCATCTGATATTTCACTTCTTAACCCAAGAGACATTAAGCTAAAGTTCAGCTTTGAGGGGCCAATTTAGCTTTAAGATGAATGTAAATGACCAAATTTGATTGTTTGGTACTGTATTTTGGCTCGGAGGTATTATGCAGCCTGGAGTAGTGTTTCCCAACATTTCCCCACACATTTGGTCTATACTAACTGGTATGAAGCAGTCATGAGCACAGAGTCTCTGGTGCAGGTCTCCCTCAGACCTGTGTCGGTGCACGCAAGCTATAAGAGAGATTATAGGACGGCATATTCCAAAACTTAAAAAAAAAGTGATTTACGACTTTGACCTCTAGTTGACCACCCCCCCCCCCCCCCCCCCCCCCCCCCCCCCCCCCCCCCCCCCCCCCCCCCCCCCTCCACCCCCCTCCCCCTACCCCTCCCCACCCCTCCCCCCTCCTCCCCCCTCTGCCCCTCCACCCCACCCCAACTCATGACATCATCATCACATTAATCACGTCAAGACGACCAAAGAGTATTAAGTTGTGCTTTGAAATTTTGCTTGATAAGGTTATTTAAATCATTATTTTGATCTTCTTTGATGTTGACTCACCGGAGCCGTATAACCCTAGACACCTGCGACACACACACACACACATACATAAACAAACACATGCACAAACACGTGCACAAACCCTAGTCACACAGACCAGCGCTAAAAGATAGGGATCTCAGACACACACACACCTGTAGTCTCACACACACACACACACACACACACACACACACACACCCACTCCCCTGAACAGAACAGGAGGATCTCAGACACACACACTCCCCTGAACAGCGCACACACCCCTAGTCACACACACACACCCACTCCCCTGAACAGAACAACGCACACACCCCTAGTCACACACACACACACACACACACACACACACACACACACACACACACACACACACAGAACCGCGCATGCGCACACAAATATGCTTACTTTGAGTAACTTCAAACAGTTAACAAAACTCTGATGAACCAATGAGGAGGCATTCTCAACACACCAATCCGGGGTGCGTGTTTAGCGCACGAGCATTTAAAGGGAGAGAGGGGGAACGTTTCCTTGAGGAGTCACCATGCAGTCTATGGTGGTATTGTCCATACAAACCATTTTTTCCTGAGAGAGGCCTCATACTGACTTAAAGCTGTAACTCTGAGGGTCCTCGGTGTCTCAGGCACACATTCTCTATATGACCTTGGCGCCTTTCTCCAATGAATTAACCCCCTGTCACTGATTACAGAGCATATACCCAGGTCTCCCATACACATGCACACACACACACACACACACTCACACACACACACACACACTCACACACACACACACACACACACATACATGCATACATGCATACATGCATACATGCATACACACACACACACACACACACACACACACACACACACACACACGCATGCATACACACACAGACACACACACACAGAGTAATATATCAAAATACATCTCCCCCACGTTAAAGAAATGTACAAAAAGGTGCTTCTAGCATCGTAGGAAGTTAGATGTTTCACTCGCGTGACCAGGACCCGTCCAAGCAAGCAAGCCGACATTTAATATGAACGCGTCTCGAGCAGGAGGTAAGACTTTGGAGTTATTTTGAATGTATTAAATTACTATAGTATTATTATGAAAGTAATAAAACGTAGCTAAACCTTAAATGTACTCATTTAAACATTTATACTATATTTCACAAATGATGTATAATAAGTTAACGTTATAATAAGTTAACACAATAATATGTATAATTATATGTATAATAAGGTAACACAATAAGTTAAAATTGCATATTGATTGAACGTTACATTTAAAACTATCTTCCATGCAATGTAGGAGTTCAAAGAGCATATTGAATGAACCTCGGTTTTCACAGAAAACTTTCGTTAGTTATCCTACACTGCCATCTAGCGACCATTTAATGTAATGATTTCATAAAAAGATTTCTGAGAACGGTTTTCACAGAAAACTTCTATCATTCTTCCATTAGTTATCCTACACTGCCATCTAGCGACCATTTAATGTAATGATTTTATAAAAAAAGATTTCAGGTTTTGAAATGTTTTTCAGATAATTTCCTACCGAAATAATATATGTCTATTGTTCATAATATCTAGATAATGAAGATGAATTTGAATACCAAGAGATTTCATTATATACTGATCTGGACGTCGAACATATAGCGATTGTACATCCTTTTCGTGCATCTCCGGGTATGTTTTATTTTAATATTATTATTTTGAATCATTATTATTCTCATTTGACTAAATTATTCTCATTTGTCTAAATTTTTTCAAAGATGATGACATCATTAATCAAGCGATGAACGACTGGGAGCCCGCTCCAGCGTTAGAATCTCAGTCAGTAATTACTGAACAGGGTCCGAACCCTTGGGAAACGCTGTCTGAAGCCAGTTCTTTGCGTTTCGACAGTGGGGAACATGCTTCACCGCTCAGAGGACCTCCTCCGTCACGTACGTTTTTTGAATGTTTTACCGAACATGATGATGTGAAAAAAATGATTTCACAATTCGATAGTAAGATTGTTTACTCATCTGTACTTTAGCCGCCAGCGCAACTTCAAATCAGGAAGACGGAGCGGGTCATCTTCAGGAACATGAACCGAATCGATATGTCATGGAGGAGGAGGAGGAGGACCTCATGACTGCTGATCTCATTCGAAGGGCAAGAGACGCTCTTGCAGCCGCTGAACATCTGAAAGTCGCGCGTATCCACGGTACGCAGAGCCAAGTGAATTCTGCCGCGTACGCAGTGTTAAGCTCAGCTAATTTGCTTATGAACGAAGCCGTTATTAGCGTCAGGGAGCCCCTTTCATGAACCAATGTGTCTAATAAAGCATTTACACGAGTTCACTCATGATATATAACAACGTGTCTAATAAAGCATTTACACGAGTTCACTCATGATATATAACAACGTGTCTAATAAAGCATTTACACGAGTTCACTCATGATATATAACATGTCTAATAAAGCATTTACACAAGTTCACTCATGATATATAACCAACGTGACTAATAAAGCATTTATGATTTACACGACTTCATTCATTGTCTTACAGAAATAAATCACAACCTGCCTGAAGACGCGACGAACCCTCACGTTTTAGAAGCCGTAAATTCTCTGAATGAAGCATTGGCAATACCTATCGATTACAATGCTCAGAGCCCCGATGTCAGATCCGAGATTACACAACCAGAACAACAATACGATTGTTTCCAAGAACTAGAACAATATCTTATAGATTTAAATCATACAGTAAATCCTTACGTTTTAGAAGCCGTAAATTCTCTGAATGGAGGATTGGCAATACCTATCGATTACAATGCTCATAGCCCCGAAGCCAGAACCGAGATTACACAACCAGAACAACAATACGATTGTTTCCAAGAACTAGAGCAATATCTTATAGATTTAAATCATACAGTAAATCCTTACGTTTTAGAAGCCGTAAATTCTCTGAATGGAGGATTGGCAATACCTATCGATTACAATGCTCATAGCCCCGAAGCCAGAACCGAGATTACACAACCAGAACAACAATACGATTGTTTCCAAGAACTAGAGCAATATCTTAGAGAATTAAATAGCCAAACCTCTGATAATCAAAATAACGTACCGATTGAAATTGATGAGGAGAGACCAAATTATTCTCACCCCATGATCAATATTGACGCCGAACAAGTAGGCTGTGGAGCGGCTACAGACCCGAGCATTAGAATTAAAAAGAGGGAAAAGTTCAATAACACAGAAATTAGAAGGAAAGTAAATTTCTCCTCATTAGAGGACATCAGCAGTTTCTCTGATTTTCACAACCACGTTTTAGGGATTATAGATGAGATGGTAGACGTTGCTCGCGAAGCCGTAGAACCGAACGACGTCATGATTTTTCAAATTCACGGACCTAATCTGAGCATTTCAGAACCTATTGAAGTGACCTCTGAGGGAGTAGCGTTAGATTCGTTTCTATCACCTCTCGAGAAAGCTATGCAGAGCAACCATGAAGTGTTGATGAGCGACGCCGTTGATTTGGTGATTCAATTAGTGCACGCTCCGAGGGGAGGGGGTGGGGACAGGAGAAAATTATCAGGCCTCCTCCATTCCGAAGTTGTAAGGAAAAAGCTCAAGCATTTATACGTTTTTCTAAACGAGGGTAATAATTTGTGTTTCGCGCTGTGCGTCGCTAAGCTGTTGAATCCTGGGAGGAGTCATTTTGAGATATGTAGGATAGCGGAACAGTTACAGAGAGATGCGGGATTAAGACCCCAAGACGAAGTCGGGTTTGCGGACGTACATCGATTTGAGAGTCATCTCAACTGTAAAATTGTAGTATTGCACCGTACCGTCTCCAAAAAAGGATATTCATTTTTTCAAACCTCTGAAATCCCCAATGATCGGACTTTGTTCATATTTTTACACGATAAACATTACTATGGTGTAAAAAACATAAAAGGACTTCTAGGCGCGGCTTACTTCTGCAATTACTGCTACGCTACTTACAATGACCGCAGGAGTCACAGTTGTAAATACGCGTGCGGCGTCTGTAACGATTCCGAATGTCACAAACACAAACAGAAGAGTCTCTTACAATGCCCGGACTGTCTAAGACTGTGCAGATCTCAGTACTGTTATGACAAACACAAGGAGTCGAAAAAGACGAATGAAAACATTACGTACACATTATGCGAAAGAGCGTACTATTGCGCACAATGTAACACGATGGTTAAAACATCATTCGCTGGGCAGAAGTCTCATAAATGCATCGGTCAAAGCTGTAGTCTCTGTGGGGAGAAGATGGATAAACTGTTTAATCACCAGTGTTTTATCGAACCTCTAGAGAAAGAAAAGCGGAGCAACAAACTCATCTTCTACGATCTAGAATGCCATCAAGCGACGGGTGTGCACGTTGCAAATTTTTTATGTTGCATGGATTTTAAAGGAGAAACGTGGACGTGGTCCGGGGAAGACTGCGTCAAAAAATTCTTTGCAAAATTCCGCAAGCCCGCATACAGCAACTATATGTTCATAGCACACAACGCTAGAGGATACGATTCCTATCTCCTGCTTAACTACCTGGTGAAAGAAGGCGTAGTTCCTAACATCGTAGCACAAGGCAGCAAAATTCTGTGTTTTACCGACCCCGAGTTTAATCAGAGGTTTATCGACAGCCTATGCTTCATGCCTATGAAACTCTCCGCAATGCCTAAAGCTATGGGGTTCGAGTCAGACGCTAAAGGATACTTTCCACACTATTGGAACATCCCGGAACATCAGGACTATGTAGGGCCTTACCCCGCTCCCGAATTCTACGGTGCCGACAGCATGATGCCCAAAGATCGCGAGGAGTTCTTCCGTTGGTACGAAGGGGTCAAAGGAGGAATCTTTCTATTCAAGAAAGAGATGGCCAAGTACTGTAAGAACGACGTAAAGATTTTGAGGCGAGCCTGTCTGATATTCAGGGAAGAGATCTTGGAAAGCACACAAGTCGACCCCTTTAGTTGCATCACCATAGCCAGCGTGTGCATGAAAATCTTTAGAACAAAGTTTCTTTCTCCACACACGTTGGCCATTCCACCGTTGGATCATTACGTCAGGGGACAGAAATCTTTTTCGTCTTCTTCTATCCAATGGTTGGAGTATGTGGCGCAAAAGCGGAAGATAAACATTCAGCACGCTCTGAACGGTGGGGAAGTGAAATTTGGTAAATACGCCGTGGACGGATACAGCGAGCACAAAGGCGTGCGGAGAGCGTACGAGTTTTTAGGGTGTTTTTATCACGGCTGTGATAAATGCTTCGCTTCGCACGAGCATCACCCTCTGACCCAAGGTACGACATACGGGAGTCTACTCGAGAGAACGAAGACGAGAATTCAACACTTGAAGCACACTTACGATCTGCGAGTGACCTCGATATGGGAACACGAGTGGAGCGAGATGAAAAAGACCGACGAGGATGTGAAAAGTTTTCTGAAATCATTTGACTTTCCAGAAAGGTTAAATCCCCGCGATGCTTTGTTTGGGGGGAGGACCAACGCGTTAAATCTGCACTACGTGGCTCAACCCGAGGAGAGGATCGATTACTACGACTTCACATCTCTCTACCCATTCGTCAACAAAACAAAGACCTACCCCCTCGGACACCCCGTGGTTGTATTCAAGGACTTCCTACCGATAGAACAATATTTCGGTATAGTCAGAGTCAAAGTTCTGCCCCCCAGAGGCTTGTGGGCGCCTGTTCTGCCCTACAGAGTAAACGGCAAACTCACCTTCCCTCTCTGTAGAACCTGCGTGCTACATCGGCTGTCGGAGTGCGAGCATAGCGACGACGAAAGAGCCCTGACGGGTACTTGGTGCACTCAAGAAGTGATCAAAGCCGTCGAAAAAGGCTACGTGGTGCAGAAAATCTTTGAAGTCTGGCATTTCCCCTTACGCTCCGACACCCTGTTTGCGGATTACATTAAAATGTTTTTGAAAACTAAACAGGAGAGCAGCGGGTACCCCTCCTGGGTAAAATGTGCGGCGGACGAGGAGGAATACCTGAGAGGGTACGAGGAACATGAAGGAATTCGTCTGGACGCTGGGAAAATAACGCATAACCCCGCCAAGAGATCTGTGGCTAAACTAGCTCTAAATTCTCTCTGGGGAAAAATGTGTCAGCGGCCCGACAGACTGAACACGACTCTGATCACGCAGCCTGAAATGTTTTTAAAGTTTATTTTTTCAACGAGCATCAAAGTCAGGGACTTGTCGTTCTTGAACGACGATGTAGCGCTTGTGCAGTGGCGACAGGCCGACGTCAGATGCATGGACCCCGGCGTCTCAAACGTTTTCATAGGCGTTTTCACGACCGCCTACGCCAGACTGGAGCTTTACGAGCTCATGGACAAATTGCAAAGAAGGGTTCTTTACACAGACACAGATTCGGTGGTGTTTGTCTCCCGTGACGGAGATTGGATGCCGCCGTTGAGCGATTATTTGGGGGGACTCACCAGCGAACTCTCTGAAGGCGACAGCATTGTAGAGTTTGTCAGCGGAGGGCCAAAAACGTACGGTTTCCGTACATTAAAGGGTGAGAACGTTATGAAGGTTAAGGGGCTCACGTTAAATTACACCAACGATAAACTAGTCAACCTGAAATCTTTGACGGAACTGGTCGACGAACACGTTAAAAACCCCTCCCGTTCTAGGGAGATAATGACGTCCCGCAACATGATTGTCAGGGATAAAATAGGCTTCCTCCTAAAAAACAAAACACAACAGAAAAGGTTCAGGATCGTGTACGATAAGCGCATTTTGCTGCCCGATTTCAGGACTCTGCCCTACGGGTATTAAGCTTTAACATTTTTGGGTCTCCGGTCATGGAGCATTTTGATGCTAGGTTTCAGCTACCATTTTCTTGTATAGTTTGCGGACCCAGTAACTGTGGAAAATCTTTTTTTATTAAAAAGTTGTTGGAAAAATGTAATGAAACGATGTCTAAAGTCCCGGATAATATCGTTTGGTGTTATACATGTTGGCAACCTCTGTACGATGATTTGATGAACAAAATAAATGTTCGTTTTGTTCAAGGAATACCCGAATCTCTGTGTGACGACCAACTGTTTCCTATAGATAGGACTAACCTTCTCATTTTGGACGATCTCATGAACGATGCCAGCAAAAACGACGAGATTGAAAAAGCGTTTACAAAATACACGCATCACAGAAACTTGAGCGTTTTGTATTTGGTGCAAAATCTTTTCTTTCAAGGTAAGACTAGTAGAACCATCAACCTGAATGCAAACTACATGGTTTTATTTAAAAATCCCAGAGACAAGTCGCAGATCAGCGTACTGGCGCGTCAAATGTACCCCGGAAACTCAAAATACTTTATAGAGTGCTTTCAAGACGCCGCCTCTAAACCTTACGGCTATTTATTAGTAGACTTGAAAGCTCAAACGCCAGAGGAGCTCCGTCTTAGGTCAAGCGCGTTTTCCTGGGAGAACCCCGCCGTGTACGTCCCCAAGAAGAAAAAATTCAAATAACGCCGGGAAAGAAAATGTCGGCTCGACTAAGGACGAACCTACCCGCGTTGAAAACCTTATATAAGTCACAACCCCGACGTAGGAAGGTTATATTACACGAAGCTTCGCCGGAACTCATACTTTCTATATGCGAATTGGCTTTTAATCTGCTCCGCGGGAACATTCCTCTGACCGCTAAACAGTACCGTGTTTTGAAAAGACAGAAAAAGTGGATAAAACTTTTTGCGAATAAAAGAGCTTCTGTAGCTACAAAGAGAAAAGCTATTAACCAGCACGGAGGTTTCCTTCTCCCTCTGCTCAGCGTAGCCGTTCCCTTTATAAGCAGCCTGCTATCGGGCAAAGGATAAAAAAATGGAGACTGCTGAGAAGATGTATTTGGTTCCTCAACATCAATTAGATATGCTTAAAAATGCGTCGACGGGTAAAGAAAATATAAGACGGACCGTTGAAAATGATTTAGACGCGGTTATGCGTCACATTTTATCTAGGACGGACATGAATCCCTACGACAAGGCTAAACTTTACTCCGCGGCTTTGCAAAGATTTTTAAACGTCGTTAAAAGAGGCGAAGAAGAGGAAACGTCGCGATTAACCCTATCCCTCCCCAAGGAACCGATCAGCCAGATACAGGATCAACCGGTAGATCTAAGCGTGACCAAGGACGAGATGGTAAAAGAGGTTATCGAAAACGTACCGGCGAGAGCCAGAAAAAACGCCTCCTACATTCTGGACAAAATAGCTAAATCGGGTCAAACGGCATCGTGGAATGATGAGGGAGAGCTTGTTTTCCAAGGAAAAACGATTAAAGGCTCGCACATGCTGGACTTGATTAAAAACCTCACGGCTACCCACAAGATACCCGACAACAGACGCCCCCTAGGTTGGAATGAAATACTACACGCGGTAGCTACATTAAATGTACCGTATTCCACCATTCCTAATGACGCCGTACGTCAAAAAGTGTCGACCATTAAAAACTCGACGAGTTTCGCCCCTGCTAGTTCCGATTCAACTAGTTCTGATTCAACTAGCTTGAGTTCTGATTATGCTTTTAACTCTTCGGCGTGGGTGAATTTTGATTAAGGACATAAAGACAACAATAGGCGGTTGTATCGTTTATTTGTTCATTGTAATTACAATTTATTAATAAAAAATACTAAAAGACAAAATGGCGTCCGTCTAATCTTTTACAGAGCATTTAAACTTTTCGCCGGAACACGCTCGCTGATTACAAGTAACGGAACATCTCTTATTCAGTCTAGTGTACATTTTTTTGACAAAAGCTACAACCATTTTATCGTTGATTTTTACATCGTCCTTATAATTCGATATAACTTGATTAAACGATCTTCCTTTAGCCCTTTGACATAAAAAGAAAACGCAGTGAGGGCCGCAGCAAACGGAATCAAAGCTCTGAACTTGTGTAGAGTTATGTCTTATTTCTTTGCAGTTCTTTTTCATAAATGAATAAATAGATTTAGGAAAGAGTTCGTAGTCTGGAGGGTTACCGTAAGAATCAAAAAATTCTCCGGACCTTTCGTCGTTCAGACACAGGGCCAACCAGTGCTCCCCGGGCATATGACTGGGGTGCGTGTTTACGACAAACATGGCGGGAAAGCGTTTCAGCTTAATGCTAGGTAGCCGGTCGCAGGGAACCACTCCCGAAAAGACTTTCTCCAAAGCGCGGCAGCTTCTCATCACCTCGGTAAGTTCTCCGGTGTCCATGCGTTTTTATTGGTAGTCGATGAGCACGTTACGGTGGTTATTTATTTGCAGTATGGTATCGAACGTTGCGTAAATAACGAGATTTATGGTCCTCGGCAGAGGATTTTTAAACCGGAGTTCCATTCTCATATTTCCGGACTTTATCAGCGACAGATGCTGCCCTCCTTCATCGTCGGGGGATAGATTGAAAGCCAGCAATGTGTAGCCTCCTATGTACTCTTCACGACCGATGGAAAGAGCTTGATCTTTAAGGTGTTTTCCCGAAGCCAGAATTAGCGAGTGATATTCGCGAACGGCGTTACCGGCTTGAAAATTCGGTTGAAAAGGCTTAGCGGGATGTTGGGTTCCGTCCACGTAGAGTGCGATAAACTCCGTGTCGTAGTGTTTGAAATTAAAGGGGTTTTTATTGTAGGCTCCTACGTACGCGTCGTTATCCACCATTCCTATAACGACGGTTTTTGGAAGAGGGCCCAGGAACAGATTTTCTTGGGTGCATACGCGGCTCCCCGCGGGTAAACTGAAGGTCTTCATGCACACCCTTTCCATGGGGTACTTGGCTGTGGCGTTCAGAAGCGCGTGCGCGTGGCCCAACTTCACAGCGGGAGACACGGTGACTTTTTTCACAAAAAGAGAAGCCGTGAGTATTTTTATAACGTAGTCCGTCTGTCCTTCTTTCATCAGACAAAACTCGTCTTTACTCCTTACAAATTTAATTTTCAGGTCCACTCCGTTCAGTAAAAATTTATCCTGAAAAAATATATCGGAGTGAATGTATCCGATCAGGTCAAAGGGACTACTTTCGCCGCTAAACGCGGCTCTGCTTCTGAGACCCATGTTCCGGCCCGCCGGGTCCGTAGCATCCATATGCTCCGCAGTGTCCTTGTAAAACATACCGCTTGAAAACTGAGTCTCCAGCGTGTCCTTGCCGTAATTCATGAGGCATTCCATGACTGCTCTGTAAGGGTACGTATTACTCGACTGACTGATGAGTCGGTCTCCTAGCATAACGTCCACTTGTGAAAAAAGGGAGGCTATCGGGTAGTTCACGACTCCGACCTTTGCGTCGGCGGCTATGTCGGTTCCGTCAGGGTTTGTGATTTTACATCTTAGGTATAAAAAAGTGTTGTTGAGATCCAGGTAATCGTCGCTATTACCCGCTACGTAAAAATCTATCGGCGCCCCTCCATCTGCAACGGATGAAAGCGGTGGTATTTCCACGTACGCGTACTTTTCGATACTCGTTTGAGTATAAGGCAGAGTGAAGATATCCAGTTCCGTTTTGGCGCATTCGGTCGACATACTATGCAGAAAGGCCATAGCTGTTCTAGAAGATGTTCAGTTTTCTTTTGTTGTCGGAGGAAGGACGTTTACCGCTTCTTCGTTTGGTTTTATTCTTCACTTTGACCTTACTCGCGACGACGTTGCGTTTTTTATACGATGACGCGAGGCGTCTTCCGGGAGGACACCTAGCGTTCCTGCGGGCAATGGCGGCGAGTCCCGATCCCTCTTGCTTCTTGGCCACAAAGTTGCTAATCACGTCGCCTACTATCCCTTTCGCGGCGGTTTTTAAATGAGGCGTTGCAATAGAGAATCCTCTTTTGATAAGGGGAACCGCCATCCTAAAAAGCGATTTGAACATACCACCGAGTCCCGCCCCATACATGACCGGGGATCCTTGGAACCCCGGAAGACCATTTCCGGCTTGATGCTTATAGTAGTCCACATAGATCTGAGGATCTCCGTAACTCGTTCGATGCATTTTTTTTTTTCTTTCTTTCTTTTCTTCAAATGCAGAATGAATGTTTTACCGGTCTAAAGTGAAGTTTAGCTATAACTTTCCCGTATTGAAAAGGTACTTCGATATTTTGATCGGATTTGATTTCGACGGTTATATCGTTTATGAGAGCTTTGGTAACACGTACGTAGTGTGGCTTATCATACGTTACTGTGACGAAATCGTGTTTATTCCCCCCTATATGTACGCATCTCAACAGAGGCACAAAGCTGTCCCCCACTCTCTGATATTGTATAATATCGGTATACATGAACAATGAGTAAATCCCTCCGCGAAGATCCGTAGGGAAGGGTGCCTCCGGCTCTTCCTGCATGAGGTGTTTGGATGCCAGACCGAGAATAAGCGAAAGGTTACCTTTAGCCTCCAAACAATAGGGTTTGGTGGAGGCCGCAAGTCGGATTTTGTTTATCAACGGACGGTATTCTAACTTTAGTTCGGGGTCAAAAGATTTCATCTTCTTATTCATTTCCTTTACGATGAGGTTTATGTCATCGTAATACCCTTGCGAAATAAAAAACCTCTTGCTCTCGACGCCTTCCCTTCTAACTATAAAGGTAGGTTCCATGCCGTTCTTCTCATGCAGATTGAACCACGTGTTAGGATATTGCACCTCCGCGAGTGCTACCTCCCACTCACCAGACAACTCTATAGGTTTTAAGAAATGCGTCCTGTAGCTCGAAATTCTGTTATTGGGGTATACGCCTCTCGAAGCGTTGCTCGGGAGAGTAACGAAGAATCCGCTTTCCTCCATGATTACGGAGTTATAATTTTATGCAAAAGTACAACGCCTCCTTTTATCCTTTCACGATGTCGCGGATTTCCTCGGCAGGAATCCACGAGTTAAACTTGTCCGGCCATCCGACCCACTTGACCAGACAAATCTTCTTTCGGTTCCTAGTCTTTTCAGATATAATCTTTTCTATTTTAAAAGCCTTATCTTTACCGAGTATAATCTTTTGCAGCTCCTGCTCGTAAAAGGTTCCTTGTAAATTTTCACCGTCGTAATCTTGCAGTTTGTATACGGGAGGATCTCTCCCTATTCGTTCAGAAACGGTAAAATATTCATCCGTAAAGTTCTGTACGTAACCTTTCTCAAACTGATGTTTTAATCGCGAAATTCTAACGGTATCGCCGACTTTAAACTTGAAACTCAATTTTTTTCTTTGCTCTCTCGGCGCAAACAATCCATACAGGGTTTTAAAAACTTTGAAAGAGTTTCCCTCGTTCACTTCTGAGGGCTTCATTTTGATGCTGCTATGATAGCTGCGGTTGTAGGCGTGAACCAGGTCTTGCACCACGTCTACGTATTTTCTCGTATTGACGGCCGTGAAGTATCTCCACATTCTGGTTTTTAACGTCCTGTTGAACCGCTCACACACGCAGGCTTTCTGTCCGGTCCCGGTAGCAAAGTGAACGATGTTATTGTTTTTCATTAATGCCTGGAATCTGTTGTTAAAGAATTCTTTCCCTTCGTCGGTTTGAAGTTTTTTAGGAACCCTCCTCTCCTTGAGAATCGATTCGAAGGCCTTGGTAACCTCGACGCCGGTCTTGTTCTTTAGGACGCGCACCCACGCGTATTTGGATAGTATATCTATACAGGTTAGCATGAACTTTGCACCGTCGTTATGCTCCGATAAGCCGGACATATCTACCAGATCGGCTTGCCATTGCTCGTCAATGTGTTTCACGACTACTCTGTTTCTTTTAAATTTCCCTGAGACCGGTTTATGTAGAGTGTAAGCATCCTGCGCCGCTAACCAGGTTTTGATTTTTTCAGCATCTACTTTTTTACCGGTCTTCTCCTCAACGCTCCTTTGCAGACCCGCTACCCCACCGTAAGACCCGGGGTTTGAGGGGTTATAGTAAATCTTTTTCAGCAAACGTTCGGTCATGTTGATCCGAATACAATGATGCAACAAATACGTTGTTTCGTGGTTTTATTATCAAACTTGGCACATGAGATTACATTGCTTAATAGTTTTTATAAAACAAAACTTGACATGAGATTACATTGCTTAATAGTTTTTATAAAAAGAAAATGGCAAATGAGGATACATTGCTTAATAGTTTTTATAAAAAGAAATTGGCAAATGAGGTTACAATGCTTTATGGTTTCATAAACAAACTTTTGGCAAAAGAGATTACATTTATATTATGTTCATTTAATAATGAAAGAGTATGTTCAAAGGCTTCTTTTACATCAACCTTTTCATCTTTACTTAGTTTCAAAACACACACGTCGGTTACAAAGGTGAAAATGCATAATAGGTGAGCGTCTTTACATACAAAGGGTTTTTCAAACATGCAAGAAAGAATGCGTGATATATACGTATGCGCCGGATAACTAGTATTATTGGCTTCGGTGATCAGAGAACTCCATAGACCGCTAGATTCCCGTACTACACACATCAGTTTTTTTAAAGCAGATAATCTCTCATCGGCGAGATCGTAAGCTGTGACGTCGACGGTGTTGCTGAACAAAGAGATCATGTCCCTTATTAATTGATTGTTCTCGGATGTAGAACCGTCACGCCTGCTGACCAGGTTTCCCATAGTTTAGAACATTTCCTCTCAATTTTCAGACTGTTGAGGCTTCTTTTTCAGACGACTCGTCAAGGGCCATGGTTTCTTGCAGCGTCCAAATGTCCTTAAGGCGCTCCTGCAGGTCCTCGCACAGATCCTGACTTTGCTCTTCAATCTCTCTCAGAGCATCTTTGATGTTACTTTCGTGTTTTAGCTCCATCATCATCGCCTCAGCAGCGGCGGAGATCTTGCTGTGAGGAGGTGGATTTGAGACACCGCACATATTCAGCGCTACGGTCACCGTTTGCGGGAACCACGGCTTGAACACCTTCTTAAGCAGCTTGGGTAGGTTCAGACAGAAATAGCTAGGGCCAGGGTCGCTCAGGCATTGGTGCTGACGTTGACTCGGGTGATCGATAGCGCATCCGTTGCAGTTTTCCTTGATATCCTTATCGATAATCCCATCCAGCAGGGTTCCGATCACGGTTCGAATGATCTTTAGCACCTTCGTGCTGAGAACGCCGTCTATCTCATCGGCTGTTTTTTTCGACTGAAGGTGTTTCGGGAGGCACGTTCTCTTTATCTTCAGGATCTGAAGGAGGCTGTTCTTCGTCGTCATTAGAGCTCGACGAGGAAGAGGTCTCGAGATCCTCCTCTAGGCTCGCCATGTCGATGATGACCAGTTTGTCGATGATGACCAGTTTGTCTTGCTCGGCTATGGTCGGCTCATTTATATCGGATGATGAGGAGTGGGAGGAGTCCTCCTCGTAGGGTTCCTCGATGATTTGCGACGGAGGCACGACTTTTTCTTCTTTGCACTCCTCAAACATGCCGTACAGATTCGTCTTAATAGTTTCAATGCCCATGTTTTTCATCATATTCTTGAACAGATTATCGACCAAGGCGAAATACTTTAGCAAGTGGTACCAGTTGAGACGCCCGTACTTCACCTCACCATTTTTCCCAGCGTCATCTCCGGGAGCCCCGCGTTTACGCGAGCAGGTCACCGCCAAACAGAGGTCTACTACTCCCTCGGCGAGCATACACGCTCGGATGTTGAAAACGTGGTACGGGCTTCTGTAACCTTTCCATTCGTGCTCCTTAATAGTATGAAGCGGCACTTCTCCTCTCTCCACAAGGTATTCAAACTCTGTACGCCATCTTCTGAACTCCTTCCAGTCGTACAGATCGTATTCCACTTTCTCTGTAGCATTCTCAAATACAAGGCCGGCCGTATTTGGGATCGTGAAGAAGGTAACCGTGCAGGTGTTCTCGTCAAAAAAGTACCCTCCGGCACCCCTTCCATCTTTCAGAGGCCAGTAGCGTTGAGTGTCGCCCTGCGCCATCGGATCGATTCTTCTTTTCCATTTGAAACTTTTTTTAGGAGCGTACGGACAATCGCTTACCACCATAGACTGCATGGTGACTCCTCAAGGAAACGTTCCCCCTCTCTCCCTTTAAATGCTCGTGCGCTAAACACGCACCCCGGATTGGTGTGTTGAGAATGCCTCCTCATTGGTTCATCAGAGTTTTGTTAACTGTTTGAAGTTACTCAAAGTAAGCATATTTGTGTGCGCATGCGCGGTTCTGTGTGTGTGTGTGTGTGTGTGTGTGTGTGTGTGTGTGTGTGTGTGTGTGTGTGTGTGACTAGGGGTGTGTGCGTTGTTCTGTTCAGGGGAGTGGGTGTGTGTGTGTGACTAGGGGTGTGTGCGCTGTTCAGGGGAGTGTGTGTGTCTGAGATCCTCCTGTTCTGTTCAGGGGAGTGGTGTGTGTGTGTGTGTGTGTGTGTGTGTGTGTGTGTGAGACTACAGGTGTGTGTGTGTCTGAGATCCCTATCTTTTAGCGCTGGTCTGTGTGACTAGGGTTTGTGCACGTGTTTGTGCATGTGTTTGTTTATGTATGTGTGTGTGTGTGTGTCGCAGGTGTCTAGGGTTATACGGCTCCGGTGAGTCAACATCAAAGAAGATCAAAATAATGATTTAAATAACCTTATCAAGCAAAATTTCAAAGCACAACTTAATACTCTTTGGTCGTCTTGACGTGATTAATGTGATGATGATGTCATGAGTTGGGGTGGGGTGGAGGGGCAGAGGGGGGAGGAGGGGGGAGGGGTGGGGAGGGGTAGGGGGAGGGGGTGGAGGGGGGGGGGGGGGGGGGGGGGGGGGGGGGGGGGGGGGGGGGGGGGGGGGGGGGGGGGGGGGGGGGTGGTCAACTAGAGGTCAAAGTCGTAAATCACTTTTTTTTTAAGTTTTGGAATATGCCGTCCTATAATCTCTCTGCTATATTTGTTCAGCACTCATTCTGTTAATAATCTTTCAGAGCAAATTCTGAGCTGTCATTATAGGTGGTGCAGATTTGCCATTTACACTAGAGCACTTTTTATCTGGTCTTATCCTGACAGCTAGATATTTTGGCTGTGTGAACATGATACTTTTGGCAGTGTGTGTTGCCAGCCTGACCTCATTTGGTCCCGATGGCAGGACCAGGACATCTGATATTGCTGGCTGCCTGTGGCCGACCCGTGATCCGTGTCCAGATTCTTGTCTGTGTGAAAAGATTTTGATCTTTTCCCTCATTTTGTTTGTTCCCAAGTCTGTTCGCATGCACACACACACGCGCCCACACACAGTGCAGCCTGCCTTGATCCAGTGACGCTTGAGTGACGTTAACGTGGCTTGTGTGAGTTTTAAATTAAACTAATCCTTGAAAATCTGTAGGCCATAGATTGCAGTGGTGAGCAAGGATGACTCCCGAAACACGAGGGGGGGCCTACAAGGGGTCGCTTCAGTGGTCATGTGGAGATTGAGTCACCCTGACGCATTCATCTGACCCTTAAAACGGACCTTGCCCATATCATAGTGATCACCACCACTATGTGGTAAACAGTGTTGTATAAGACTGAGATGGGGCAAAGGTTTTTGGAAGGGTATCCCAAATCAGTGACACATTTCACATTTGTTATGATTTTGCAAGGCAGATTGTTTGTTTATAGAGGTAATGTTTGGCGTCGGCCTTGATTTATTTAAATGTCATAAAAGAAATAATAATACTAATAATAATAGAATAAAATGGAGAATGGAAAGAAGAGCAGTTTCTGTGAGGTAAACACAGCCCAGTACGACCACGCCCACCCCTGCCAGCGCGACAACGCCCACCCCCGCCAGTGCAACCACGCCCACCCCCTGCGACCACGCCCATCCCCGCCAGTATAAAGAACATGACTGGTTTGCTTTTTCTATCCTCCCTTTCCATTTCACTACTGACAGGATTCTGCATGATACTGATGGTTTGCTGAAGGGTTACGGGCTAAAACTCAAACCTAAACAAACAGTCCCTTCAATAATAAAACATTTGAAAGAGATTCTGACCTTTAGCACAACATGCCTTGTTAAGACATAAGTATTAGACCCTTGATTATTGTGTTTGCTGTTAATCACCTTACTTTCCTAGCAATGTATTTTGTATGTGTTATTCCAATTCAGGTTAAGAGTCCTAAAGAAGAAAACGTGGAGTTGGGCGTGGCTGCTGACGTGAGGTCTGGAACACTGCTCTTTTCTGTCTTCGTCTCACGTGTCTACTCGCTGTCACTGAGGTGGTGACACCCTCCCACTGTCCGGGTCTTTGTGCACGGCTTGTCCACCATCGCTCTGCTCCTAACACAGGAGACTTCACCAGTGCACTCTCATGTTCTCCCTCTGAGAACTAATCATTCTGGATTTGTCTTAGTCTCTACAAAAAACCTGATTAGCCCCTCTTTAATCACACAATGGCTCAATCAGAGGGTCCTTTTGTAAATCACACTCTTCTGATTGTCAGGGGGAGGTTGATTTTCAGGGAAGAGGTCAAATATTAAAATAAGAGACCTATTCCTTAGTTAATCTCTGTAGAAGGAGGTTGAATGGAACACAATGCTATAAAGGTAACTAATTAATTAATTGGGTTCAGTCACCTCATTTTTTGTTTAATACATGCTGTATTGCAATGAAGCTTGTTTTTTTTAGTTATTCTAGTGACTAATTACTGTAATTATATAATTATGAGTTCCGGTTAAGCAACATTGTGTAATTGCTGTAATTATTTTTTTTGCTACTGGACAATGAATGTCTTGTAGTTTTTACGAATGTGAAGGACCCTTAGTAAATGTTGGTACCCAGGCCTTCCACTGACTCTGCTTTCTGATTGGCCAGGTTTCAGTTAAAGATGAAGAAGGAGGCAGACGATGATGACTTTGCGACGGGAACAAAGGCGAAAGTTAAGAAGCGTAAGAGGGTGTCTGCAGATGGCCCAGCGTCTTCCACAGTCCTCTCTGTGTAAGTGACGAACTCTAATGTTTCGAGCAAGAGCCATTGGCAAACACACTGGCTTTATGAACATTTAGAGTGCTGTTATGTAGACAATAAAGCACTGTTGTAATTTACTCTGGACACCAGTCTGCTAATTGCTCTAAATGTTTCACTGCTGTACAAATAGTCCAATATCACCTGCATACATCGTTACAGGAATGGATCTGTGCTGCATGTTCCTGTGTTTTCACAAGTGCCGGTTCATCAATAGGGGGCACTGGGGGGCCGCCCCCATCAAATTATCCAGAGAATCAATACTACTTGGACATAAAAACTTATGTAAATTATATATTGAAAATGAATTATGAAAGTAGTAATTCTGGCCATTATCGTTTCTTAAAAAAAAAAAAAAAAAAAATCAAGAATTCTATCTGCTGAATGTCTGTGACATTACATGTGTACCGTATACTTCCTGTGTGTGGGGTGCCGGACTAAAGCGTGTCTCTAGGTCCTTAAACTTTTGGCAAGCACGTGATCTGCAGAAGCTCTTTAATTGGCTGCCTTAAAGCTTGCTGTAGGGTGCAGCTCTCCACCCCGGACACACCTACTTTTATCGGTAGCCTTTCAGTATTGTTAATTATTTTTCTTCTTATCCGATTGGACAATCCTTGATGACTACTGTTAGCAGCTTGTTAAGAAGACGTGGAAGATTTAACTCAGATTTAACATTTACATTTCAAATTGGTACATAATTTCTTACAAATTAAGGAAAATTCACAATGTTTGAGGGGTTTTAGGGGAAGCATAGCATCACCCAGTAACTAGATGAAGGTTACAGAAGAGGTGACAAAATCAGCATATCTTGTCTAGAATAATTGATTGTGTAAATCACAATTTGAGTATTTTAGCTGGCTTTGCGTGGCCATGATCAGAGCAAGAACCCTGATAAGGCCGGGATATTCCGCGGGGTGGTGGATATTCCGGGATATTCCATGGGGTGGTGGATTTTGTTGCTTCCCTTGATGGGGTTTTGAAAGAGCACCTTGAGAATGCCACTGTGTTTAAGAGAACTTCTACAACTGTACAGAATGAGCTACTGGGCTTTATGTTGTCTGTTGGGAACAAATAATCAAAGAAACTCAGAGCAGGAATTTTCTCTCAATCCAAGACGATGATTATTGCCACACGGTGCCGAGTTGTGCTTGTTCTGCGTTACTTGATGATAATGTGCAAGAGTTTTTTTTCCTCTGCAGTTCAGCTACGGCTGATTCCACTGCTTTGGCACTAAAAGAGCGTTGCTATCCTTCCAGAGGATCCAAACTAAGCTCACCTGGCAGGCACATGATAGAGCCAGTCTGATGCAAGGTGCCATGGCAGGGGTTCAGAGGAAGATACAAGACGTGTACCCAAATGCCCACTACACTGCTATGCACATCAACTCAGTCTGAGAATGCAACAGGACACGTCTCGCATCACCGAAGTGAGATTTTTTCTTTTTCTAACCTTGGTGGGTTTGCCAGCTTTTTTTCTCAGATCACCCAAACGCACAGGTGCTCTTGGTAATGTTGCGGCACACAGACGACCACCATCCAGTAACGCCAGATGGAACTTTCACAACTGTGCCATCAATTTCGTGTTTGAACACAGAGAAGACCTCATCCAGTGTTTTGAAAGCATACGAGACTCTGTGACCTTGACCCCATTACTGTCAGAGAGGCAGGAGCATTTGCCATGCTACTGGAGAATCGTGATTTTTTTTTTTGGTTCTTTCTGTGACTGCTTCACCACATTATACCCCTTGTGGACACTCTCCTGAAGAAGGACGTAGATTGAGTCCATATTGGGGACGCCATCCAGCAGTCCCTGCACGACATACAAAAGATCAGGTAGCAGCGGTGTTCCTTTTGTCCAGTTGTTGTGGTTGTTATTATTTTTATGTTGAATTTCACAGAAATTCTCTCCATTCCATTGTTGGACAAAGCGGTGTAGGTGGCTCTCCTCCAGCGAGGAGGCGTCCGTCACATAGTCCAGAAGACCATGAAAGGACTGCTGCAGAGGTATGTTTCTGTTGTAAAAAACTGTGTGCGTGTTACACTAGAGTGGGGTGGTGGTGGGGTTTTTTTTTATTTATTTATTTTTTTTTTAAAGATGGGGTCCATCATGTATTGTTAGTATTAAAGGAAAAATACCCTTTATTTAGTTTTGAGAAAATGTTTAAGATAATTTCACACAGACTTTTTACCTTAAGGGTATATACCGGTACTAAGGCATTTACTCACAACTGAACATCAGCGAAAAACCATTGTAGGAAATGCATTTTAAAATGATCAGACAAGCATCATAGAAATGTATCAATGTCCACAAGTAAAGGTTAGATATAAATTTTAACTAGATGCATTTTTAACTGGACCACATAAAATTACGGAACATACAGCAAAAACGACTTGAATTGTTCCATATTTAGATTGAACGTGTTGCATGGATTTTTCAAATCTTGTAGGTGAAATGGTCATCTTTTCATCAGTACACAATATTTATTTTATCCTCTTTCTAGGTCTGTGATACCATACTGGGACACACACGCCAGGGAACACTTTTTCTTTTCAAATTTGTCAGTACTACCCTGCTACAGGGGGACAGGTTTGAGCAGTACAAGACAGTTTTTCCTGAAGCTGCACTGAGCAACACTTTGAAGGCCTATCCAGTGCCCAATGGAATTAAGCTGAAGACAGAGCTCGGTCTCATCTACGGCAAGGACGAGGCTTACTCCAGCTGTTTATAGAAAATAATCTTGAAGTTTTTCAGAAAGTGCCATTCTTCAGGAAATCCTCATCACTGCACCCATAACCCCAGCTGAAACTAAGAGATGCTTTTCAACCCTAAAAAGATTGAAAGACTTTTTCTGAGAAATGCCATGACTCGAGAGGCTGAATGCACTAGCCATACTGTCAATGGAAAAGAGGCTGGTGACTGAGAGGACTGACTAACCAGAAAGTAATTTTGCAGCTCCAAAGGAAAGGAGGGCAAAATTTATGTTCTTATACTGACCAGTGTTTAGGCAGCAACGCAGTGTTGCCTTATTATTTTTTAAAATAATTTTGATATTTTTTTGTGTTTTGATTTTTCAGTTTGTTTGCGCCCCCCTCAGTTTTTTAACATCAGCCTCCACTTATTTTCACTGTGACAAACGGTGGACTTGCACATCTAACTAACGAGGGCTCTGAAATAATTGTGGATCGTCACCTGTGACATTTGGATATGACTGGAACACAAGTGTGGCCGTTTAAACGGGGCAGTTGAGCGATATAAGCAGGTCTGGGGTGGTAGTAGCTACACACCGCTCAGTCGGGGGCAGTTGTCACGCCAGCCTCACGTATAATTCGCTCGCTAGTTAAATAAGTAACTAATGGCTATCCATGCAGCTATCATGGCAAGCTAGCGGATATGTACGACATGGTTTACACACGACATTTAGTAATGGTTTAGTCAATACGATATTTCAATGGAAATCTCTCCTCAGATGGCTAGGCTAACTAGGAAATGATACACAGCTGGTTATAAAAACGGCCCTTTCAACGCTCGTCGATATCTGGTAACTTGGCAACGGATCATGAACGGTTTTGAACTAGAGGATTTAGTTAGCAACTTTTATTAGTCGACCAAGGGAGATGTAGTAGTTATCATGCCACACACTAGTGTTGGTTCAGAAAGTAGATAGTAGGGTAAAAAGAACATGTTAAACACTACAAAAATGACCCAGAATGTGATCCTTGTGGTCATAAAGGTTGAAGGTGTCTGACTTCAGTTTACAATTTGCACTGTATTGGAAGACTTTAATAGACTAGCATGAAGGTCAAACTGACTTAAGACCACCACTACAGTATAGCTTGCACACCATCTGTAATATGGGTTCATTTTGAATATAGGTGTCGCACTTGAATTCTCTTACTCAGGAATTGGTGTAATACCAATTATTTGTATGCACAAGCTGTACCTGACAAAATACAACAAAAATACTTATTCATCTTTTTCTTCTAAGTGAAATGTATTATACAATATAGGAATCGTGCACATGTAAGCAAAAATGATGCACTATAGCCTTGGGGTTGAAATTCCAATATTATGGGTTCAAATTCCAATGTCTGAGTGTTAATGATGGAAATGTTCTGTTTATCGCATGGCTTTGTACTGGAGCCACGGCGGGGCCGGCAGCAGCTGTGAGATGTCCTCTTCAGCACCTGACCAAGGTCGAGCAGCTCGTCATGTTCCCAACACCGTTTCATGTGGGTGTATGTGGAGCTGAATGAAAACAGAGGACCTTCCTCGGTTTCTCTGTCGCATTTCCGCAGCCCTCCCCACTGGATGAGGTGAAGTGCTCAGAAACAGAACGTGTATGTTCACTTAACACATGGCAGACCTGAAGAGTGTTCGAATGACCCTCGGCTCAATGTCCTGGTTAGCTATAGCCAATGGTTTTGAGTGTTGCATTCCAGCATACTTTATAGCTTTGCAACATAAAACCTAGATAATCTAAGTATGCTGTACTAATGTTGAATTATGGTGATAATTTCTCTTCTATGGATTAGTGAGAAACCTTTTGTGCTGATCAAATTACATGTGTAGACGAATCTGCACATGTGAAAGTATTGGCTTCCCACATGAAAATAGCATTTTAGTTCTCCTAGAGCTTTTCTGATGGTTTTGAAACCTGTTTTCATTGTGTTTGTGTGGATTGGGAAAATTGAGCTGTTTTCAGACGCTGACAGCAAGACATCGCACACGTTTGGCTGTGTCTCTGTTAAGAGAGCATGCTGTCTGAGGTGCATGGCGGGCTTTTTTTCTGTGTGTCGTGTTGCACCAGGCCCAGATTCACAGCTGGGGGAGAGTTTTGAGAAAGGAATCACTGTTGTGATGAGGAGGGTTTGCAATGTCGAGGGTTTTTCTCGGGTGTTTGGGTGACCTGCTTCAGTCTTGCGTTACACACCCTTACGTTTGAAGGGGAATCGGCAGCATTGGAGTTTGTTTTTGCTTTCTGTGTAGAGATATCTTCAAAAACCCAGATGGTGTGGGTAAATGTCTATGAAAACATGAACACGGTATTAAAAAAATTCAGAAAACGTAGACAGGACCTAATGTGTCTTAAAATGGCATGTGTAGATGAAACTTTGAGCACAAGTATAGAAGGTTATGCACGTCTTTCCCACAATGGTCCACAGGCCTAAAAAGAAGAAGTTGGCACCAGAGGACGAGAACGACTCCGGTGTGTGGAAGAAGAAGAGAAAGAAAGAAAAATCCAAGGTAGGATGTGTCTGCTTAGCAGGGTGACATGGAGAAGGGAGAAAATACCCAGCTGCTGATAATGGACTTTAAAAAAATTGGTTAAAGTTCTTTGTATGTTCACTGTAGGAAACTACATATAATTTAATTTGTTATTCTGCCTAATGAAGATCTAGAATCGATTTGTGCAAAGGTTTTTGTCTAAATGTGCTTGTCAAATTATATCCCTGCTCAATAGTCCGCAGCCCATTCTTTGAGATCTTGGCTTGAACCATTACACATTCACCAAACCTGGAGCACTGTACAATGTACAGTCCATTTAACAAAACACAAAAAATAAATTGCCTCTAATCTTCACTTTATTAATACTTTATGCCAACCTGTTCGGTACAATTGAATGAAAAGGCACAAAAATGTCTGATTTCTCCGATTACCTGTTGTGAAGAAAGGTCATGGATTAGATAGTACTGACTTTTACGTTCATATTCTTAATGTCTGAACAGCACTTAAAGCAGTGGGCATGGTTATTCTGAAGCTAGAGAACTTGAGCAGTCAGCCAGGAGCGGAACGGACCTTGCCGTGATGCAGGCCCGCTCCTCGCCGAGTTCTGCACGTGTCCAGACAAAAGATCAGCAGGCCACTGAAGTTTTCAAGCTGCTGTATTCGGATTGCACGTGTAGGACTAGCACGGGCTGTGTCTTTCTTTTCTTTTTTTTTTTTTTTTTGTCTTTCAAAAGGTGGAGAAGGAGGAGATGGAGCAGCACCCTGTCACCGTGAAGAGGAGCGGAGAGAGGGCCGAGACGTCCAAGACCCTCAGGATCAAGAAGCAGGAGGAGGAAGATCGGCAGCGTTGGCGCTGGTAACCCTGGTAACCTGTCTGCATGTCATCTTGTGGCAAGACATGAGTCAGACCTGTCCCCTGTCCCCTGTCCATCGTCCCTCAGGTGGGAGGAGGAAAAATATGATGATGGTGTCAAGTGGAAGTTTCTGGAACACAGAGGACCATGTTTCCCTCCCGAGTATCAGCGTCTCCCTGATGACGTCAGGTTCTACTACGATGGTGGGTGATTTTCACAGCCTCCGTCTGATGGCGGATCCGAGTTTGAAGAGCCGAGTTTAAAAACTTGCTCTGAAAGCGATCAGGATGGAGGTGGAACGGGAATGTTCTGTGTACAGTTGTGATCAAATTTATTCAACCCCCACTGAAATAAAGTGTTTTGGCCAGTTTGACATTGATTTTGATCATTTCAGTCATCTTATTTACAATTATATCAAAGAGGCACTTATAAATTAGACAAACATAACATAATATTTATGATGGAATAACCACAAATGTCTTTACTGTGCTCACATCATTATCAGTTTTATTCAACCCCCTAGTGACATTATTTTTTAGTACTTAGTACAACATCCTTTTCCAGTTATGACAGCTTTCAAGCGTGAAGCATAGCTTGACACAAGTGTCTTGCAGCGACCTATGGGTATCTTAGCCCATTCTTCATGGGCAAAAGCCTCCAGTTCAGTCACATTCTTAGGCTTGCGCACTGCAACTGCCTTCTTTAGGTCCCACCAGAGGTTCTCAATTGGATTTAAGTCTGGTGATTGCGATGGCCACTCTAGAATGTTCCAGCCTTTCATGTTCAACCATGCTCTAGTGGACTTGGATGTGTGCTTCGGATCATTGTCCTGTTGGAAGGTCCAACGTCTCCCAAGCCGCAGGTTTGTGACTGACTCCATCACATTTTCCTCCAAGATCTCCTGGTACTGAAGGGAATTCATGGTACCCTGCACACGTTGAAGCTTTCCTGTACCATTAGAAGCAAAACAGCCCCAAAGCATAATTGACCCCCCGCCATGCTTCACAGTAGGCAAGGTGTTCTTTTGTTCATAAGCCTGGTTCTTCCTTCTCCAAACATAGCGCTGGTCCATTGTCCCAAACAGTTCTAATTTAGTTTCCAAAACCTGTTCCAAAACCTTTGTGGCTTGTCCACATGACTTTTGGCATACTGCAGTCGACTTTTCTTGTTCTTTGGAGTCAGCAAGGGGGTGCGTCTGGGCGTTCTGGCATGGAGGTCTTCGTTATGCAGTGCGCGCCTTATTGTCTGAGCTGAAACTTCAGTGCCCACATCTGACAGGTCTTTTTTCAGTTCCTTAGCAGTCACGCGGGGATTTTTCTCCACATTACGCTTCAGGTAGCGCACAGCAGTCGCGGTCAGGATCTTCTTTCTGCCACGACCAGGTAACGTTTCCACTGTGCCCTTTAACTTGAACTTGCGAATGATACTTCCGATAGTGTCTCTTGGAATATTTAACAACTTCGCAATCTTTTTATATCCATTGCCATTCTTGTGAAGAGCAATAACCTCTTCTCTTGTCTTCTGGGACCATTCTCTTGCCTTCACCATGCTTGGAAACACACCAGTAGATGTCTAGAAGGAGCTGAGTATCACAGTCCTTTTAAATCTGCCTAATTGGTGCTTATCATGCTTGATTGCTGCTCGTTGACATCCACAGATGTTTTCAATACCTGATGGAAAACACTGGAATGAACCTCTGTTCTTAGGAGTGGTAGTCGTAAAGGGGTTGAATAATTGTGTCAATGAAGAAATCACAAAAAGGCCATTTAATACTTTATGACAAAAAAAATTGATGCTATCTTAGTTGCATTTAGTTCTTTAACAAGTCCTTGTAAGATTTCATTATGAACACAATTACAAATGTGCACTGAATTCCATAAAACCCTTCGCAGCATTGGGGGTTGAATAAATTTGATCACAACTGTATGACCTGAAGATGAACGCAGCCAGGCTGAGATCGTCATCATTTCTGTGCTCTTGCTCCTCTGACTCCAGCTGAGTACCAGACCCAGCTCTGGTCCACAGTAAGAGGAAAGCTGTGGTGAGTGGGGGGCGAGTGTCTTTAATCTATTTCCTGCCCCACTCCGGCTCGATCCATCTGTTCATATCCACTCTGTGCGGACTCAAAAGAGCCCTCTTTGAAGAAAGGGGCCGCTCCAGAGGGCACAGCCCATCTGTCTTGTCTGTGCAGACATCCAGCCTCTGAAAACACTGGGATTTTGGGCCTGTGAGCTTTCTGATGGGGCTTTGATTGTTGCCGTCAGCGCCGTGGCAGAGGGGAGTGTGGAGAATACAGCCACTCTCACACTCCTCATCGCGAGCGTGAACCCGTACGACCTCGCTGATCAACCTCGTGGTGAATGAGAGGCTGGCGTCTCATCTCCTCCCACCGCCTCCTGTCCGCAGTAGGAATGTTGCAAATGGTTTGTTCAATGGCAAACCAAGTATCGGAGCAATGGGCTTGAATGAGTTTGAATCGAGGTTGGATGTAGATGGATGGAATGTCTCTCTGCATACCCAGCTGCTGTGACTGAAATCGGACTTCCATGTTTGCTAAGCTTCCGAAGTCCTCTGAAGGTCTCCGGTCCTCGAGTCCTCAAACCACACAAGCAGGTGGTGTCAGGCCACGGTGCAAGAACATATACCGGTTCATTGTGAGTCCTGCGAACCCTGAAGGTGTTTGTTAATGTGTGTGTGTTTGTGCGTGTGTGCGCTTTTGTAGGGAAACCTGTGAAGCTCAGTCTGGCTGCTGAAGAGGTGTGTCTGTTCTTTGCTCAAATGCTGGATCACGAGTACACTACTAAAGAGGTTTTCCGCACCAACTTCTTCAGGGACTGGAGGAAGGTACGTGGAAGGGTCACACCTCATGCATCTCGCTGCTTTGGAGTGTATATTGAGACCAGTGCTCCAGCCACTGTAGCGCCCTCTGGTGGCCACATCCCAAGGGAGTAAACCCAGCTCACTCAACCCGAGGGAGTAAATTCAGTTAACACGCGCTCCTGTTTTAGATGTGTACTGCTGTGGTTGTCCTTCTTACTAGCTTGCTTTATATTTACTCACTTGGACCTGATGAAAGTGTTTATTATTCCTGAAGGGCTTGGTCATTTTTCATGAAGAGCTTCTGATTTCTGCCCCCAGACAATGCTCTGAATAGACACAGGACAGTAGGCCGTGAACATCTGTGGTCCACAGATGAAAACATTCTCTTAAAAAGCCTCACGTGGAGTTTCGATTGGAGCAGGAATTTTAAACTCTCTTGGTCCTATTGTACTTTTGGTAAAAAATGAATCCCGCTACGTCTAAAGCCAACAAACTGAATAGGAGGGACAAAGGCTTTTCAGGCCCACTAAGATGCAGGTACAATAGAGCGTTGGGCTTGAAACCAAGTCCAGTATCTCCTTTGAGCGAGCGCACCATTGACGATTTCACTTCAGTCCTGTCATTGTCTGTTCGGTTGGCAGAAGGAGCTCGGACGCTGATTAAAACTTTTTGGGTCTGAATCTTTCTTCTGTGGGTCATTTTTTTTTATCAGTATAAATAGATTCTTTTGGACTTGATGGCAGTGTTCAGTTTTTTCCCTTCTGGATGAGTGGCTGTCTGTGGAGTGCTGAGTGATGTATTATTCATTGGGGGGGGAGTCCGGGTCCAGAAGCGGGTCTGGGCTGTCCACACCCAGCAGGGCCCACAGGCCATCATGCAGAATTAATTTCGTGCTGCTTAGCGCTCAATGCTCTTGAAAATACGATTTGTGTAAAGGCATTGATATGCTAATCCGGACAACCCGCTCCCCACATACGAACAAATCCAATTTAACTGTTTTATTATAACACGGAAGCCTCGCCTCGCATCGCTGAGCACAGTCTCCGCCCACCGCCTGGCTGTCAATCACAGAGCAGGAGGAGAAGACTGATGGGGCTTATCAGAGTGAGATCAGTGAAGGTCTCGCTCGGTACCGAGACACACGGCAGGGACGTGTCTGCTCTAGCAGGGGCTGTGCCTGTTGTGTATCGATCTGTCCCCTCGCTGACGGATGAAGTACACGGTGGTACCCTCCTGCCCACGTGACATTACTATTTCTGTTCTTCTTTCTCTCCTTTTTTTCATTCTAACTTTCGTTTGGCTTCTCATTAAATGGCCATGTCACGGCTCTGGTGCAGGTGCTAATGAATTCTGTGTATCAGCGCGTCCCTTTCGCTGCTTCTGCCTCACTGAGCGTGTGTCACGCTAACGAGGTCGGGGGGGGGGGGGGGGGGGAACGACACCAGGATGGAGGGTGAACAGGGGGAACGGGGAGGCTCGTGGGGGGGTGTAAGGGAGTGCAGCATGGTTTTACCACAGGCCTCTCTGGTGGGGCTTCTGATCTCTGATCAGTGACTGCATCGGTCTGGATGTGTAGATTCCAGAAGATCAGATCAGATACAAAGCCCTTTGTAAGTCACTCTGGATAAGAGTGTCTGCTAAATGCCGTAAATGTAGATTCCAGCGTGATCGCCCTGTGCTTGCAGGTATGGATTTAGATTTATTCAGAAATGTTACATGCTGCAATGGTGTGTGTGTGTGTGCGTGCGCACGCGCGTGCGTGCGTGCTTCTGGCTGCCGTCTGTCCGATGGCCCCAGGCCGCTTCCTCAGGGAGAACACGTGTGACCACTGGACACGTGTGACCACAGCAGTGCCCTTCAGTGCATGCAGCAGAACTGGCCTGTAAGGGCACGTGGCACCAGCCCCAGGGGGCGAGATTACAGTCATCTGCTGTTAACGTGACATTTAACACAAAGGGAAGCTTTGGAATACGTATTAAAACAAGTAGGAGGGACCCTAGTGGGGCGGCCCCCATTACACACACCTCTGGTGTGTGTGTGTGTGTGTGTGTGTGTGTGTGTGTGTGCGTGCGCGCGCGCGCGTGTGTGTGTGCGCGTGTGTGTGTGCCTGGACTCTTGGGGCAGGGTGATCATTACAGGTGAAGCAGGTCACCTCTCGTGTGTGTGTGTGTGTGTGTGTGTGTGTGTGTGTGTGTGTGTGTGTGTGTGTGTGTGTGTGTGTGTGTGTGTGTGTGCCTGGGCTCTTGGGGCAGGGTGATCATTACAGGTGAAGCAGGTCACCTCTCTGTTGCTCCCTGGTGGTCAGAATTAGGTTAACAGGATCCATTATGGCCCCCATTAGCCTCTGGGGTTGTGAATCAATCTTGTCCACATCCTTCAACACTATCAATTTGGGATTCTTTCTCTGCTGCTATGCAGATATTTGTGCGTGTGTGTGTGCGTGCGTGTGTGTGCGCGCGTGTGTGCGCGCGTGTGTGCGCGCGTGTGTGTGTGCGTGTGTGTGCAGGAGATGACTGTGGAGGAGCGTGCGCTGATCACCGATCTGAATAAGTGTGACTTTGGAGAGCTCCATGACATGCACAAACGGAGGGTGGAGACCCGGAAGAACATGAGCAAAGACGAGAAGCAGGTCAGCGCAGCGATACACTGCAGGGGGGGGTGGGGCCTGTGGGGGGAGGGGGTGGGGTCTGCTGTGTGGGAGGAGCTGGGGGCTGTGTGTAGGGGGTGGGGTCTGCTGTGTGGGAGGAGCTGGGGGCTGTGTGTAGGGGGGGGGGTCTGTTAGTCCTTATCCACAAACAAGAAACTGGAACCCTTCAGATTCACAAACTTTACACTTCACAAACATTCCCACTGTAGTGATGTTGGGCTACGGTAACTCTGCACCATTAGCGGGATGGTTAATATCCCCGTCACGTCACTCTACAGGCTATAAAGGAGGCCAATCAGAAGGTTACGGAGGAGTATGGGTTCTGCCTGTTGGACCACCATCGCGAGCGCATCGGGAACTTCAAGATCGAGCCCCCGGGCCTTTTCCGAGGGAGAGGGGAGCATCCCAAACAGGGTATGCTGAAGAGGAGGATCCAGCCCGAGGACGTGGTCATCAACTGCAGCCGGTAGCAGCCCATCAGCCCACGGGCAGCCTTCACATGTCCTCACCCTGGAGAAGCACTCTGGCCCTGGGCCCTTTAGCTTGGGGCTCACTCTAAAGCCCTTCTGTAGAGCTGCAGTGTTTCTTTCCAGTGCTCTTTAGGGAAGGTTTTCTTGTGCGTTTGGAGCCTCTTATGTGTTTGAAGCCTTCTCCGTCGGCCTCTCTGCTCCTGCGCCATTGTGTCTGCTAGCGCGTGCTCTCAACCCCCCGCAGGGACTCCCGTGTCCCACAGCCCCCCGCTGGGCACAGATGGAAGGACGTTCGTCATGACAACACGGTAACGTGGCTGGCCAGCTGGACAGAGAATGTGCAGGGCTCCATCAAATACGTGATGCTCAGTGCCATCTCCAAACTCAAGGTAGCCAGTCTCTCTCTCTCTCTCTCTCTCTCTCTCTCTCTCCCCCCCCAAGTATCTGTCTGTAGTTGCATGTGCCTCCTCCCCTCCCGTGTCATTGTGTATTTCCCTCTCTTGGTTAATAGACTGGGTCTGATGACATTTAGCTGTAGTGATGGGTGCTGCTTAATCAAACAGAGCGGGGAGTGAAATGCGTTTCAGACACCGCGGTTTCACCCGGACCCCCTCACCGTGCTCCATCTCCTCATTGGTCTCGCTCCACACAGCGCCGCACACACAATCAAATCAGGATGCAAAGCAATCAATGGCATCATTACTCAATTAGCCACGCCTCCCTGTAAGCCCCGCGCTCCCCGCAGGACCTGGGAGTGCAGGAGGGGCTTCTGTACACCCTTCTCTTCTGCTTCACTGCCCTTCATCTCCTCCCTCTTTCCCTCTCTTTTCCTTTCTTTCCCTCTTTTTTATGCCTTTGTTTGTCTTTCTCTTTCCCTCTTACTCACCCTCAGCAAGCAAGCAACTGTTGCCGAGACATCAAAGGGCCATGAGCACAACAGGAAGTAGTTTTGTGCTTCCCAAACACTGTAGGTGTGTGTGTGTGTGTGTGTGTGTGTGTGTGTGTGTGTGTAGGGGGGGATTGAGTATTGTGCTGTATTGTGCAGTGTTGTCAGAAGGTCTGTGTTGGTGTGTTGTGGAGCTCAGTTAACAGAGGGCTCAGGGCTCACAGGGAGACGTGTGTGTGGAGTCTAACCGCGTTGCGGTGTGGACTGTGTGTCCAGGGAGAGAAGGACTGGGAGAAGTATGAAGTGGCCCGCAGACTGAAGTCTCGTGTGGATCACATCCGGCTCCAGTACCTGGAGGATCTCGCGTCCAAGCAGATGGTCACTCGCCAGAGAGCTGTGGCCCTCTATTTCATTGACAAGGTGAGGATTTTACACACACACACACACACACACACACACACTGATTGATGTTGAGTGACACGGAGTGTGTTTAAAGAGCACACTGAAGCCTGAGCAGTGGTCTGGGCCAGCAGCGGGTCACAGCTGTGGTGGGGAGGTGAAGCGCACCGAGGCGCTCTGCTCTTCCTCCTCCTCCTCTTCCTCCTCTACATTAGCCCTCAAGCTGCGCGGCTCCTTACACATTGTCATTAGGAACCAATTTATTCAGATCAGCTATGGTCAATGATCTACTGAAATACACACATGTTGGACAAACGGATGCACACGTGTAAACCGACAGGCACGTCAGCCGGTGTCCTGCTCTGAGCAGGGGTCAAAGGTGAGGTTTCATTGTTGGCCTCCTGCTGAGCTTTTGGATGAAGTGCTCACAGCGCAGAAGAACAACCTGCTTGACCGTCCACTCACAAACCGACCTCATGACCTCACGACCTTGCTGGGGTCAAACCTGCAGCAGCGCCGGCCTTCCTGTGCACAGGACCTGTGGTCAAACACTCCTCTGAGCACATATTTATGAAGTGTGTGTCTGTGTGTCTGTGTTTGTGTGTGTGTGTGTGTGTGTGTTTGTGTGTGTGTGTGTGTGTGTGTGCAGCTCGCTCTGAGGGCAGGGAACGAGAAGGAGGAGGGCGAGACGGCAGATACAGTGGGCTGCTGCTCCCTGCGGGTGGAGCACATCAGACTGCACCACCTGCTGGATGGACAGAAGTACGTGGTGGAGTTTGACTTCCTGGGAAAAGACTGCATCCGTTACTACAACAAGGTCCCTGTCTCCAAGAGGGTAAGACAGCCGAGTTCTCATCATGCCGGTCACATCCGCCCAACTGCAGATACAGAGGAGTGTGGCTTATTGCGGGCGTGGTGGAGGTGTGGTGGAGGCTCGGGGTCTCTGTGGACGTGAACAGGGACGGGCGGCGTGAGCGGCTTGGGCCCTGGAAACTGTTTTGCTTCTAATATGGTAATACAATCAGGCAAACGGGTTTGGAGAGCAGGTGTGAGAAATGTTTGCTTCTGTCAGGCACTGTTTGCTGCCACACGCTTTCATTATTTAAATGAGAGTATTTAAGAGAAAGTCATCAGGTAGCACATTAATTAATTCCCTGAATATTTAGCAGGTTCATTCAGAGACGAAGAGAGCTACGGAAATGTCAAATATAATAGAGGGGAAATGTATTTTCCCCCATCCTCTCCATCTCTCCCTCCCCCCCCCCCCCCCTCTTTCTCTCCCTCTCTCGTCCCTTCTGTTTCTCTCTCTCTCTCCTATCTCCCCCCCCCTTCCGAATATCAATCTGTACTCTAGATCAACTTTTCTAGCCCAGCTAATCCTCAGTGTTTTATATCGGTTTATTTCATAAAACTCTGTGTCTAATAACAAGCTGGAGTTCAGCACCTCTCTCATGCCTGTGTGTGTGTGTGTGTGTGTGTGTGTGTGTGTGTGTGTGTGTGTGTGTGTGTGTGTGTGTGTGTGTGTGTGAGAGAGAGAGAGAGGTGCTGAAGGCAGCTGTTGCTGTGTGATCAGACAGGGGTTGTGAGCTGATGGTAGTGTGGTAATGACTCCTCACCCTAGCGGACTGCTGCGTGGTGTGATGGAGATTGACAGGTCCATGGCCATGCCCCTCCTGCTCTGAGTCTACAGATCATCCCTCGTGTCATTTAGTTTCCCTGCATTTGGCTCAAGGACAAATAGTTATTCAAATTAATCAGTCTTTTAAAAAAAACAGCTGCCACCATTAATTAGTAGTATGCACATTTTAGCCAGGGGTTTATTCCACAGGAGGGTTGGGGCTTCTGAGAGCTGGCCATCATGGAAATGTCAGTTATAATTGAGAGCTAGCTTTCTCTCTCTCTCTGTCTGTCTGTCACTCTGTCTCTTGGACAGTAGGCCTTGGTTTATAAAACGTTTGTATTTTGTGTTCTTGTCTCAGGTTTTTAAAAACCTCAAGCTTTTCAAGGAAAACAAGCAAGAGGGGGATGACCTGTTTGATCGTCTGAATGTAAGTAGAGTTCTCGAATTCAGTTGAGAAAACGGTTTGATTTAATTTAACGGTTTGACTTCAGAAGGCTTACCACAGCATAGCTAAAAATCACAATTAGAAGTGGTGTGGTAGTTCTGCAGTGGGGAGGTTGATGGATGACTCTTCTATGGCCTGGTTGCTCGGTCTTTGTTATCTATGTAGAGAAGACTAATGAGACAAGGCCTCATTTGCATCGACACTGTAAACCTTAAACAACACTTACAATAATAGGAGAGAGGCATACATATACTATATATACATATACCCATATAACAACCATAGTCATGGGGGGGGTGTGATTGAGCATGTGGGCGGGGCTGATGGTAGAGCAGGACTGATTGAGCATGTGATGGGTTAGTACCGTCTGATTGGTGGAGAAGGGCGGGTGAGTATAGCCATACAACGTGAAGCTACAACGATACCTGTACGTCTCCATATTCGGGATCATCGGCCATACGTCGCTGTATTCAGGGCGTTCATCTCCGTATTCAGGGCGTTCAACTCCGTATTCAGGGCGTTCAACTCCGTATTCAGGGCGTTCAACTCCGTATTCAGAGCCGTCTCCTGTACATCTCCATATTCAGGACCCTTTAGGTAGAGAATAGTTGCAGTTTTGTGGTCAGCTTTTTAATGTGTTTTGAGCAATAGTGTCTAGATATTTGTAAGCTAAAATGTGTCCAATTCAGGCTCCAAAAATACAGTAATTAAAAGCTATGAATTTTAAATATCTCTAAAATAGCATTTTGTTTTATCTACATTTAAATTGAAAATGTAAATTGAAAAATTTAAATTGTAAATTGAAATCCCTTTGCAAGTTTTCTTCCACTAGGCTCATACTGCATGCACAGGCATATATTACCATATCATTAGCATTAACATAGTTGTTATATTTTCCAACTAATCTACCAATATAATTTCTAAATAAAGTGAATAGCACTAATCCAGCACTAATCCTTAAAACAAGTTTCATACATTGTTTTAAGAGCTTGTTCCTAAGACAGGTATTAAATGATGATCAAAGATATAAAATAATAATAATTCCAGCCAGTCCTTCTGCATGTTGACAAGCAGCGTGGTGGGGTACAGGCCCATGCCAGCCTGCTCCTTGATGAATGTCTGTGTCCAGAACGCCTTGTCCAGCTGTAGCTCAAATGTGTGTGGTGGGGGAGGGGCTACCAGGCTGTGCCCGTGCCCGCCTGTGTGAGCCCATGTGATTGGCTTGGAAGGGTTTCACCTTTGGAGAGACATTAGACAGCAGCACCCGCACTGGCCCACACCCGCTGCAGCACCCGCACTGGCCCACACCCGCTGCAGCACCCGCACTGGCCCACACCCGCTGCATCACCCGCACTGGCCCACACCCGCTGCAGCACCCGCTCTGCTCTGGTCCTGCCCCAGACTGACACTGCTCCACTTTATTTTTGGACTGTGTGCTTATCTGCAACCCTACCCTTGCAGGGAAGAGGACCTCCGGTGTGTCTGTGTGTACCTGAATGAAACCAGCTCTGTTTCCCCAGAACAGGGTTAAAGTACTCGCTGTGACATCACAGGAGCCGCACTTGTTCCTAGCGGTCGCTGTGTACAAGAAACCTCTGAGGAATAGTTTGAGGAAAATTGGGGTGAAATTGCATTAATGACCTGGCCACCACAATCCCATGATGTCAATCCCATTTGAAGATCTTTCAAATAAGCTGGAATGTAAAGCCAGCAGGGGTGCATGGTGCACTCCGTTCACTCTCCGCATGCTGCATGTGTAATGTGGACTCTACACCACCGTACAGTAGAGTGCAAGTGAGTGGAACTGTGGGGGGGGGTTGAGACTTTGCAGTTGCTGATGCCTTCATTAGGACATCGTCCCCTCTGGAGGTCCCCACCTGCTGCCCCTGTTTACATTGCAGATGGGCACAATTACACAGCACCTCCTACATCTCTAAACCACAGTGTACACGGTCTGTGAACCGCACATCTCCCCTCAGTGTACACGGTCTGTGAACCTCACATTTCCCCTCAGTGTACACGGTCTGTGAACCGCACCTCTCCCCTCGGTGTACACGGTCTGTGAACCTCACATCTCCCCTCAGTGTACACGGTCTGTGAACCGCACATCTCCCCTCAGTGTACACGGTCTGTGAACCGCACATTTCCCCTCAGTGTACACGGTCTGTGAACCGCACCTCTCCCCTCAGTGTACACGGTCTGTGAACCGCACCTCTCCCCTCAGTGTACACGGTCTGTGAACCGCACATCTCCCCTCAGTGTACACGGTCTGTGAACCGCACATTTCCCCTCAGTGTACACGGTCTGTGAACCGCACATCTCCCCTCAGTGTACACGGTCTGTGAACCGCACATCTCCCCTCAGTGTACACGGTCTGTGAACCGCACATCTCCCCTCAGTGTACACGGTCTGTGAACCGCACATCTCCCCTCAGTGTACACGGTCTGTGAACCGCACATTTCCCCTCTGTGTACACGGTCTGTGAACCGCACATTTCCCCTCAGTGTACACGGTCTGTGAACCGCACATCTCCCCTCAGTGTACACGGTCTGTGAACCGCACATCTCCCCTCAGTGTACACGGTCTGTGAACCGCACATCTCCCCTCAGTGTACACGGTCTGTGAACCGCACATCTCCCCTCAGTGTACACGGTCTGTGAACCGCACATCTCCCCTCAGTGTACACGGTCTGTGAACCGCACATCTCCCCTCAGTGTACACGGTCTGTGAACCGCACATCTCCCCTCAGTGTACACGGTCTGTGAACCGCACATCTCCCCTCAGTGTACACGGTCTGTGAACCGCACATCTCCCCTCAGTGTACACGGTCTGTGAACCGCACATCTCCCCTCAGTGTACACGGTCTGTGAACCGCACATCTCCCCTCAGTGTACACGGTCTGTGAACCGCACATCTCCCCTCAGTGTACACGGTCTGTGAACCGCACATCTCCCCTCAGTGTACACGGTCTGTGAACCGCACATCTCCCCTCAGTGTACACGGTCTGTGAACCGCACATCTCCCCTCAGTGTACACGGTCTGTGAACCGCACATCTCCCCTCAGTGTACACGGTCTGTGAACCGCACATCTCCCCTCGGTGTACACGGTCTGTGAACCGCACCTCTCCCCTCGGTGTACACGGTCTGTGAACCGCACCTCTCCCCTCGGTGTACACGGTCTGTGAACCGCACATCTCCCCTCGGTGTACACGGTCTGTGAACCGCACATCTCCCTGCAGTCTCAACGGTCTCTCTGCCCTGTGGTATGTGTATAATTTGTTACTCATTTGCTGTGTGTAAACAGTCACACTATAAGCCCTCAGTGGGCTGTTCGCCTGTCGAGGTCAGTACTTTTTCTGGAAAACCTGTTTATGCGCCCAGGTGGAATTTAACCTTGCTCACCAGGGCTCCTTCCCATCCTAATAAGACTCCTCTCTCCACAGAGCCGCACAGACATAATGGTTACGGACTGGATTAACTCCATGTGAAATCTTCATTTTGTTCCCAGCAGACATTTCAGAAAGGCTCTGCAGTGAAGTAAAATCAAATGTTCAAAAAATGACCATGTTTACAGGGGACACCCATATAGGTGTGGGTGGATGACATGGATGGTGTTTGCCTGAACTAAGCTCCTGTGGTATGGTAGTTTTATTATTATTTTGGTTGATTTGTTTTGGAGCATGTTCTGTTTTTGTGATTGGTTTGGTGAACACACGGCAGGGCCAGTGTGGTATAGGTGGAGAGCAGGCTTCATTAACATTGTCCATCTGTCGGAACATATACAAAAACACTTCCACATCAGCGTTGGAAAATACAGTTCCAGCCCAAATACACTGCCCTGAGTGACGTAACGCCGTGGCACGGTGGCGTCTCACAGCTGGAGATTAAATAGAACACAACCATTATGATCTGGGTGTTACTGCCATGGTGTCTGTTCTGGTTCGGCCAGTGTCTAAATGTCTGCCACACATCTCCATTTTCCTGCTCACATAGTCCATTTCAGTCGGATCTATTATGAACTAATTGCTTTTTAAACCACCTCTGCTTTGGCCAAAACTGTTGAGGGAAGATTTTTCCCCTTTGATGTGAGTTCTGAAGACTCTTCCAATCTCAGGTCAACAGTGCCACCTAGAGATGTTTGGTGTGTGTGTGTGTGTGTGTGTGTGTGTGTGTGTGTGTGTGTGTGTGTGTGTGTGTGTGTGTGTGTGTGTGTGTGTGTGTGTGTGTGTGTGTGTGTGTGTGTGTGTGTGGGAGAAATTATCTCCACCTTGTCTTGTATTCTCTCCAGACTGCGATGTTGAATAAGCATCTGAGCTCTCTCATGCCTGGACTCACAGCTAAAGTGTTCAGGACCTACAACGCCTCAATCACCCTACAGCAGCAACTGCGGGAACTCAGCATCTGTAAGACGTGCACACACACCCCTTCCTCTGCATTAGTCAGCCTCCCACACACCCTTTCCTCTGCATCTGTAAGACGCACGCACACACACACACACACACCTTTCCTCTGCATCTGTAAGACACACACACACACCCCTTTCCTCTGCATCTGTAAGACACACACACACACACCCCTTTCCTCTGCATCTGTAAGACGCGCACACACACCCCTTCATTCGCATCTGTAAGACACACACACACACACACACACCCCTTTCCTCTGCATCTGTAAGACGCACACACACCCCTTCATTCGCATCTGTAAGACACACACACACACACACCCCTTTCCTCTGCATCTGTACGACTCTCCCTCTGCATTAGTCAGCGTCCCACAGATTGGTGGAGACAGTCCTGCTTTATTTCCATCTTTCTTTGTCTTTCTGGCATATTTCCCAATGTTCCTTTTGGCAGCGAGGGTAATATTCAGCACACCCAACAGATGGAGCAGATTGATGGATATCTGATTGGTTTGGCCCCCTTGTGGTTCGGGTGGGTAGTACACGTCGTCTGTGGCGCGATATTGCAGTTTTGCGTAGGCCCTCCTCTGAACACCTGCGCGTTATATGCCTTCCTCTGTCGTGATGGATGCTAACCTTGTGCGACCTCACAGCTAAGCGTGGTGGGACATCGTGCTGAGGTCAGCAGTAATGGCCCACAGCTGCCGAGACTGTATTGTCTGTGCTTCAGCTCTGCTAAGATTGATTAAAGAGATTAGATAATGAACACGTTATTGGTTCTGGCAGTGGACTTGGATAGAGGGATAAACTGATTAGCTGTCATTTATTTAAAGGAGCAATAAGTCTTTTAGCCAATGATTATTTTTCACATTATGAAACGGTCGTTATACTGACACCTAGTGGCCTGAATGTTTTGGACATTCAGGTACTACATCTGCTCTAAACATGGCCACCTCCGGTTGGGTGACATACTCTACTGAGCACAAAGAGGCTCATTTGAGGTCTACAAAGTAATTGGATCTTAAATCACATGTCTGTTGCACTACACACACACACACACACACACACACACACACACAGGTCTTAAAATAATTAAATGGGTAGCTGGGGACTTCTTTTAAAGATTTTTTTTATTTTTATAATTCTCTTAATTTCATTTAGGCTTCAATTTTCCAGAAGAGAAAAGATCCTATACTGAAAGGCCTTTGCACTTGCTCTGTCTGTAATTCTGTTATTTGGAGACACATTAATATAAGCTGGTCTTAGATTTGCAGAATAGCGAATGCTCTTTACTGTTGGAGTAAGTGTGCTTTTTAGCTCGGGTGTTTGACTGACTGAGTCCCAGTTGCATGATGCTAAATGAACACTTTTTGACTACTTACCCATGCAGTTAGTGTATGTATAGAATACTCTCAATACTCTGCCTAATTGCAAAGCTTATATTTTCTGTTTTCTCTTTCTCATTTCACATTTTCTCATATTCAGCATCAGAAAGCGTTGCAGAGAAGTTGCTCTCCTATAACAGGGCAAACCGTGCGGTTGCAGTTCTTTGTAACCACCAGCGGGCGCCGCCAAAGACCTTTGAACAATCAATGGCCAACTTGCAAACGAAGGTTAGCAGCTGAGAGATGGCATGACTGGACAGCATGAGTGTGGTTTGGAGTATTCACATAAGGGGGACATAGGGGGACACAGTGTCATTGTTTAGGGCGGTTAATTATTTAATTTTTAAATGACTGTGACCTGATGGTGTTTGAGCTCCAAAACCAGAGTGGTTTGGTGTAGATCAGGGCTGAGTGTGTGTGTGACGGGAGGCTGGATGGATTGTGTGTGTGTGTGTGTGTGTGTGTGTGTGTGTGTGTGTGGCTGCGTGTCCAGATTGAGAGCAGGAAGGAGAAGTTGTCCCTGGTGAAGGAGGAGCTACAGCAGGCGGAGGTGGAGGCCCGTGGGAGCTCAGAACCCAGGCTGCTCACGTGAGTGCCACCAACACCACCCACCCACGCCTGCCACACAGGCCCTCATACACCTGTGGAACTGACAGAGTACGCATTCAGTGGTTTATAGGGTGTTGGGTGTGTGACTGTGTAGCATGGTGGAGAAGAAGAAGAAAGCAGTGCAGCGTAGTGAGGAACAGTTGCTGAGGATGGAGGTTCAGGCTACTGACCGAGAGGAGAACAAACAGATTGCCCTGAGCACCTCCAAACTGAACTACCTGGATCCACGGATCTCCGTGGCCTGGTGAGGAAACACACGAGCGCACACACATACACTCACTCGTTCACACACGTGTACACACACATGCACAATCATGTTGTTTTGAATGTAAAGTAGAGCATGTTTGTTTGTCTGCTGCCAATAAGGTGAATCCCTGCTCCCCTTCTACACACACACACACACACACACACACACACAACACACCAGCGATTCTGGTGTTTTTTCGGTCAATCCAATTGCGTGGTCAGTTGTAAGCTTACACCTACATCTTGCAGAAGCTCCATTCAGCCGCACAGGTAAACCCCACTACACTATGCAGCCATGTCCAGTCCAGCCAGGTTCTGCTGACTGTAGTTTCTCACCACACACACACACACACACATCACATTACATAATTCCTGAAGCCCAGTTTGTTTGTGCCACTTTAAATGATGGAATGAAAAGGTTGAGATACAATGTGGAACAGAAAGATACACCCGTTACACACCTGTTGCACCCGTTAAGTTGGAGTGACGGTTTGAGCCTGAAGCTACCTACATCCTTGTGCTTTATTCAGAACTGCCTACACACAAGTCACTAAACCCAAATAACTAATATTAAATCTTAGGAAAAAAATTGTTTTCTCACAGTACAAACATGCTTTTCAGTACATTTGGTAGCTTCTATGACTAACTTGGCATTGCCTGAAAAGAGGCCCACAGACATATCCACACTTGTGCCCATGTCCATGCCAACATGGCCCCGCCCATACCCATACAACTCCATGGTGCCACACACAATCATCATAACCCACATCAGCATGACCTGATGGACGTGGAGAACACACACTGAGGCTTAAATAATTGTGCATCAAAAAAGACTTGCTTTGTTTCCGTGTCTCTCTGGCTGTGCAGGTGTAAGAAGATGGAGGTGCCGCTGGATAAAGTCTATAATAAAAGTCTGAGGGACAAGTTTGCCTGGGCCGTTGAGATGACTGAACAGGACTTTGAGTTTTAAGGCTGCATTTTGCAAGACTCCTTTTGAATCATCTGTTCCTCTTAAATGGTCATTTTAAATCCAGTTTTAACATGAGTCTGTTGACCATTTTGCAGCTAGGGTTCGTCTTAAATGCTTTTAGCACTTTAAACAGGGTTTAATGTAAAACAATGAACTTTTAATAAATTTCAATAAATGCATTTTGAAAGGAATCCTTGTCGAATCCATTTTCTCTAAACTAGGGAATAAAACATTAAACATTGTAGGACCAGTAATTTCATCTGCAGCTGTGTGCAGTGCCTGGAGACACACTGTCTAGGACCCAAAAGCTTGACGAATGTCGGAGGACGTGAAGTCATTTTATAGGTAAGCAGAGTCCTTCATGCACCAGTTGAGTCCGAGCTCGCCTGCATTCTCACAGAGGACTGGAAAGTGTGTGTGTGTGTCGGGAAAAGCTCAGTCAAATCAGACTTTGCAGAAGTTTGATGAACTGGTTTGATGGTAAAAGTAGACTGACCAGTTGTATCCTGGAAGTGTAACTGGATTCAAATCTGCAATTATGCTTTTTAATATGGCAATGAAAACTGAGTGTATGAAACCATTTTATTAACAAGAACAGGTGGAAACTGGAATGGTAGAGGAGTACATGGACAACCTTTACAGTAACACAGGCCTTCAAGGGCTTTTAAAAAGGTATTTGCAATATCTACTAAAGAAAAGATTTAGAGGCCAGTCACATGAAAACTGACCAATATTACAAGTTAGTATAAAACACTATACAACAGCACAAAATAAAACTGAGCCCACAGGAGGAGGAAGCTTGTGAAGAACGTCCTCATTCCAGCAGAACCTGCTGAAGAACGGAGTTAGACACCAGCTGGGTTCACTCTAGCAGCGGCATAATTAGCATTAGCATTCTGGAATAAAAAATGAAATGCAAATTTACATGAACAAATGTCGAGGCTAATTTAATGCAAGCACTGTGTGTGTGTGTGTGTGTGTGTGTGTGTGTACCTTCACTATGAAGAAGACTCTGCCTCTTTAGCCCTGCTCTCTCCCTCTCCCTCCTCCACCCCCGCCTGAGTCATCAGCTCAGCGATGTTCTTCTCCAGATCATCAATCCGTGTGCTCATCTCATCAAGTGACTCTGGTTAAGGGAGATGGGAGTGTTTGTGGATCACCTGGCCTGCTCCTGTAAACGCCCCACTACACTACTAGCAGAGGGGAAAGACCGGCTTCACTTTGCTCCAGAAGGTACAACTGGTTCTTTTGGGCTATAAACTGCAAACTGAACAGTTTGTGTGTGAATATATGGAAGTGAAAATCCCAACTGGTTTGAGGCCAGGTGTGACGAAGTCAAGTTAGAAGGTGGAATGACACCCGTGCAAGACATGTACAGGATGCTCAGCACAGTCAGTGTTCATGGTATTCCATTCCTGGATTCATCATTCTGGTTGGACTGGTGCTACTTTATGATAAACATAACTTGCATCTACATGAACTGCATCTCAAGAATAGCATTTTAAACAGCAGGGCTGGAAACATCATAAAACCACAAATGAGGGTAAGGATTTTTACACGGCCTGGCCCTAAAGGCCTGCTGGAGCCAGCACTTTAAGTTCAACTGCAGGCGAAACGTTGCGTTCAGGGTGTCGGAGGGCTGCGGGATGACTTAATCCACTATGGAGTTGGGCACATGAAATCAGCACCCCCAATCAGCACCCCCACCAGGAGATGCATCCCCTTCTTGGGAACTACGTGCTGTACAGCTTTCTGGATGGAATTATGTCCCACACATACTGTTGTATGAGAATGTCCCTGTTTCAGTCTGGTCGAAAACCTATGCATTGAGGAGTCTTGACAGCATCGCATCTTATGTTTAATAATAATTTTTCTAACTGACATGAATATGTTCTGTATTTAAGTTTATGGTGGTGATGTATCTGTAAAACTGGCCGTTTGTGTCTACATGGCAACAACGGCAGTGAATGCTGTGTACCCACACACACACACACGTCCTAAACCAGATTAACATTGGTCTTGAGACGCCCCTCTCTCATATAGAGTTGAGTAACTCTTGTAAAACGTTAAGGTGTGTTGTACACTAACGCAGCCGGTACAGTAGGATATTCCTTCCGATGATCTGGTCCGACATGGTCTGGAATTTGTCCTGCATCTGCTGCAACAGCGTCTGCACCTGTTAGAAACACCAGATTAACGTGTGGCACACGAGAGTTTGATAATACCAGTTAGGTAGCGAACTAAAGCCCGTGTGTGTGTGTGTGTGTGTGGCCAGCTAGTGTAGAGTTACTCCCAACAGACTGGGCCATATTCCGGACACAAACGGGCTGGCGGTCCAGAACTTCGTGTACCGTGTGGTTTCCCGGGGTCCACTAGACATGTAGCCGGACCTGTGGTGCTACTTGGTGTGGTTAGCTTAGCATCAGGCCTACACCTCATTTAGGATGGTAACATAAAGCAGCTGGTGCTACACTTACCACCGCGGTAAGGTCCTGTACCGATTTAGGATCCGTCTCTGCCATGATTAGTGTAAAAGTAAGTAAAGGGTTTGAGCTGCGACTCCGTGATCCTACAGCACTTAATACCAGCTAGTTGTGTTGGTCAGCTGGTAAATCCGGGAGTATGTGAATCTCGCGAGATCACCAGTCAAAATCCCGTAGTAGTGCTACTCCCCCCACCACACACACACACAAACAAACAAACAATACACATAATCTAAACTGTAAATATCACATGTTTGCAACCCCACCTTAATAAAAACGCCCAATGTGAGCTGACGTTTAGGCGATACAGGCGCGGGGTTGGGGGACGTTACTCGGGTTTGCCAGCTGGTACTCGAGGTGTGAAACATTTCAGCGTGTTTGCGCCGCTGGAAGTTGTGCAGGCGGACCCAGCGCGCCTCCACCTCCACCACCTCCACCCTCCACGGCAGTCCCGCGCTCTGTAAAACACTGAAACTAACGCACGTCCAGAGCTCTGCGCCCACACGTGTAGTCCCAACACACTGGTGTTCAGTGTGAGTGTCATTAAACAGCACAGTGTGTGTACGTTTCATTTAGTCTCATGTATTTGGAACATGCGTGGATTTGTTTTCTTTTTTTTATGCGTTTTTTCACTCGTCACGGGATTATTATATTTCACAAAGTGCGCCTTTATAAATAACTGCCAGTCCCGTATGATGACATGAGCGAGTGTAACTCCGGCGCGTGGACAGAGCGCGCGCAGCAGGTAACGTCACGTCTTCAGTACTCAGATGTATTTTAGCTGTATGCTGATGTCATACTGCGTCAAATCTGGATAAAAACATCGAAAACAAGCTTTGGCATTCATCCGTTTGTCGATGTAGAGTATTGCTGGAAGTCTTTGTTGGTTCTAACATTTGAAGGCTGTTCGGTCTTCGCTCCAACGTAACGCTGTTTAACATTTTCCATAAGTTAGAGGAACAATATTCACTGGCAACGTGTACATGTACGTTAGAGGACTTTCTGAGCGACTTGAGAGACTTTACGACAACCACAGCGGTGAAACACGACACGGAGAAGTCCGGACGATAGATTTTATGCATATGAAATAGTGGAGTCGTTTTCAGAGGCGGTTATTAATAATCTGGCGTCCGTGTACTTTAACGACTTGAGTGAGAGCGCTATTCTTAGACTGGGATCCATTACTGCCCACATTCATCTACCCACGTTGTTCTTGTGTTCTTCTGAAAGCGAGAGCGAAGCACTTCTCAGATCAGCGGAGTTTCTCTGAGTAACACATGGTCAGGCGCGCGGTTCACGTCTGCGCTTGTTGGGAGTGAACCAGTGACGGTATACGGTCTCTGGAGTGAACCAGTGACGGTGTACGGTCTCTGGAGTGAACCGGTGACGGTGTACGGTCTCTGGAGTGAACCAGAGACGGTATACGGTCTCTGGAGTGAACCAGTGACGGTGTACGGTCTCTGGAGTGAACCGGTGACGGTGTACGGTCTCTGGAGTGAACCGGTGACGGTGTACGGTCTCTGGAGTGAACCAGTGACGGTGTACGGTCTCTGGAGTGAACCGGTGACGGTGTACGGTCTCTGGAGTGAACCGGTGACGGTGTACGGTCTCTGGAGTGAACCGGTGACGGTGTACGGTCTCTGGAGTGAACTAGTGCTGCTGCGGAAATGCCGCTCCCCGTGCGGAATGTGGACTTCCAACAGCGCTTCCTTGGGAGTAGCTGGCTTGCATATAGCTACTGTAGAGCATTTTGGAGAATATTGTACATTTTACAATTCGGTCAAAAACGCGTAGCAATAACTTTTATACTGAGTTTGCCTGATGTTCTTGAGTAAGACTTTCAATCTGCTTTTTGACCAAATATGATAGGATTCACTTTCTCCCCTGTTGTTGTCAAATTTCACCTTTTCTTCTGCTGTCACCTAAGACCATTCGGTACCCAATCTAAGAATTCGGCATAGGTTGCGAAAATGCTTTGATCTGCACATTATGAAAGCTGCTGATTTCAGCGTTGTCCTCTGCTGCCCGTGGTACAGATGGAAATGTGTTATCTCCAGTCACATTGTTGCTGTCACTGTCACTGTTGCTGGGTGGAATGCAACTGACGTTCCACTCATGCAGTTTGATATGTCTAGTAGATTTGGTTCTTATAGCCACATGCTATAAGAAACAAAGACTTTAGGTTCTGAAACAACTTCCTTTAACTCCATTGTTTTAACACTGCTCAGTGCCCATGAAGAACTGTTGCCTAAGTAAATACATTCTCAGGTGCTGCTAGGGACGCAGAGATGGAACCAGGTGTGTGTGCAGTTGATGAGAAAGAAGCTCACAACATCTGGGACGTGTGTGTGGTCTACGACTCATGACTGGCTTCGCTGTCTTGGTCAAACGTTTGGTCAAAGAGCAGGAGAACCGTCAGGGCTCTTATCTTCTGGGTATCTTCAGCCCTTCTGTTGTACCGTGTGTTCTTTAAGCGAGGAAGAGTGTGAGTGGTTTGGCGGGTTTGGATGTAAATCTTCCTCCCCCCTCACGCTCTGTCGCTCAGCCCGGCCGGCGCCGTTGACTCAAGTCTGAACAAGCGTGCTAGGGGCGTTTGCATCGGCGTTCAGGAACGGGAGACGCTGCTCACGGGCGGTGAGCACTCTTTGTTTTGCACGTGTTCAGAGGAAGAGGCGAACACGGACCTGCTGGTGCCAGCCCGTGAGAGCAGACCAGTATCCGCTTATTTAGTGGTCTGTGTGTTTTAATGGTCTCTATTTAGGAGCAGTCATGGAAGGTTTTCTCTTGTTGTAAGGTGCACATTGCTTAAAATTCTTCTCCTCTCCCCTCTCTTTAATGACTGTTAAGTGTTTTGTTACTATATATATATATATATATATATATATATATATATATATATATATATATATATTAGAGAGAGAGACAGAGAGAGAGAGATTATAGTGCATTATATAACTTCTTTGTCTTTTTATTAATTTCTTGGTTTCTAAAGATATTTTCCACATGCAGTCTGTCCAGTCATTTCCTGCCCTTGTAACGTCCTGTTTAAACACGTCTGCACTGTGTGATCAGGGGTGGAACCCGAGCTGAGCAGCAGTGTGGTGTGGGCACAGGGTGCAGCGTGCAGGCCAGTGAGGCATGGAGCCTGCCCTGGAGGGGGACGTGGGGGCCGTGCTGCCCTGGCTGGCCTCCTGCGTCATGGTGTTCGGGGGGGCACTGCCCTACGTGCCCCAGTACCAGGACATACGGAGGACGGGTAACGGCGAAGGCTTCTCCACCCGCGTCTGCCTGGTCCTGCTCCTCGCCAACATACTTCGCATCTTCTTCTGGTGAGTCAGGGACACGCGTGCATGCCGCCAGCCCACAGCACTAGCGCCCGCTTGGGGCTTTACTGCAACCCGAGAACCCGAGACAGAATCACCAGATGGGACTTTTCGGTGAGCTGTCCAAAGGTGAAGTGCAGTAATGCGTTTGAATACATGCTGTCAGGCTCATCTGTATGACTGGTGGTTGTAAGGTGTAAAACAACCATCACTCACTACTGCACTGTGTTCTGAAGGGATTACACAGCTCTCAGTGCTAGTGAAGAGTAACATGATGTGTTTTTAACAGTAGTGGTGTGTGTGTGTGTGCAGGATAGGCAAGCAGTTTGAGCTGACATTACTCCTGCAGAGTGTGGTGATGATTCTCACCATGTGGGCCATGCTCCATCTGTGCTGCACTGTCCAGAGGATTAACCGGGTCAGCACCAAACAGCACCGCATCACAGGTAATGACAGCCAGGTCTGCACCAACACCCGCTGTATCACGGATAATGGCCGCATAGCCACTGGATGCCATTGGGCATCAGTGTTCAAACACAATGAAGAGGAGTGGTGGAGTGATGGAGGTGACGGAGGCCGCGGGGTGGCGGAGACACTCCACCACTTCAGCTCAGCAGCCAATAACTGAACATTTAACTCCCATTCAGCTTCCTTCACTTCTCCTTTTACTTAAGCAGTTTTACTTAAGAGTTCTCTCCCTCCACCAGAGGAGGGCGCTGCAGCTCTGAGAACAAGCAGAGGCTTGTTTCCTGTATTTCACGGCTCCTCAGCCCAGTCCTCGGGGCCCATTTGATGGTTCCACACTTTTGCTCTGTCCAAGTTCCAGACACATTAAGTTGAAGCAAAAACCTGGAACTGACTGCTGGTCCTCAGGGACTGGATTGAGAGATATTGCTCAATTTTAACTTCAGTCCCAGACGTTCAGACAGGTTTGCTCCGTTTTAACCTCACTTAACCCTGTTCTTCTTTGTGCTGGTCTTTGCTTGTAGACATCATTTCTACACTCGCACCTTCTGTGTGTAATTAACATGCGGCAGCAACATATAACTGACACTACTGCCAAAATGTGTGTTTGACCTCAGCTTCCGTGTTTAGGGCACCAGAATGTTAAAGTAGTAATAAAGTAAATAAACGTGTGTCCACGGCACGAAAACAGCACTGACCGTAGCACAACAGGAGCTGTGCAGGGTAACGATTGTTCTCGTTATCGTCCTTTATCGAGAGATATCTAGCAGAGATTTCATCAATTATTATTATTATTTGTTATTATTATGTCTTTTGAAGAATTGATGTTTGGACAGCTGTTCTTTGATTCTGTAGTCACCATCTGCAAAATAAATAAATCCAGTCCTCAGATCCCTTCTGATGAGTGCTGTATTTGGGATGATGGGTGCTGGCTTTTTGTCTTGACGTTGGTAGTTTTCATCTCCTCCTTTGTCCATCTTATACCAGCAGAGTATGTGCTGACTGGTAAAATTGATAGTATGGTAGGCGTTGATGGGTGTTGATAGTCTGGTAGGCGTTGATGGGTGTTGATAGTCTGGTAGGCGTTGATGGGTGTTGATAGTCTGGTAGGCGTTGATGGATGTTGATAGTCTGGTAGGCGTTGATGGATGTTGATAGTCTGGTAGGCGTTGATGGGTGTTGATAGTCTGGTAGACGTTGATGGGTGTTGATAGTCTGGTAGGCGTTGATGAGTGTTGATAGTCTGGTAGGCGTTGATGGGTGTTGATAATATGGTAGGCGTTGATGGGTGTTGATAGTGTTGGTAGGTGTTGATGGGTGTTGATAGTGTTGGTAGGTGTTGATGGGTGTTGATAGTCTGGTAGGTGTTGATGGGTGTTGATAATATGGTAGGTGTTGGTAGTGTTGGTAGGTGTTGATGGGTGTTGGTAGTGTTGGTAGGTGTTGATGGGTGTTGGTAGTGTTGGTAGGTGTTGATGGGTTTTGATAGTCTGGTAGGTGTTGATGAGTGTTGATAGTCTGGTAGGGGTTGATGGGTATTGATAGTCTGGTAGGGGTTGATGGGTGTTGATAATATGGTAGGTGTTGATGGGTGTTGGTAGTGTTGGTAGGTGTTGATGGGTGTTGGTAGGTGTTGATGGGTGTTGGTAGTGTTGGTAGGTGTTGATGGGTGTTGGTAGTGTTGGTAGGTGTTGATGGGTGTTGATAGTCTGGTAGGTGTTGATGGGTGTTGATAATATGGTAGGTGTTGGTAGTGTTGGTAGGTGTTGATGGGTGTTGGTAGTGTTGGTAGGTGTTGATGGGTTTTGATAGTCTGGTAGGTGTTGATGGGTGTTGATAGTCTGGTAGGGGTTGATGGGTATTGATAGTCTGGTAGGGGTTGATGGGTGTTGATAATATGGTAGGTGTTGATGGGTGTTGATAGTCTGGTAGGTGTTGATGGGTGTTGGTAGTGTTGGTAGGTGTTGATGGGTGTTGGTAGGTGTTGATGGGTGTTGGTAGTGTTGGTAGGTGTTGATGGGTGTTGGTAGGTGTTGATGGGTGTTGGTAGTGTTGGTAGGTGTTGATAGTGTTGGTAGGTGTTGATGGGTGTTGATAGTGTTGATAGTCTGGTAGGTGTTGATGAGTGTTGGTAGGTGTTGATGGGTGTTGGTAGTGTTGGTAGGTGTTGATGGGTGTTGATAGTGTTGATAGTCTGGTAGGTGTTGATGGGTGTTGGTAGTGTTGGTAGGTGTTGATAGTCTGGTAGGTGTTGATGGGTGTTGATGGTATTGTAGGTGTTGATGGGTGTTGATAGTCTGGTAGGTGTTGATGGGTGTTGATAGTCTGGTAGGTGTTGATGGGTGTTGATAGTGTTGGTAGTTGTTGATGTGTGTTGATAGTGTTGATAGTCTGGTAGGTGTTGATGGGTGTTGGTAGGTGTTGATAGTCTGGTAGGTGTTGATGGTATTGTAGGTGTTGATGGGTGTTGATAGTATGGTAGGTGTTGATGGGTGTTGATAATATGGTAGGTGTTGATGGGTGTTGGTAGTGTTGGTAGGTGTTGATGGGTGTTGGTAGGTGTTGATGGGTGTTGGTAGTGTTGGTAGGTGTTGATGGGTGTTGATAGTATGGTAGGTGTTGATGGGTGTTGATAGTATGGTAGGTGTTGATGGGTGTTGATAGTATGGTAGGTGTTGATGGGTGTTGGTAGGTGTTGATGGGTGTTGGTAGGTGTTGATGGGTGTTGGTAGGTGTTGATAGTGTTGGTAGGTGTTGATGGGTGTTGATAGTGTTGATAGTCTGGTAGGTGTTGATGAGTGTTGGTAGGTGTTGATGGGTGTTGGTAGTGTTGGTAGGTGTTGATGGGTGTTGATAGTATGGTAGGTGTTGATGAGTGTTGGTAGGTGTTGATGGGTGTTGGTAGTGTTGGTAGGTGTTGATGGGTGTTGATAGTATGGTAGGTGTTGATGGGTGTTGATAGTATGGTAGGTGTTGATGGGTGTTGGTAGTGTTGGTAGGTGTTGATGGGTGTTGATAGTGTTGATAGTCTGGTAGGTGTTGATGGGTGTTGGTAGTGTTGGTAGGTGTTGATAGTCTGGTAGGTGTTGATGGGTGTTGATGGTATTGTAGGTGTTGATGGGTGTTGATAGTCTGGTAGGTGTTGATGGGTGTTGATAGTCTGGTAGGTGTTGATGGGTGTTGATAGTGTTGGTAGGTGTTGATGTGTGTTGATAGTGTTGATAGTCTGGTAGGTGTTGATGGGTGTTGGTAGGTGTTGATAGTCTGGTAGGTGTTGATGGGTGTTGATGGTATTGTAGTTGTTGATGGGTGTTGATAGTCTGGTAGGTGTTGATGGGTGTTGATAGTGTTGGTAGGTGTTGATGGGTGTTGGTAGTGTTGGTAGGTGTTGATGGGTGTTGATAGTCTGGTAGGTGTTGATGGGTGTTGGTAGTGTTGGTAGGTGTTGATGGGTGTTGGTAGTGTTGGTAGGTGTTGATGGGTGTTGGTAGTGTTGGTAGGTGTTGATAGTGTTGGTAGGTGTTGATGGGTGTTGATAGTCTGGTAGGTGTTGATGGGTGTTGGTAGGTGTTGATAGTGTTGGTAGGTGTTGATGGGTGTTGATAGTCTGGTAGGTGTTGATGGGTGTTGGTAGGTGTTGATGGGTGTTGGTAGGTGTTGATGGGTGTTGATAGTGTTGGTAGGTGTTGATGGGTGTTGATAGTGTTGGTAGGTGTTGATGGGTGTTTATGGGTGTTGATAGTCTGGATCTTTTTATTCCTGTTCAACTGAATTCTCAGGTCCTGCCTACTCACTTTTTGTAGGTATTTGGCTCTAACTGCTTTCCTGGTGGCCTCCTTGTGGAATTGTAAAGTTCTAAACATCTGTGCCTTCAGCATCTGCCATGTTACCTTCTCTCTGCTTGTAACCACCTGACTACACGTATCGCTGCTGTAGGTCCTGGTAACGTGAGGTAGTGACTCAAGGTCTCGTTCACTTCTGCCATACCAGATGTTTTAGGCCAGTGTGGGGAAAAACTCTGCAGGGTAAGAATGCTTTCAGAAACGGAAATCTTAACAGCTTATTTTTGTTAAAGGTACAAAACGCAAAGCGAATGAAATAAAGTGAAATCTTAATCAAATCAATATCTGATTGGTGCATCCACCAGGAAGAGCATGATGATGTGTGGCTGCTGTCCTGGGTCACACAGGAGAGGTCACACAGGGTGAGCGTAGCACAGTTGTGATTGATGGGGGCCTAACTCTCCATTTGATTGGCTCCTTCTGTGTGTGGAGAGTGTCCGTCTCTGTCAGGATTGTAAGAGTTCAGGGTTTGGTGAGGGATGGCATGAGTGTGATATAGTGATTTCTAAACCCACAGAAGAAGTGGACAGCGCGCTAATTTACCCATCATCCTGACAGCACAGAGGACATGGCCTCAGTGTCAGGGTGAGTCTTTCTCCGCTCTAAGGTGCTGGTGTACATGTACTCTGTGTGTGTGTACCTTGGTAGGTTTGTGTGTGTGTTTGCACATATAAACACACTTGTTGTGTACACGTGTGAGTGTATTTGTCTGTATATGTGAATGTATTTGCATAAGTGGGTGTGATTGTAGATCAAATTGTACTGAGTGTGTCTTTCATTTCCTGGGCTCTGTTCAGAGACGGTGGAGTATTTGGGTTCCTGTCTGTCTCTCTGTGTTCTAAATGGCCTAGCTGCAGGCTCTTTAGACTGACAGCCTGTTCCCTTACTAGTCACGTACGTAGTCACATCCTTTAGTGAACATGACTGCTAACCCTCAGATCCAGTCAATGTGGTTGTGTATGGTGCACTAATTAAAATTCCCTTCCTCACTTGTGTGAGATGCTACGTGACACAGACGAGCACCACAGAGGGGGAGGAGACTGCAGTGAGGAAGACTAGTAGTGGGATGTTCTGAGGAAGAGCCTAGAGGGTAGTCAAGGTGTCTGGTTACCGTGGGGACACTCACAGGGTTGGTTTGGCCTCTAATAGCACAGATCAGCATGGAACATCAGGCCCCTCCCCCTGTCAGCACGGCCGTCTGAGATCCAGCAGTTTTCACACACTGTATCCCATCGGCAGTGTTTGACCTACAGGCCTCCTGCCTCTGTGAAAAGCTGCACTCACATACACTCACCCAGGCACATACTGTACACCAGTTTTGAAGCCCAGGACATTACAGAAAGGTACCTTCACATACATAAGAGCACACACACACACAATTAGTGAAACTTAAATATTTCACAGAAACCCAGATCTGTAATTCACAGGAATATAAACATTGACACACCGATATGAACATGCAAACAAAGTTAGAGGACTTAATGTGTCCTGTGTGTGTGTGTTTTTGTGGGAGAGATGTGTGAGGTGTAGGTGTGTAGGGGGAGAGTACACTGTATAAATGAGAACACGTGTGTGTGTGCGTGTGTGTGTGTGTAGGCGGAGAGTACACTGTATAAATGAGAACATGTGTGTGTGTGTGTGTGTGTGTGTGTGTGTGTGTGTGTGTGTGTGTGTGTGTGTGTGTGTGTGTGTGTGTGTGTGTGTGTGTGTGTGTGTGTGAGGGGTAGGTGTGTAGGGGGATCGTACGCTGTCTAAATGAGAACACGTTTGTGTGTGTGTGTGTGTGAGTGTGAGGGGCAGGTGTGTAGGGGGATCGTACGCTGTCTAAATGAGAACACGTTTGTGTGTGTGTGTGTGTGAGTGTGAGGGGCAGGTGTGTAGGGGGATCGTACGCTGTCTAAATGAGAACACGTTCGTGTGTGTGTGTGTGTGTTTCAGTTGTTTTGTTATGTCGCTGTCAGCACACCCTATTCATCCACTTTGGTATCCACTAAATGAAATGAAGGAGAAGTAATTGACCTCTCCTCTCCTGTTTTTATATACAATATGAATATTACCACTGCGATTTGTCTTAATGATCAATTTTAATATAGACTGGAGCTGATTGAGCACACTCACTAGGGACTGCTCTCAGACATGTGCCATACTCCATTACCATGTGTTCACCCCCCCCTCCACAAACTCCCTGTTCCCTGGTAGGACAGGCCTGTGAAGCCCCTCCCTCCACATACTTGATGTTCCCTGATAGGCGAGAGGCCCGTGAGGCCCCTCCCTCCACACTCTGATAGGCCCGGTGGTATTTCACTCAAACTCGGCGCCTGCGTACTCACATTTCATCTCCTGGTGTTTGTTGTACTGCCGCCACCTTGAGGACGTAGAGATGACCAGAGAACCCCACTCTGACCCCAGAAACAACCCGACTGAGGACTTGGAGATGACCAGAGAACCCCACTCTGACCCCAGAAACAACCCGGCTGAGGACGTAGAGATGACCAGAGAACCCCACTCTGACCCCAGAAACAACCCGACTGAGGACGTAGAGATGACCAGAGAACCCCACTCTGACCCCAGAAACAACCCGGCTGAGGACGTAGAGATGACCAGAGAACCCCACTCTGACCCCAGAAACAACCCGGCTGTCGCTATCTCGTCACTTGTTTCTAAACCAGTTCAGCTTAAACTGGACCAAGTAGGAAAAATCTCACAAGGATAGTTTGGCAGATCTCAAATGTACCAACTGCTATCAGATTAGTTCAAGTGTCCAGACCCTGAAAATCGATTACACGAGTGATAATGCATGTGCAGTAGAGAGAATACCTCTCTCAAAAAAATTTGCTTTGCCTTCAACTCTGTTCCCCATGAGGATGGGTTCTCCTCTCTCTCTCTCTCTCTCTCTCTCTCTCTCTCTCTCTCTCTCTCTCTCTCTCTCTCTCTCTCTCTCTCTCTCTCTCTTGTTTGCATTCACCTTTTCTTCTTTTCAGTCTCTCTTCTTTCTCTCTCCCAACTCTCTTTATTCCTCTGTACCTCTTTCACAATCCTTCTAGTTCTCTCCCTCTCTCTTTCCCTCTCTCTCTCTTAAACTCAAGACAGTTGCACTGCTCCAAGGTAAAGGAGCAGATCACACGTTTTGGCAGACAGAAGCCAGTGGCTGCTTGCGCTGTGGTCTGGTCTGTCTGGCGTGTGAGGGGTGTTTGGAGCTGCTGCCGTGCACCTTTTGCGAGTCCTCCGTGTCCAGCCAGATGTCAGCGTGAACCTGCTTGTGTTAAGCTGCAACATGCTGTACTGGGGTGACCTGCACTTTTACTGCAGAGAGCATGATGACAGAGAACGATGGCTAATAGGGCAAAGAACAAAACGCACAGGTTTAAACGTGTGTGTGTGTGTGTGTGTGTGTGTGTGTGTGTGTGTGTGTGTGTGTGTGTGTGTGTGTGTGTGTGTGTGTGTGTGTGTGTGTGTGTGTGTGTGTGTGGTGTGGTGTGTGCGTGCGTGCGTGCGTGCGGATGTCTGTGTAGGCACGTGCATGTATGTACATTATGCATGTATGTAATTACATATGTAAATCGTTACGTAGTAGTGGATGTCACTTTTCATGTCTTGTTTATTTTAATGACTCTTGTAATTTGCTTTGGCAGTGATGTCATTTCTGACCTTCCTATCAATAAGTTTAAACAAACAGAGTCGAGGCAGAAGTGAAACTTCCTTCCATATCGCTGTTCATTCTATTAAAAGCATAAACTTCACATCTGCTCATTATAAACATGTCCACATACTCTAGTGAGGAAACACTCCCTCTGCTGTACTATACCCATACTCATTCTACTCCTTATAAACATGTCCACATACTCTAGTGAGGAAACACTCCCTCTGCTGTACTATACCCATACTCGCTCTACTCATTATAAACATGTCCACATACTCTAGTGAGGAAACACTCCCTCTGCTGTACTATACCCATACTCACTCTACTCATTATAAACATATCCACATACTCTAGTGAGGAAACACTCCCTCTGCTGTACTATACCCATACTCATTCTACTCCTTATAAACATGTCCACATACTCTAGTGAGGAAACACTCCCCATGCTGTACTATACCCATACTCGCTCTACTCATTATAAACATGTCCACATACTCTAGTGAGGAAACACTCCCTCTGCTGTACTATACCCATACTCACTCTACTCATTATAAACATATCCACATACTCTAGTGAGGAAACACTCCCTCTGCTGTACTATACCCATACTCACTCTTCATTATAAACATGTCCACATACTCTAGTGAGGAAACACTCCCTCTGCTGTACTACACCCATACTCACTCTACTCATTATAAACATATCCACATACTCTAGTGAGGAAACACTTCCTCTGCTGTACTACACCCATACTCACTCTACTCATTATAAACATGTCCACATACTCTAGTGAGGAAACACTCCCTCTGCTGTACTATACCCATACTTACTCTACTCATTATAAACATGTCCACATACTCTAGTGAGGAAACACTCCCTCTGCTGTACTACACCCATACTCACTCTACTCATTATAAACATGTCCACATACTCTAGTGAGGAAACACTCCCCCTGCTGTACTATACCCATACTCACTCTACTCATTATAAACATGTCCACATACTCTAGTGAGGAAACACTTCCTCTGCTGTACTACACCCATACTCACTCTACTCATTATAAACATGTCCACATACTCTAGTGAGGAAACACTCCCCCTGCTGTACTATACCCATACTTACTCTACTCATTATAAACATGTCCACATACTCTAGTGAGGAAACACTCCCTCTGCTGTACTACACCCATACTCACTCTACTCATTATAAACATGTCCACATACTCTAGTGAGGAAACACTCCCTCTGCTGTACTACACCCATACTCACTCTACTCATTATAAACATGTCCACATACTCTAGTGAGGAAACACTCCCCCTGCTGTACTACACCCATACTCACTCTACTCATTATAAACATGTCCACATACTCTAGTGAGGAAACACTCCCCCTGCTGTACTATACCCATACTTACTCTACTCATTATAAACATGTCCACATACTCTAGTGAGGAAACACTCCCTCTGCTGTACTACACCCATACTCACTCTACTCATTATAAACATGTCCACATACTCTAGTGAGGAAACACTCCCTCTGCTGTACTACACCCATACTCACTCTACTCATTATAAACATGTCCACATACTCTAGTGAGGAAACACTCCCTCTGCTGTACTACACCCATACTCACTCTACTCATTATAAACATGTCCACATACTCTAGTGAGGAAACACTCCCCCTGCTGTACTACACCCATACTCACTCTACTCATTATAAACATGTCCACATACTCTAGTGAGGAAACACTCCCCCTGCTGTACTATACCCATACTCACTCTACTCATTATAAACATGTCCACATACTCTAGTGAGGAAACACTCCCCCTGCTGTACTACACCCATACTCACTCTACTCATTATAAACATGTCCACATACTCTAGTGAGGAAACACTCCCTCTGCTGTACTACACCCATACTCACTCTACTCTTTATAAACATGTCCACATACTCTAGTGAGGAAACACTCCCCCTGCTGTACTACACCCATACTTACTCTACTCATTATAAACATGTCCACATACTCTAGTGAGGAAACACTTCCTCTGCTGTACTACACCCATACTCACTCTACTCATTATAAACATGTCCACATACTCTAGTGAGGAAACACTCCCCCTGCTGTACTACACCCATACTTACTCTACTCATTATAAACATGTCCACATACTCTAGTGAGGAAACACTCCCCCTGCTGTACTACACCCATACTCACTCTACTCATTATAAACATGTCCACATACTCTAGTGAGGAAACACTCCCCCTGCTGTACTATACCCATACTCACTCTACTCATTATAAACATGTCCACATACTCTAGTGAGGAAACACTCCCCCTGCTGTACTATACCCATACTCACTCTACTCATTATAAACATGTCCACATACTCTAGTGAGGAAACACTCCCCCTGCTGTACTACACCCATACTCACTCTACTCATTATAAACATGTCCACATACTCTAGTGAGGAAACACTCCCCCTGCTGTACTACACCCATACTCACTCTACTCATTATAAACATGTCCACATACTCTAGTGAGGAAACACTCCCCCTGCTGTACTATACCCATACTCACTCTACTCATTATGAACATGTCCACATACTCTAGTGAGGAAACACTCCCCCTGCTGTACTATACCCATACTCACTCTACTCATTATAAACATGTCCACATACTCTAGTGAGGAAACACTCCCCCTGCTGTACTATACCCATACTCACTCTACTCATTATAAACATGTCCACATACTCTAGTGAGGAAACACTCCCCCTGCTGTACTACACCCATACTCACTCTACTCATTATAAACATGTCCACATACTCTAGTGAGGAAACACTCCCTCTGCTGTACTACACCCATACTCACTCTACTCATTATAAACATGTCCACATACTCTAGTGAGGAAACACTCCCCCTGCTGTACTATACCCATACTCACTCTACTCATTATAAACATGTCCACATACTCTAGTGAGGAAACACTCCCCCTGCTGTACTACACCCATACTCACTCTACTCATTATAAACATGTCCACATACTCTAGTGAGGAAACACTCCCCCTGCTGTACTACACCCATACTCACTCTACTCATTATAAACATGTCCACATACTCTAGTGAGGAAACACTCCCCCTGCTGTACTATACCCATACTCACTCTACTCATTATGAACATGTCCACATACTCTAGTGAGGAAACACTCCCCCTGCTGTACTATACCCATACTCACTCTACTCATTATAAACATGTCCACATACTCTAGTGAGGAAACACTCCCCCTGCTGTACTACACCCATACTCACTCTACTCATTATAAACATGTCCACATACTCTAGTGAGGAAACACTCCCCCTGCTGTACTACACCCATACTCACTCTACTCATTATAAACATGTCCACATACTCTAGTGAGGAAACACTCCCCCTGCTGTACTATACCCATACTCACTCTACTCATTATAAACATGTCCACATACTCTAGTGAGGAAACACTCCCCCTGCTGTACTACACCCATACTCACTCTACTCATTATAAACATGTCCACATACTCTAGTGAGGAAACACTCCCTCTGCTGTACTACACCCATACTCACTCTACTCATTATAAACATGTCCACATACTCTAGTGAGGAAACACTCCCCCTGCTGTACTACACCCATACTTACTCTACTCATTATAAACATGTCCACATACTCTAGTGAGGAAACACTTCCTCTGCTGTACTACACCCATACTCACTCTACTCATTATAAACATGTCCACATACTCTAGTGAGGAAACACTCCCCCTGCTGTACTACACCCATACTCACTCTACTCATTATAAACATGTCCACATACTCTAGTGAGGAAACACTCCCCCTGCTGTACTACACCCATACTCACTCTACTCATTATAAACATGTCCACATACTCTAGTGAGGAAACACTCCCTCTGCTGTACTACACCCATACTCACTCTACTCTTTATAAACATGTCCACATACTCTAGTGAGGAAACACTCCCCCTGCTGTACTACACCCATACTTACTCTACTCATTATAAACATGTCCACATACTCTAGTGAGGAAACACTTCCTCTGCTGTACTACACCCATACTCACTCTACTCATTATAAACATGTCCACATACTCTAGTGAGGAAACACTCCCCCTGCTGTACTACACCCATACTTACTCTACTCATTATAAACATGTCCACATACTCTAGTGAGGAAACACTCCCCCTGCTGTACTACACCCATACTCACTCTACTCATTATAAACATGTCCACATACTCTAGTGAGGAAACATGGCTCTTCCTCACCCCTCATTCCCTTGTTGCCACGGTCACAGGGGGCTGCCAAGAGTCTCACACCCACCCTCTTAGCCCTGCATATTCTGACAGCAGAGTGAATGGATGTGGTGTAGCTTTGCATCTTGCCAGGGTGCATGGCCAGCAGGCCACACCCCCCACGACACCCCGCCAGGCTACTCGGCCAATAAGAGAATGCAGTGGGAGTCTTTTTGCTAATGATGGGGGATTCTAGAGAGCACTGTGACAAGTCTGTAATTGTTAGTCTTGCTCTTTCCCTTGGTGGGTCTCGGAGAGCAGACCAACCCACACTGCTGCTTCACTGCAGGGAATGTGGTGCTGGGTGGGGTGTTGTATTCGCCAGGTCAGCCCCGTTCACACTGCTTCCCCCGCTCTACTGCAGCACTGAGTCTTATACAGACTCAAACAAGGGCTTAAACAAGTGGGCAGACTGCAGATGAGATGCAGACCGTCCCAGAGTCTGCTGACCATGCTGGGAAGTGTGTGTGCGTGTGTGTGGGAGTATGTGTGTGGGAGTATGTGCGAGTGTGTGAGAGAGTGTGTGTGTGTGGGGGTGGGGGGGGGAGTGTGTGTGTGTGGGAGTGTGTGTGTGTGTGTGTGTGTGTGAGAGAGAGAGAGAGTGGGTGAGTGGGTGAGTGGGTGAGTGGGTGAGTGGGTGAGTGGGTGAGTGTGTGTGTGTGTGTGTGTGTGTGTGTGTGTGTGTGTGTGTGGGAACCCAGAGCATGAGCACAGCTGTAAACAGCCTGGAGGACAAGATCAGAATAGCTTCCCAGTGGTAAAGTTAAAAGAGCCAGTGGATCAATGGGTCCTGTCTCTCTCTTCCAGTGGGTGGTGGTATTCTTTTCCCTCTCGGTCTCAGGCCTCCCACTAGAGTTTCAGGGTTAGGCTCTTCTGGACTGAGGTCAAGGATTGTATTCCTGGGATCTGTTAGTCACTCCTTCAGTTTAGGGTCAAGGCTCCTAGTGTCCCTAGTGTCTCTGTCTTCACTGGGACAACCCTGGTTTTAACCTCCACATCCTCTTAATGCCTTTCATCTCTGGTATTTTCCTGACTTCCAATGTCTTCTGTTGTATGTTTCATATCTTGGGACTGTCCTGTCTATCACCACTGCTGTGTTCTGCACCTCGTCTACTGTCACAGTGTCTGCATGGTTCCTCACTACATGTTCATCAGTCTGGCTCTGCAGGACCCACAGGATCTCACACCTGGTCTTCTCCACCACTCTTCTGCCATTTGGCCCTGGGCCTGTCTGTCCAGCTCATGTGTTCCTGTGTATGACCCCAGTCACGTGCGTGTGATTCCCAGTGTGTGCTGTGGTTGTGTTATAGACAGATGCATGCATCTCGGGCTCTTATGTTCTCAGAAGGGCAGTTACTTAATTAGTCACCAATCCTGAGTGGACTGGACCTTGTGGGCTAATTACCAGTAATTACTGGGATCCTGTGTCCACTGACCCGTCTCTTGTGCAGACGTTCCCCGCACCGCCGGCCTCTCTGCACCGCCGGGCTGCCCGAGGGTTGCGTCAGCACGCTGCTGTCAGTCCTCATCAGGGTCAGACGGCCCAGACGCAGCAGCCATAACGCTCCCATCTTCTCCATTTCCACTCCATCTTCTCATCGTGCTCCCTCCGCGCCGTTGAGAGTCCAGGAATTCACACGTCATCCCTTATTCACCCACGCTATCTTCATTCTCCTGCAGTTTTCTCTTTTTTAATTTTCCGTTCAAGTGCCTGATTCAAAAATACTAATGGTGACCCAGTAGGACATGTCTGGAGATCTTAAGAACATTTCCCATATTGGTCCAGTCTTCATATGGGGTTCAGTGATCAGACTCCCGCTGGTGAAGGCTGGGCAGCAGGCTTCTATCTGATCACACTTTGGGGCAAACGCCTGAGATCAGTCGTTACATCTGGGGGTCCAGCGCTGCTGTTATCCACCATCAGACGTGGTGTACGGCGACAGCAGCCCTTGAAATGAGACGAAATTAAAAACTGCACACGCACAGCACTGAAGAATACTGGGACCATGACCTTCATGGCTAATATATCTTTGTGTGTGTGTATATGTGTGTGTGTATGTGTTTTTCGCAGAGATAGTGTGGCTGTATAAGAGAGAGTGAACTAAGCATAACTTGATATTCTGAAGGGGCATCACTATTTCTGAGCTACTGCTCTATGCATTATTCAGTATTAGCCGAGCTGGGAGACATCTGCTCAGGAGCATGCTCCCTTAGCTACATCAGGATCCCAAACCCAGAACCCCAGCGTGAGCTACACACACACACACACACACACACACACACACACACACACACACACACACACACACGAGCTCACACTGCCAGGTACCATCATGCTCAAACACGTCAAGGACTGTTTCAGTTAACACACACGCAGACACACGTGCACACACACAGGTAAACACACACGTGCTTAACTCAGTAAATCATAGTACCCTGAGTATCTGTTTGATGGGGGGAGTGACTCTAAAAGAAGGAGGGTGACACAATCTGATGCCACTTAGTGTTTTAGACGTGCCTTTTGTTTTGTTGCTGTGTTTGCTTTCTTGGTTTTTTCTTAGTTTAGTTCATTATTTTAGCACAGCCTGTGCTCAACAGCCGTCTCTACCGCTCCATTTCCACCAGAGATCTCATTTCGGGTTATGTAGGAAAGAACCAGTCGTGCATCTCTAAATGCCGTTTTGATGCGTCCCTACTGCAGGACTGGATCAGGCTGAGTGTGGACTCACGTCATCACCTCCACATGCTTCCCAAACCATCCACACTCTATTCCTCCTTGATACACAGTTAAATAGGACCTATAAACCAGTCTGTGTGTATATACATTGTTGGCAGTATTTGGTTGGACAGTATTGGACTTTATTTATGTCATCATATTGTCTTCAGATTGTATATGTATATATGAGGTATATGTGTATATGTTATTACTGGGGAGGGGCTGTTGTTCCTTATCCCCCCCCTTGTGTATATATACCCCGTCTTCTTAATGCCCCCTTTGTGTATATATACCCCGTGTTCTTAATGCCCCCTTGTGTATATATACCCCGTGTTCTTAATGCCCCCTTGTGTATATATACCCCGTCTTCTTAATGCCCCCTTTGTGTATATATACCCCGTGTTCTTAATGCCCCCTTTGTGTATATATACCCCGTGTTCTTAATGCCCCCTTGTGTATATATACCCCGTGTTCTTAATGCCCCCTTTGTGTATATATACCCCGTGTTCTTAATGCCCCCTTGTGTATATATACCCCGTGTTCTTAATGCCCCCTTTGTGTATATATACCCCGTGTTCTTAATGCCCCCTTTGTGTATATATACCCCGTGTTCTTAATGCCCCCTTTGTGTATATATACCCCGTGTTCTTAATGCCCCCTTTGTGTATATATACCCCGTGTTCTTAATGCCCCCTTGTGTATATATACCCCGTGTTCTTAATGCCCCCTTGTGTATATATACCCCGTGTTCTTAATGCCCCCTTGTGTATATATACCCTTAATGCCCACGTTGCTCTACTTTGACCTGGTCTGTGTTCACATGTTCATGTATGTCCTGTGTGTGTGTCCTCTACTTTGACCTGGTCTGTGTTCACATGTTCATGTATGTCCTGTGTGTGTGTCCTCTACTTTGACCTGGTCTGTGTTCACATGTTCATGTATGTCCTGTGTGTGTGTCCTCTACTTTGACCTGGTCTGTGTTCACATGTTCATGTATGTCCTGTGTGTGTGTCCTCTACTTTGACCTGGTCTGTGTTCACATGTTCATGTATGTCCTGTGTGTGTGTCCTCTACTTTGACCTGGTCTGTGTTCACATGTTCATGTATGTCCTGTGTGTGTGTCCTCTACTTTGACCTGGTCTGTGTTCACATGTTCATGTATGTCCCGTGTGTGTCCTCTACTTTGACCTGGTCTGTGTTCACATGTTCATGTATGTCCCGTGTGTGACCTGGTCTGTTGTACAGTATTACGCTTCCATTCCTGTGCTCATCGGTTTTTGTTTCTTTATCTCAGTGGAGCGACTTTATTTAATTATTCTAGTTCTTAATGTTGTTTCATGTTGTACTTGGTTTGTTTTCTGACTTGGTTTTTAAAAGTGTTAAAAGAGAAGACAAAAGAGTCAACCACTCAGAAATGGCAATGAAAATGGATTATGAATGCTAGCTAGTGAGACTCATTCTGTGGAACTCATTTTAACCAGTTGGCATGTTTTTTTGTTTTTCTCTGAGGGCCTGTACACTTCTGGTCCTCTCGGAGGTCAGGGGGAGGGGTCTATATGGTTCTGGTCCTCTCTGAGGTCAGGGGGAGGGGCCTGTACGCTTCTTTTCCTCTCTGAGGTCAGGGGGAGGGGCCTGTACTCTTCTTATCTTCTCCCTGCCCCCTCGTGCCCTCTCCTTTACAAGTGTCAGATACTGTCTTGTCTTCTGCTTTGCGTCTCCACTTTTGGACAAACATTAATCTCACATTAATCTCACACACTTTCTTTTATTTGATGCATTCATACACACCCACACTCTCTCTCTCTCTCTCACACACACACACACACACACACACATCTCACTTTGTATCCCAGTAGTTTCATTTCCGGAGAAGCGGCTGTCAGGTCTCAACAGCAGCTGCATGTTGAGGTTTTGAAGAGCGGAACCTGCCTAACGACAGTGAGCTTTTCCCGTCCAGCACCACGGAACATTACCCTCCAGTCCGAGCCGAGTGAGCGGGCTCTTATTTAGCCATCCATTCTCCAGCACGGCTGTCGGCGCATTACAGCTCATCCTGTACGAGAGCGCTGCGCTCATCCATCAAGTCAGAATGTCATCAGCGGCCACAAGAAGCACTGCAGCAGGAGCTTTGTGTCTCTGCTGGTCTGGGCCGGGTCGTCTCTGCTGGTCTGGGCCGGGTCGTCTCTGCTGGTCTGGGCCGGGTCGTCTCTACTGGTCTCTCCCAGCTTCCAGCTCCCACCTCCAGCAGCATTGAAGGTGTCGCTGACCCAGGAACAGTATGTTCTGTGCACATATTTGTGATAACTTGGTGCTGTGAACCTGCTGCCAGGGTTCACAGGTGGTGCCTGTCCTGCTCTGACTCATCCTGCTGGAGACTCTAACTGCAGTGCTGTGACTCTCTGGGACTCGTCTGGTGAAACCATCACGCAGGCTGTTTCTGTGCCCCCTGCTGTCCTGTTACGCTAGACTTGAATGACTTGCATTAAGGGCCATCATGGATGAAATGAGCAATTATCCTTAAATAGACCTGATGAGGTTATGAATATCTGCTCAGAGAGAAGGAGGTCTTTTCTGTAGTAATGGCCAAAGTCAAGGTCATATTATTTTATATAGTGCTTTTTACAACACATGTTGTCACAAAGCAGCTTTACAAACACATAGATCCAAATCCCTAATGAGCAGGCCAGGGTCGACAGTGACAAAGAAAAACTCCCTAGGCAGTTTAGGAAGAAACCTTGGGAGCAGCAAGACTCAAAAGGAAACCCATTCTCCACGGGGCGGCCCAGATAGTAGCAGTCCATTTATATAGTTCTATATCTCCTGCGGAGCTGATAAAGTATTCAGATATTCAGCCAGGCTCCAGAAAATATGTGGACATCTTATTTACAAATTAAACGGCTGTTCACATGAATTCTCTTTCTGTTCTCATTAATTCCCTTTCTCTCATTTGCAAGTGTGAGCATTCCTTTATTATTGTTTTGTCCTTTTTGCCCTTCTTTTCAATATTCCTCACTTCTGTTAGGATCGTTCTGGTTTCCAATATAATGAGTGGCTTCTTGTTGGCGACATGCGATTGAAGCTCTGAACGTCTCTCAACGTCTCCGAGTGTCTCTGTGGAGAGCAGCTTTGTTCTCCGTGAGGAGAGGCGTGATACTGCAGCCTCCAGGATGAATGACTTTTCTTTTATTCCTTGACCACGTTGATTAATGTGCTCCTACTGCTGGCCGTGGCAGTGCTGTAAGTGATGGTGCTCTGAGTGTTCTCCAGTCAATACCCCAGACGACTTACACAATCAAACCTGCCCCCCCTTCCTGAAGAACAAGGAACTGTGAATTGTCTCAGTTTGGGCGGCTAATGGTGCCTGCCATAGTTCACCTTTTCACATGCACTCTCGTGGGGTGAGGGGGCAGCACGGTGCACGCTCGTCGGCTGTGCACAGAGGAGCAGGAACGGACGCTCCATGAGGGCGCAAAACACACACACACACACACACACACACACACACACACACAGCGGGGTGAGGAAGACGATGGCAGGCAGGGCACAGGACCAGGAGGACGAGGACTGCAGTGAGGATGGGATCTAGAAGCTTTTAGACACTGAACGTTTTTCTATGCCAAAAGGTCTGAGTGGAAGATGGAGCGGAAGATTCAGAGACTTCAGAGAAAATAAGTACTGATCAGGAGTTCTTCTGTTGGAAGGAAACTGTTAAATCGTGATGTTTCCGATGATGGTAGCGAGCGGGCTGGGGTGGGATGTGGTGTAGTGGGGTGGGGTGGTGGAGTGGGGTGGTGTGGTGAAATGGGCTCTGGTGGTGTGGTGGTGTGGGGTGAAGTGGGCTCTGGTGGTGTAGTGGAGTAGGGTGGAGTGGGCTGGTGGTGTAGTGGGGTAGGGTGGAGTGGTGGAGTGGGCTGGTGGTGTAGTGGGGTGGGGTGGTGTAGTGGTGTGGTGGTGTGAGGTGAAGTGGGCTCTGGTGGTGTAGTGGAGTAGGGTGGAGTGGTGGAGTGGGCTGGTGGTGTAGTGGAGTAGGGTGGAGTGGGCTGGTGGTGTAGTGGAGTGGGCTGGTGGTGTAGTGGAGTGGGCTGGTGGTGTAGTGGAGTAGGGTGGTGTAGTGGAGTGGGGTGGTGGTGTAGTGGAGTGGGGTGGTGGTGTAGTGGAGTGGGGTGGTGTAGTGGAGTAGGGTGGTGTAGTGGAGTGGGCTGGTGGTGTAGTGGAGTGGGCTGGTGGTGTAGTGGAGTAGGGTGGTGGTGTAGTGGAGTGGGGTGGTGTGGTGGAGTAGGGTGGTGTAGTGGAGTAGGGTGGTGTAGTGGAGTAGGGTGGTGTAGTGGAGTAGGGTGGAGTGGGCTGGTGGTGTAGTGGAGTGGGCTGGTGGTGTAGTGGGGTGTGGTGGGCTGGTGGTGTAGTGGAGTAGGGTGGTGTAGTGGGGTGGTGTGGGCTGGTGGTGTAGTGGAGTAGGGTGGTGTAGTGGGGTGGTGTGGGGTGGTGGTGTAGTGGAGTGGGGTGGAGTGGTGGAGTGGGGTGGTGGTGTAGTGGAGTGGGGTGGTGTAGTGGGGTGTGGTGGGCTGGTGGTGGAGTGGGGTGTGGTGTTGATTTCTTTTCAAAATGGCAGCATTAAAGCTTGATGAGGTGAGTGCACAGCATTGTGATTAAATCCAAACATAAAGAGGTTGTTGGTGATGTAATGTTCGTTCAGGAAAAGTAGTTATTAACAGAACTCGCAAGTCATGAAGGTCAGAAGATCAATGTCTCCCAGTGGAGATGAGTGTGCAGGGAAGTATAGCGGTCAGATTCTGTAGCATAAACACTGGTGTGCGCTTAGGTTAGACACAGAGTAAGGTTGTGTGGACATTCTCCAGAAGACATAATCCAACATCTGCTGCATGCTGACGTGCTGAACTGGGTGGGATGATTAGATCAGCATGAATGGTCTTTTATAAGTCACCTTTGAACAAACTCCTCCTGTGATGCGGAGGGCATACAGGTTCACCTGTCCCGAGTCAGCAGGGTCCGTTCTGTGGTGAGGAGACAGATTCCCGCTGTGTCACAGGCCTGAAGTCGTTTTGGTCTGTTTTAGATGGACACATTTTGTGCCTGGAGCTTTTCTTGCACTCTGAAACATAAAACACAACGTCAGCTGTTGGATTTTATACTTGGATAAGCGAGTATGGACGAAGGTGGGGGAAAGAGGAAGAGTGAAGGACTCTGTGACAGTGGAACTCTTTCAAGCTGGTGAGAACTGAACTTTCACAAACGGGCTTCATTCAGCCAGGGCTGAACTGCTCTGGGAGGGAACCGGGCCGTATAGGTTCTCTGCCCACGATGAGAGGCTCCTGGGAAATTCCTTAAATTTTCTTTTGAGTTCATTTGGTTTGTGATTAGTTGGTGTCCCTTTGGGAGACATCTCATCTTTATTATTGATCTGTTTATTTCCTGCGCTTAATCATTTGTGGTTTGTTTTAATGGGTTTCTTTTTTGTGATCTTGCTCTTAGTTTTTCAGTTCTCTGTTTTTGGGCTTGTTTATATGTAAATGTATCAAATTGTCTTTTAAAATCACTTCTCTCTCCCTCTATCTGTCCATCAACCACCACCCCCTCCCCCCCCACCCAGATATGGACCTGCAGTATTTCTGGTGCTGGACTGCTTTTGAAGACTACCTCCTCTTCTGTTTCTGCTTCGCTCTGCTGTGCGCCTTCACCACCTTCCTCTTCCTCGACTGGATGATGTTCGTGGAGGGCCTTGGCTCACTGGCTGTGCTTTTTGAAGCCATGTTGGGCCTGCCCCAGCTGGTGCAGAACTACTCCAACCGCTCCACCCATGGCATGAGGTGAGCCCCTGCAGGGAGACCCCACGGCGCTGCCATGCCAGTCTGTACCAGGCTCTCTCCTGTCTGCTGGTGTTTCTTCCTGCTCAGTCCTGAGCTGGTGTTTTGCCCATAAACTTGATGGACTGGCAAAAATGGCAACTTGACAGATTATCATTCATCATAAAACAGCCATCAGGCAGTAGAAGGTGACTGGTCGTTTGAGGCTGAGCTGAGAATGAAGGGCTTCCTCTGAGCAGTTTTGACACGTTCAGTGTCAGCTATCTGTGGATGAGTTGTGGAAGCAGTGAGACCAAGGGTGTGGGGTCTGTACCGCACGCTCCAGGAGTGGGGTATGTACAGTACGCTCCCCAGGGTGTGGGTTCTGTACCGCACTCTTCAGGAGTGGGGTCTGTACCGCACGCTCCAGGAGTGGGGTATGTACCGCACGCTCCCCAGGGTGTGGGGTCTGTACCGCACGCTCCCCTGGGTGTGGGGTCTGTACCGCACGCTCCCCTGGGTGTGGGGTCTGTACTGCACGCTCCCCAGGGTGTGGGGTCTGTACCGCACGCTCCCCAGGGTGTGGGGTCTGTACCGCACACTCCCCAGGGTGTGGGGTCTGTACCGCACGCTCCCCAGGGTGTGGGGTCTGTACCGCACGCTCCCCAGGGAAGGGGTGAGGTTCACCGGCGCCCGAGTGAGGACAGGGTGAGGTTCACCGACGGCTGTGGGCAAGTGTAAGTCATATAAAGAAGTGGGAACTATATAGAGAGACAGGAAGACAGCGGTAGAGCTGCTATTGCACAGAGAGTGTTGCTGAGATCCTTGAGATGGCACTTTGGTCACAGTCTTGGCCCTGTTCCCCAGGTACTGGTACTGTTCCCCAGGTACTGGTACTGTTGGTACTGTTCCCCAGGTACTGGTACTGTTCCCCAGGTACTGGTACTGTTGGTACTGTTCCCCAGGTACCAGGGCAGTGATGTGCTGGGAGGATCCTTATGGAAGGGATGTGTTGGCTCACCATTAATCCTAATGGTCATTAGATGGTCGTGCACTAACTGTGATCGTTATTTTGTGTTGTGAGGGATCTGGCTGGGGAGGGTTCTCCTAAACACTCCCTTCATTCCAGACAACTTCCCACCACCAACTATACGAGTTGGGGTGTGTGTGTGTGTGTGTGTGTGTGTGTGTGTGTGTGTGTGTGTGTGTGTGTGTGTGTGTGTGTGTGTGTGTGTGTGTGTGTGTGTGTGTGTGTGTGTGTGTGTGTGTGTGTGTGTGACAGCAGCTGTCCTCTCTTTCACAGAAATGCTCTTTTATCTTCTGGACATTTATCTGGACATTTACTTGGATGTGGTTCACAGCTTTGACTTCAGTTTAAAAAGTGACTTTTTAAGTGTTTTGTATGTTTTTGTTTCCACAGGTTCACAAGCTGTCTGTGCTGTGTGGGATTTTGTTGTTATTTTTGAGAACATCATTTCTGGTGAGCCCTGTGGAGATGAAGCAGGGGTGTGAATTAGTTGCTCTTTTTACTCGTGTGGACTTGTTCTGAGTCGGAGGTGGTGATCACAGTGGTGTTAGAGGTGTGAAGACTCAATCTGCTGGTGCCTCAATCCCACTTGTCTGAAGCATTGTCACGGACACCTGGTCCCGCCTCTTGAGAGCGCACAGGCCCCGCCTCTCCAGAAAGCCCCATTAACTTCACTTGCACTGCTGGGCTCTTTTGTGATGGTGAAACGAACTAGTGGAAAGGAGCAGGGCACGAGTCGAGGGGGGGGGGGGCTCTCAGCAGAGAACGTTTGGAGGTGACAGAGCTGTGGCGGAGCTGCTCCGATGTCCAGGGCACTAGCTCCCCCACCAGGAGGCCCAGGGTCGGCCTCTGGGTGTCTCCTGATTACCCATGGGAGTCCCACACTCCTGCTTGTACCAAACAAGTAAGCCATCACAGTTCTATGGAGATAGTTTACCTCAGTAGGGTAACTGGACACACACACACGCCCACAATAGCACACACACGAAAACGAACACACACAGATGCTTTATTGAGCTGTTGTTGTTATTGTTATAGCAAATTGTAGTTGTGGAGGGTTGGGGCAGCATCAATCTGTGTGTGTGTCTGTGTGTGTGTGTGTACCCCATGCACTTTTCAAGCAGTGCATTACTGCACAGTCAGGTTATTAACACTCATAAGTCTTCTGTAACTGGTAATGAAAGACTGTTGGAATATAGACATCTATTCAGATAATGGGCACCAGCAAAGACACACTCTTCATCACCACGACTGCGGTCTGCAGTGGAGAGGTCTATGGGCCACCGCACACGCTGTCTACACCCCACACATGTGTGGAGAACACCCTCACCTCCACAACACACGCTGCCTACACCCCACACAGGTGTGGAGAACACCCTCACCTCCACAACACACGCTGCCTACACCCCACACAGGTGTGGAGAACACCCTCACCTCCACAACACACCGCCTACACCCCACACAGGTGTGGAGAACGCCCTCACCTCCACAACACACCGCCTACACCCCACACAGGTGTGGAGAACACCCTCACCTCCACAACACACCGCCTACACCCCACACAGGTGTGGAGAACGCCCTCACCTACACAACACACGCTGCCTACACCCCACACAGGTGTGGAGAACACCCTCACCTCCACAACACATGCTGCCTACACCCCACACAGGTGTGGAGAACGCCCTCACCTCCACAACACACGCTGCCTACACCCCACACAGGTGTGGAGAACACCCTCACCTACACAACACGCTGCCTACACCCCACACAGGTGTGGAGAACACCCTCACCTACACAACACACCGCCTACACCCCACACATGTGTGGAGAACGCCCTCACCTACACAACACACACTGCCTACACCCCACACAGGTGTGGAGAATGCCCTCACCTACACAACACACGCTGCCTACACCCCACACAGGTGTGGAGAACGCCCTCACCTACACAACACACCGCCTACACGCCACACAAGTGTGGAGAACGCCCTCACCTACACAACACACACTGCCTACACCCCACACAGGTGTGGAGAACGCCCTCACCTACACAACACACCGCCTACACTCCACACAGGTGTGGAGAACGCCCTCACCTACACAACACACACTGCCTACACGCCACACAGGTGTGGAGAACGCCCTCACCTACACAACACACACTGCCTACACGCCACACAGGTGTGGAGAACGCCCTCACCTACACAACACACACTGCCTACACGCCACACAGGTGTGGAGAACGCCCTCACCTACACAACACACACTGCCTACACCCCACACAGGTGTGGAGAACGCCCTCACCTACACAACACACCGCCTACACCCCACACAGGTGTGGAGAACGCCCTCACCTACACAACACACACTGCCTACACGCCACACAGGTGTGGAGAACGCCCTCACCTACACAACACACACTGCCTACACCCCACACAGGTGTGGAGAACGCCCTCACCTACACAACACACCGCCTACACCCCACACAGGTGTGGAGAACGCCCTCACCTACACAACACACACTGCCTACACCCCACACAGGTGTGGAGAACGCCCTCACCTACACAACACGCTGCCTACACCCCTAGTTTAGCAGTAGTCACAGGGGCGTTTTCCCAAACGCGTCATGCACTGTAGAAGGTATTAACGCCCTCGGGCCTCTTCACCACTGCAGTCTCTGTCCTGTGCTCGGCTCCATCCACAGCTGCTATGGGCCGTGGCAGGGCTGTGTTAGGCTGCATGACTGATGCTCTGCTGAGCCAATTAGGGGTGAGTTTGGCCCGGCAGGAGGCGGCACTACTGCATTGAACATTTCTCCTGCTGTAGTGTGTGTGTGTGTGTGAGTGTGTGAGTGTGTGTGTGAGTGTGTGTGTGTGTGTGTGTGTGGGTGTGTGTGTGTGTGTGTGGCAGCACTGATACACCTTGGGCATGGGCTCATTAGCACTGTGCAAGCAGGTGTTGGGCAAAGCAGACCTCCTGCCTAGGAGCCGATTGGTCAGCCTCTGTCATGTGATCGAGTGCTGATTGATTACCCTCAGCCATGAGGTTTTTGTGCTGTGCCACTTGTAAACAGAAGCGGAAATGCGTGGATTGTTCTGTAGTTTGGGGCATGATTGTGTCTCCAGTTCCACCTGCTGGCGTGAGCAAACACCTGCTCTCCACTCCGCACTCCTGCAGGAGCCAGAGCTGCTGTATTCCAGACCTCCACACACTCCACACACACTGCACGGGGCTTTCAGTGAGCACAACACACTGGTCTGGTGGGATGCATGTAGCAGAATTGTATTTATTGATTATTTGTTTATTGATCTCTGTCACCTTAATCCTGATCTCTCCATATCTCTCTCTCTCTCTCTCTCTCTCTCTCTCTCTCTCTCTATTGTATCTGTCTCTCTTGTAGTGATGACCTTGTCTGCTTTCTTCAGAGGAATTGCCGATAGGTTCTCCCTCTGTTTTGTCTAGAGAAAACTGCTTCATTTTTTTCATTCAATGTTTAACATCCAACTTTCTCAAGTTGGGAACGACTGAATCGATGCTGCATCTTTCAGATCTTGAACAGTCTGCTTCCCCCTTTCTTCCTCTCGTCTGATTTGGTCTTCCTCATCTTCCTCATCTTGCGCGTGTCGTCCGCAGGTCGGGAGCTGTGTGGCGACCCAGAGGGGTTGTGTGCAGGGATGTGGAAGGATAAGACGACGACGATGATGATGACGATGAAAATGATGAGGTTCATTTAAAATAGAATAGAGGCTTTTCCATTGAAGCTCACTGGAGTGCACTAACAAAGTGAAACTCTCAAGAGTCAGAATTCAGCCCTTAAAGTGGGCCGGCTTTGACCAGGCAGAGCGGTTTTGATCTACAGTGGAAGCAAACTTGTGAAGTCTGCTTTTAACCCCAGCTCAATCTCCTGAGATGATGAGAGGACTGACTTGAAGAGAGAGTATTAAAGCACTGGTGGTTGCATTGAGAAGCAGCAGGGGGTCTAGGTCTGGGGACAGGGGAGGACTCTGCCTGCCCTCTGCCTCTGGGTCTCCGTGTCCACCCTGTTCCTATGGAACATCCCAGAGATGCAGACGCTGCTGGTTTTATTCCTTCAGTTCTCTGTAGCCCGTTGAATGTGCGCGCTTCTTTTCACCAACACCCCTCCACCCGCACCCCCACCTAAGCCCCCCAGGAGGGGGCGCACGTGCTCGGACCCTGGTGCTAGGCTCTCGCAGGGTGGGGAGTTGGGATTTGCTAGGTGCTGAGTGTTCTTCCCACTTATACTGCTGTGATGAATCCTTAATGAAGCTTGTCTGTCTTGATACCTGTCTGTCTGTCTGTGTCAATGTGGTTCTCTGTCTAGCTTGATCTGTCTCTCTGCCTTAAGTCAGTCCATGTGCAGAGAGATTTATAAAGCATCGTACTTTCATGCCTTCTTGATTCTGTGCTGAAATACCAGCTGTTCCTGCTGAGATCTGGGAGCTCAGGCTGGTATTTGGGCAAGTATACCTCGTTCTATCACAACACTGATGTTTAACCATGTCATCAAATAATTAAATAAAGCAAGGATCAGAAGTTTGAACACTGTTGATGTTCTGGGAGTTGGGCTTTGTTCATTTATGTCCTGTCTGTTCTACAGTCGTCTGCATAATCTAATATATGCACGCATGTGTGTGTCTGAGTGGGTGGGGTGTGCAGTGGGTGTAGGTGGGGTGGTGTGGTGTGGGGAAGGTGTAGGTGTAGGTAGGATGGGGAGGGTGTAGGTGTAGGTAGGATGGCGTGGGCGTTGTGGGTGTAGGTGGGGTGTCTTGGGTGGTGGGGTGGGGTGATGTAGGTGTAGGTACGATGGCGTGGGCATGGGTGGTGTAGGTGGGGTGGTGTGGGCATGGGTGGTGTGGGTGTAGGTGGAGTGGTGTAGGTGTAGGTAGGATGGCGTGGGTGTGGGTGGTGTGGGTGTAGGTGGGGTGGTGTGGGTGTAGGTGTAGGTAGGATGGCGTGGGTGGTGTGGGTGTAGGTGGCGTGGGCGTGGGTGGTGTGGGTGTAGGTGGGGTGGGGTGTGGATGGTGTGGGTGTAGGTGGGGTGGTGTGGGTGTAGGTGTAGGTAGGATGGCGTGGGTGGTGTGGGTGTAGGTGGCGTGGGTGGTGTGGGTGTAGGTGGTGTGAGGAGGGTGTAGGTGTAGGGAGGATGGCGTGAGTGGTGTGGGTGTAGGTGGGGTGGGCGTGGGTGGTGTAGGTGGGGTGGGCGTGGGTGGTGAGGATGTAGGTGTAGGGAGGATGCCATGGGCGTGGGTGGTGTGGGTGTAGGAGGGGTGGCGTGGGCATGTGTGGTGTAGGTGGGGTGGACGTGGGTGGTGTAGGTGGCGTGGGCGTGGGTGGTGTGGGTGTAGGTGGTGTGAGGAGGGTGTAGGTGTAGGGAGGATGGCGTGAGTGGTGTGGGTGTAGGTGGGGTGGGCGTGGGTGGTGTAGGTGGCGTGGGCGTGGGTGGTGTGGGTGTAGGTGGTGTGAGGAGGGTGTAGGTGTAGGGAGGATGGCGTGAGTGGTGTGGGTGTAGGTGGGGTGGGCGTGGGTGGTGTAGGTGGGGTGGCATGGGCGTGGGTGGTGTGGAGTGGTGAGGATGTAGGTGTAGGGAGGATGCCCTGGGCGTGGGTGGTGTGGGTGTAGGCGGGGTGGGCGTGGGTGGTGTAGGTGTAGGAGGGGTGGCGTGGGCATGGGTGGGGTGGACGTGGGTAGTGTAGGTGGAATGGGCGTGGGTGGTGTGGGTGTAGGTAGGATGGTGTGGGTGGTGTAGGTGGGGTGGCGTGGGTGGTGTAGGTGGGGTGGCGTGGGTGGTGTAGGTGTAGGTGGGGTGGTGTGGGCATGGGTGGTGTGGGTGTAGGTGGGGTGATGTGGGGTTGGTGTAGGTGTAGGGAGGATGGCGTGGGCATGGGTGGTGTGGGTGTAGATGGGGTGGGGAGGGTGTAGGTGGGGTGGGGTGGACGTGGGTGGTGTGGGGTGGGGAGGGTGTAGTTGTAGGTAGGATGACGTGGGTGTAGGTGGGGTGGTGTGGGGAGGGTGTAGGTGTAGGTAGGATGGCGTGGGTGTAGGTGGGGTGAGGTGGTGTGGATATGCATATGGGAGTGTGTGTGTGTGTGTGCGTGTGCATGCTTGTGTGTCTGTTGTGTATGGAAAGATCAATGTTGGTCTTGTCTGAGGTGAGTGCAAAGATATGTAACCCACCGTGTGTGTGTTCGTTCACCGTGTGTGTGTGTGTGTGTGTGTGTGTGTGTGTGTGTGTGTGTGTGGGTGTGTGTGTGTGTGTTCACTGTGTGTGTGGTACCCGCTGGGTGCGTGTGTGTGTGTGTGTGTTCACCATGTGTGTGTGGAACCGCTGAGTGTGTGTGCCCACTGTGTGCATGTGCAGCATCAGTATACCTAATCAATACACCGATCATTTCTGCTCAATTCTCTTTATCCCTAATCAATACAACAGTTTGGCTGAAATAGCATTTTAAAAATCCCCCATCAGGAGGGGGGGGGGGCATGTGGCACTTTGGTGAAGTGCTGGAGTGTTTCAGGGGGAATTGAGGGCAAGATGAACATCCTTAAAAGTGACATTTTGACTTTGTCTCTACGATGACGCAGTTGTGGCAGCTTTGCTCTTGTGCAGTTGCCCCGCCCCCGTTAATTACCTCGTTACTGTGTCATCCTCGTTAATGATGTTTGCTGTCTCTGAGGCACAGCAGTGCTCATGCATGGGGGAGGGAGAGATGTGGGGGCTTTAGTGCAGCAGGACTGTGTGTCCTGGGAGAACTCTCACAGCAGAGCTGCAGGACACTCAGCACAAACCCTGCACAACTAGAGTGCCATGAATGACTAACACTCGGTCTTTTAATATGATGATTTCATGACTGCATCTAGTTTTAAACTATAATAATTATTGTAAGCCTATATGTCTAATTCATATAGGTGCTGTGTATATATGACTCGTCATCATCTCTAGATGAGTCTGCCATAACCACCTCCTGTGTGGTACTAGAGCAGGGGTGCCCACAAGTTTTCAGCTTGCGAGCTACTTATAAGATGACCAAGTCAGAAAGATCTACCTTTTCAAGATCGCCTGGAGTGAGATTTGAACCTTAAGTGTAAATTGTTGACGTCCCTGTCCTCTCCACACACACTCCGTCCCTGTCCTCTCCACATACTCCGTCCCTGTCCTCTCCTCACACACTCCGTGCCTGTCCTCTCCTCACACACTCCGTGCCTGTCCTCTCCTCACACACTCCGTGCCTGTCCTCTCCACATACCCCGTCCCTGTCCTCTCCTCACACACTCCGTCCCTGTCCTCTCCTCACACACTCCGTCCCTGTCCTCTCCACACACTCCGTCCCTGTCCTCTCCTCACACACTCCGTGCCTGTCCTCTCCTCACACACTCCGTGCCTGTCCTCTCCACATACCCCGTCCCTGTCCTCTCCTCACACACTCTGTCCCTGTCCTCTCCACACACTCCGTCCCTGTCCTCTCCACACACACTCCGTGCCTGTCCTCTCCTCACACACTCTGTCCCTGTCCTCTCCACACACTCCGTCCCTGTACTCCCCACACACACTCCGTGCCTGTCCTCTCCACACACACTCCGTGCCTGTCCTCTCCACACACACTCCGTCCCTGTCCTCTCCACACACACTCCGTCCCTGTCCTCTCCACACACACTCCGTCCCTGTCCTCTCCACACACACTCCGTCCCTGTCCTCTCCTCACACACTCCGTGCCTGTCCTCTCCTCACACACTCCGTCCCTGTCCTCTCCTCACACACTCCGTCCCTGTCCTCTCCTCACACACTCCGTGCCTGTCCTCTCCACACACACTCCGTGCCTGTCCTCTCCACACACACTCCGTGCCTGTCCTCTCCACACACACTCCGTGCCTGTCCTCTCCACACACACTCCGTCCCTGTCCTCTCCACACACACTCCGTCCCTGTCCTCTCCACACACACTCCGTCCCTGTCCTCTCCACGCACTGAAGTCAGTTTAAGGTTAAAACCTTGGTAGCATCAATGGTTAACTAGGATATCACCCTGACGAGTCAGGATGGCAGGAGAGGAGATCCCTACACCACCAGGAGTACACCACCATGTTGGGAGGGTCAGGCTTGGCCACTGGGTTGGTCTGTGACTGTCTAGGCTCTGATACAGGCAGAAGATCAGCTCCATTCTACTAGGACCACTGGGCTTGAGGAGTGAGTGGCCCCTCTCTGGCCTCTCCCCTCTGCCCCTCGGAGCAAACGACGGGAAGACCACTCCTCCTCCTGAAGACCACTCCTCCTCTTGAAGACCACTCCTCCTCTTGAAGACCACTCCTCCTCCTGAAGACCACTCCTCCTCCTGAAGACCACTCCTCCTCCTGAAGACCACTTCTCCTCCTGAAGAACACTCCTCCTCCTGATGTTAATGCAGTCACCTGTGAACGTTTCGTATTCATAGCTTAGGCGGTGAGGAGAGGAGGCGGTGTTCCCCTCCTCCCCCATGAAGCCCTCGGCGCGGGTCCGACTCGTCCTTGTTCTGGGGCCGGCGTGGAGCTCCTTCACGAGGACGTGGTCTGAGGCTCCGTGTGTAAAGAGATCTATTTATAACCTGCTGATCGTAATGATTTGGAAAAATGAAAAATTGCGTGTTCAGTCTTCTGCATAAATGCACTGCAGAACTGCATGTCTTGAGGCATGTCCAGAGGCGAAGGGCTTTCAGAGTGAGCACGTTGGCTGTGATTGTGGGGAATTGGTATTCAAAGGGGGCTGGCATGCAGTTGACAGCCTTGCTTTTAAATAGCGCTCTCTTCTGCAGGGCTTTTATAGAAATGAAGAAATGTAGTGAGTAAACGTCTCAGTTTGACAGAAAACTATACACATTACAGGAAAATCTCTTTCATGTTGACTCTTGGGAATTTATTAAATAGGAAGGTTTCATAATAGATTATATTGGATTCCTTTATTGTCATTGCACAAAGTTCAATGAAACGGAGTAATAGCCGTGACTCACATAACAAGCAACATTAAAAACAGATGACTTTCAACGACACTGTATAAAACTATATATAAATTGTAGTACAAAAGTACACAGTTTCCAGAGAAACGAGATGTTTGAGAGACCGCTGTCCTTCCTCAGCTATGCAAATTACTCCTACACATACACACACACACACACACACACACACACATGGACGTCATTTTGATTTCAAAAGTGGGGGGGGGACATGCATTCGTCGCTATTTAAATATTTGGTTTTAACCGTAAAAACTGGGGGGGACCAAAACCGGCTTTTGAAAAAGTGGGGGGGACGTCCCCCCCGTCCCCCCCCCCAATTACGTGCGTGCACACACACACACACTATACTGCCAAAAGTGTTCACTCACCTTCCTTGATTTCCTTGAAAGCATGGATCCATCCTGGCCTCCCATCCTGCTATTAATGGTTCAGGCTGGTGGTGTGGGGGATATTTTCCTGGCACACTTTGGGCCCATTAGTACCAAAGTACCTTAGTATTGTTGTTGACCATGTCCATCCCATTATGACCACAGTGTATCCATCTTCTGATGGCCACTTCCAGCAGAATAACGGCCCATGTCATAAAGCGCAAATCATCTCAGACTGGTTTCTTGAACACAGCAATGAGTTCACTGTACTGGAATGGCCTCCACTGTCACCAGATCTCAATCCAGTAGAGCACCTTTGGGATGTGGATTCTGCAACAACCGCGTGATGTGGGTCCAACCCGGTACTAGCAAGATGTACCTAATAAAGCTGAAGTGGGCCTGTTAACAAAGCAAGATGAAGGTCTCCTCAAGTAGTTAAGGAGTGGTGTTGAGGTCTGTACACACAGGATGTTATTAGTAAGGCTCATTTGTATGGTGTTCATGAATATAACTGAACTATATAACTGTAATGTGGTGCTGATCATCATCTCACAGGTGCCAGCTGTCAGTGTTTGGCAGTGTTCAGTTCTCATATGGCCCCCAGAGTAGAAGCTGGTCTCAACTCTACATCTGTGATGTGATCTACCTGAAGCATCTGCCCGAGGGCAGCAGCTCAAACAGATGATCCACTGATGTCCACAGACGATTCACTGATGTCCATTCATGATGTGTGGTGGCTGCTCTATGGAGGCACTGCGCTGAATACGTCCTCCAAGCTGCTTCTGGGCAGGTCGTGGCCCTCTGGGATCAGTCTGCTCCTGAGATACCTCAGTACCATCTCGATGGAGCAGCCTGCGTACTACAACGCAATACCATACATCTGCAGGCTCTCAGCGTAGCAGAGATGGGAGGGCACCAGCTTCTCCTGCTGGTTGTTTTTCCTGAGGATCCTCAGGGAGTCACTGCTGGACCTTCTCGTCTGCTGCAGTGGTGATGGCAGCGCAGGAGAGATCTGTGTCACCAGGAATGTGAAAGCAGGAACCCTTGGCCCACAGACCCCGTTGATCTATAGTGGATTGGGTCTGTTCTTCAGTCCATTAGGAGTTCAGGATGAGAATGTTCTCAGAACACCATGCTGCCTTCTGTCTCGGTTCTTCCTGAGATCAGTCCGAGCTCAGTTGGGTCATCTGCAAACCCGGTGGTTCTGGGGGAGGAGTTCAGTCATGAGTATGGGCTCAACCCTGGGGGAGCCCGGTTGTGAGTGGAGAGTGACCCAACTGTGGATGGAGGAGGGGTGGTGGCCTAATGTAACTAGTACTGAGGGCACTTGGTCAGAAGGTCTTTGATCCAGTAGTCAGTGAGTGTAATGACCAGTCAGTCTGGGATGGTCTTGTTGGAGACTTAAGTCTGTAAAAATAAAACTTCACGCAATGCCCCTGGTGTGCGGCAGGGTTGTGTGAAGAATAAGAATGACTTCACGAATGCCTGGGCCTTCCTGTGCTTGAACCTTTTTCATTAAGCTGCATGAATCATCAAATGAACTTTAAGGCTTAACTGTAAAACCTTCTCTCTCTCCCTCCCTCCCGCTCTCCATCTCTGGCTCAAACCAGCATAAAGATGGTGATCCTGTGGACTGCTGGTGACATATTCAAGACGACATACTTCGTTCTCAACGAAAGCCCCGCCCAGTTCTGGGTCTGTGGGGCCGTCCAGATTTTGATCGACATCCTCATTCTGCTGCAGGTGGCATACTATGACATCGGATCAAGACTCAAGATCAGATGACCCCATCAGCAGTTGCCGTGATGATGCCAGTCAACTCCAAAACAAGGGCTCCTTTGCAGTGTGCATGTGCATTTTAATAATCAGTTTATATATCATTTTATGTATGTGCTGTGTAAGTTATTTGTAATGTTACATAGGTGTAGCTCTAGCCTGCTCACAACTGCAGTGTCTGAGGTGAGAGATTTTCCCAACGCTTGTACCATAAACTATGACTTTATGTTCATCACAATTTGGTAAATGACACTTTTGCATTGAGTTTAAAGATGGCTCAGGTCTCCGTACGCTGTGAGCAGAAACTGGAACCAGCTGGAACCCCAGAGAAATGAGGCCAGAACTGTGTGGCCCAGACCGCCGTAATGACCAGTCTGGTCCTGGGCTCAGGACACAAGCACAACCCTCCAGCCTTCAGTTCTTCAGGGCTTTTACAATACTTCACCTGAGCTTGGTTAATTGTATAAAAGTACCCTTAAACCAGCAGGAGTCTGTTTGAGGCTTTAAATCGTGTCTGGGAACTGAGGAGTCCTTTTGCTTTAATTGGTTGTTGAAGTCCCTGCTAAAGCAGACAGGAATGGGAGTGTTCCTTCATGATGATATATAAGTCTCAGCCTGCGAACTCTGAGGCTGAGAGTCATTTACTGCTGTTTAATGTCACATACACAAACCTGTCCAGAGATTCCAGCATTGAGATAATGATTACAATGTTGTTCCAAAGTGCAGCCTGCAACATGTTTAAAAATTCATTACAAACTCAGGTAGGAACAGATTGCAGACTGTTAACCCACTGAATATTTGATCCCTTATAGTTGATGTTAAAATGTGAGTTTAAAGGTTAAGGTTTTGGTGTAAGTACCATTAACCAGGCTCTCTTTCAGCATAGTGTGTAGAATAAGTTGAGTTTGCAGGCGTTAGTGACGGTAAGACGACAAATTACAGGTCAGGTGGGAAACCACTGCAGACGTTGGAGATGAGATGAGTGTGTATGGGTCCTTCCTCTCCATTAGGTTCAGCACACACTGGCTCAGTGAGGCTAGTGCTGCTGTGAGCTGGCCAGGAAAGGCTCATTGGTGTCCCAGTGCTAGGTCTACACAGCCCCTCCCCTCGAGAGGGAGGAGCCTACACAGCCCCTCCCCTCCTTACTGTTGTTCACCTTGATTCTGACCGCACACAAGCATGTAGGAGGTCGGGGAGATCAGGCAGTCTGCAGCAGTTCAGTTACCAGTGTCATGACTGTTGGGTTACCAGTGTCATTAATGTTGGGTAACCAGTGTCATTAATGTTGGGTTACCAGTGTCGTTAATGTTGGGTTACCAGTGTCATTAATGTTGGGTTACCAGTGTCATGACTGTTGGGTTACCAGTGTCATTAATGTTGGGTTACCAGTGTCATGACTGTTGGGTTACCAGTGTCATGACTGTTGGGTTACCAGTGTCATGACTGTTGGGTTACCAGTGTCATGACTGTTGGGTTACCAGTGTCATTAATGTTGGGTTACCAGTGTCATTAATGTTGGGTTACCAGTGTCATGACTGTTGGGTTACCAGTGTCATGACTGTTGGGTTACCCGTGTCATGACTGTTGGGTTACCCGTGTCATGACTGTTGGGTTACCAGTGTCATGACTGTTGGGTTACCAGTGTCATGACTGTTGGGTTACCAGTGTCATTAATGTTCTGTTTCAAGGTTTGGTTTTCTAGTTCATCCAGAAGGATAAACTCCAGTGTGTTTTGTTTTGTATGTGTGTCCGGTGTCAGTACTCATGCGGTGTAGTGCTGATGTCATGTACAGTGGCGTCTCTGACTCGAGGAAATGTTACTGAATGAAACTTTTTCAGGGATGACCTGCATAAAAACCTTAAACCCCAGTTCCTGTGTGCAGTTTGTGCTCTCTCTGCAATTTTGTCATGTACAAAACATGCAGGAAACCCCCAACATGACTGTACACACGCACACCCCCCCCCAACACGTCTGACTGCAAACACAATTACCCCAACACTTCTGACTGCAAACACAGACACCCCAATACGTCTGACTAGCAGAGAAACACCCCCCCCAACACATCTGACTGCAGACACCCCCCCCCCCCCCCCCCCCCAACACACACACACACGTCTGACTGCACCTTCTCTCTTTGCCTCTGGGCGCTGCATATGGGTAAAGCAGCAGTCAGTGGGACAGACGGGTAATCATCTTCTCCGTTGCCACCTCCAACCTTCACAGGTGAGTGGATGCCTTGACCTGGTGCCTGCACCGTGACATACGAGTGGGTGGAGCAGGACACATGTGAGGGTGAGGGAGGGGCTGGTGGAGTCATGGCTCAAGGATGTAGTTGGGTAGGGAGAGATGGGGCCCCTTCACCAAACACCCCATCCATTCATCCATTTTACCCTTGACTGGGACATGAGGATGGGGGAAGGGTTAACACAGCTGGAGCCTCCTCCTCACACAGGAGCCGTCCGCAAATCTGCACTGAGATACTGACATTTTACTGAAATTGCACGTGAAGTTGTTACACCAGCCTCAGAATGATGGAGTGATCTTAGGATTGTTGTCTGAGGTGTTAATGGACCGGTAGCAGCCCAAACTGTGTTATATGTGTTTCTTCTCTGGTTTAGGCATTTAAGCAAGAAAAGGTGGGTATTGTGTGTCATCTAAAATGTGTGTAGCTCACTGCTGCAGAAATGCAGACACATTAAATGCAGGAATCCTGTGTGTGTGTGTGTGTGTGTGTGTGTGTTTTAACACCTTAAACCTCAAGTGTTATATTTCTGAGTCCATCACCTGCAGTAAAGGAGAATGCCACACAGAGAATGCGGTTTTTAAGTGACTGCTTTTGTGTCTGTGTGTGTGTGCGCGCGTGCGAGGGAGAGAGATGTATAACATGAAGAAACTACACACAAGCTTTTTAGTGCACACTGTGTGCTAATATTGTCCGTGTTGTGTTGCGCCTCTATAATATGATACCCATAGAAGTGCACTCACCCTGACTAGAATGAGTGTGAACCATTTTACAGGCACTAGCACACGTGAAATGTTCTGTGTCTTACCCTACACTACCCCCAGGTTCCTTCTGTCTGTGGTGCAGTACTGACTCCAGCCTCTCTGCATGAGAGCGTGCGCCTTCCTTTACGCCCTCATAGTTGCAATTGCTGATGCGCTCTAGAGAGATGAGCCCTGACGTTAGCATAATGAGAGAGCCCAAACGCAGAGGAGCGCTGAAACATCCACGCTGCCATCGTTCTCTGCCCTGTCCCACCTCCAGGAGAAGACCTCCTCTAATGAGCCCTACAGAGCTGTGGAGACGAGGTCGGCTGTGCCGCTCCTCCACCTCCTCCACCACCACCTCTGTCCTGGAGTCTGTGGGGGTTTCCCACAGCAGGTGCTTACCCAGAGGCAGGAGGGGCAAGTTAACTACGGTTGACCCTGCTCTCCCGTCTTTGGTCTCCTGGTTGGAGATAATCAGACATGGTCGACGTTGAGGATCCCAGATCCTCCCACATCTCTCAGTTTAGGTGTAATGATGAAGACTTCATGTGGTTCTGGTGCTGATCCAGGTCCTGACAGACACCCTCCTGTCCAGCTCTGGGGCAGATGTTTGCCTTGGAGCTGCCTTTCAGGTTCTTCCTGCTCCTCTCCTGCAGGGTGCTGATGTCGCTCGACGGGTTTGGGTGGAGGAGGGTCTCGCCAGGCGGGAGCCACTCGGCACGCCCAGCCTCACTCGCGTGTTACTGCACAGTGTTTGATTAATGCAGCAGTTTGTGTAGCTGTAGGGAACATGACACCGTAGAGCAAATCGAACCCAGTGAGCGACTGTCACCTCAGTCTGCCTCAGGTACCAACACAGGGGGCGTGTGGGAGCGATCGCAGCTCATTCTCAGAGTTCTTTAATGCCCTTGTAAGTAAACCTTCCCTCTCATTACAAACATCATGAACTGGGTTGACATACGGCAGATGGCATTCGGGCTGCAGGTAACTCACCATCACCTAAACCCTCGTGAACAGCTTCTTCTATCTCGCCATTCCCAGTGTGATTATTGGTGATACTGGAACCAGTTCCTCTTTCAGTTCTACACGTCCTCCGACAGTGTCCTTGCTGCTCATTGTTTCCGTGTCATTCCCCAGAGTCGGGCCCTCCTCTCTCTCGGGACCGAGGTGTGTATGAAGGACACAAGCCCCGCCCTTTGCCCCACCCCTTGTCCCGCCCCTCACTCAGCTTCTCTGGAGTGATTACAGTAACCCCACACTGATGAATTAACCCCAGCCAGAGCCATTAAAGAGCCCTGGAGCAGACCTACCCCTCCACACTGCTGAAGGTGACCTTGAGCACAGAATTTTAGCCAACATTCGATGTGTTACAGATGCACTGCAGAGATGATGTATCAGTTAGAGCATGTTAACTGTGTTTCAAGTATTAGTACTGTAAACTAAGTGGTTATGGCACAGAGAACTGTGATCAACCACAGAGCTGTAGTCCTGGCCCTAGGCTTGATCTGTCTGGTCTCTGTATGGATCTGTATCACACACACACACACTTCAGTTTCATTCAACATTTCACTAAAGACAAATGAGAAAAATACGTAATTCAGCTTGACCCACAAATTTGTTAAGCTTTGTATGACAGTCCCGTAAAGACCCGACTTGTAAGGCAGAGGTGCTTAAATACACTCTGACTTCTAACCTTTACAGGAAAACTTAATGTGACCTCCCCTAAACTTTAGAATGCATGTCCAACTGTTCAATGTTTCAGTACTTATTGCACAACTTGCAATAAGTAAGTTAACGGCAAGGAACTTAACGGCAAAATTCACAACAGGTGTCTGATCCATGATACCAGTACATTTCCTGGTTCACCTCAAGGTGATGTGGGTTTGGTTCCCGGTCCGGACTGCTCCAAAAGACGTGTGTTAGATTGATTGGTGTGTGTGTTGGTCATGTGATGGACTGGCGTACCCTTCCTTTGCCTGATGATATTGGGATTGGCTCCACCCCAAATCCACCCCCCCATAACCCCGACTAGGGGATTAAGAGGTAGAGAAATTATGGCTTCCAGTGAGGTTGGTGGTGTTGGTCTGTTGTGGGCAGGTGTGTCTATTCAATACAGAACCGTCCTACACTTTGCCCTACACATACTACTTCAATAACATCATTAATGCATTCTTAGTGCTTCTGCAACAACTCCCTAATGTCATCTTCATGAACAATGGTCCAGCTTATCCAGGTTGCATAATTAGCAAATGGCTGCTGGAGACTGGGGTTCCTCAAATGGAGCGGCCTGCACTTTCTCCAGACCTGAATCCCATAGAACACCTGTGGAATCAGCTCCGGACCCCAGAACCTCCATGACCTGGGGGCCCTTCAAGAAGAGTGGGACGATATGCCTCAGCAGACAGTAAGTTGACATGTGAACAGCATGAGATGTCATTGTCGACCTGTAATTGATGCTAATTATTATTATTATTTATATTGTAGCATTCAACAACCCAGAGACAGAATTGGAATTTGCGGTTAGAAAAACCCTGACCCATCTGGAGGAGAGCCAGCTTCTGTCTTTCAGCTCCTCCACACCTTCTCCATCACACGTCACTCTGGTTGGGTTCCTCTAGAACGTGATTTTACAGAAAGATTTTCCTCTTTGTGACTCTTTGCTCTCTTATGAATTATATAGAGCTCTTTTAAGCTGCCTAGCAGATGAAGAACCTCTTCTGGCTATGGAGCTACAGTGGATCAGGAAACATACAGCTCTGTGTGTAACACCACCTTTAACCTACCCTGGAGCTACAGTGGGTCAGGAAACATACAGCTCTGTGTGTAACACCACCTTTAACCTACCCTGGAGCTACAGTGGGTCAGGAAACATACAGCTCTGTGTGTAACACCACCTTTAACCTACCCTGGAGCTACAGTGGGTCAGGAAACACACAGCTCTGTGTGTAACACCACCTTTAACCTACCCTGGAGCTACAGTGGGTCAGGAAACATACAGCTCTGTGTGTAACACCACCTTTAACCTACCCTGGAGCTACAGTGGGTCAGGAAACATACAGCTCTGTGTGTAACACCACCTTTAACCTACCCTGGAGCTACAGTGGGTCAGGAAACATACAGCTCTGTGTGTAACACCACCTTTAACCTACCCTGGAGCTACAGTGGGTCAGGAAACATACAGCTCTGTGTGTAACACCACCTTTAACCTACCCTGGAGCTACAGTGGGTCAGGAAACATACAGCTCTGTGTGTAACACCACCTTTAACCTACCCTGGAGCTACAGTGGGTCAGGAAACATACAGCTCTGTGTGTAACACCACCTTTAACCTACCCTGGAGCTACAGTGGGTCAGGAAACATACAGCTCTGTGTGTAACACCACCTTTAACCTACCCTGGAGCTACAGTGGGTCAGGAAACATACAGCTCTGTGTGTAACACCACCTTTAACCTACCCTGGAGCTACAGTGGGTCAGGAAACATACAGCTCTGTGTGTAACACCACCTTTAACCTACCCTGGAGCTACAGTGGATCAGGAAACATACAGCTCTGTGTGTAACACCACCTTTAACCTACCCTGGAGCTACAGTGGGTCAGGAAACATACAGCTCTGTGTGTAACACCACCTTTAACCTACCCTGGAGCTACAGTGGGTCAGGAAACATACAGCTCTGTGTGTAACACCACCTTTAACCTACCCTGGAGCTACAGTGGGTCAGGAAACATACAGCTCTGTGTGTAACACCACCTTTAACCTACCCTGGAGCTACAGTGGGTCAGGAAACATACAGCTCTGTGTGTAACACCACCTTTAACCTACCCTGGAGCTACAGTGGGTCAGGAAACATACAGCTCTGTGTGTAACACCACCTTTAACCTACCCTGGAGCTACAGTGGATCAGGAAACATACAGCTCTGTGTGTAACACCACCTTTAACCTACCCTGGAGCTACAGTGGGTCAGGAAACATACAGCTCTGTGTGTAACACCACCTTTAACCTACCCTGGAGCTACAGTGGGTCAGGAAACATACAGCTCTGTGTGTAACACCACCTTTAACCTACCCTGGAGCTACAGTGGGTCAGGAAACATACAGCTCTGTGTGTAACACCACCTTTAACCTACCCTGGAGCTACAGTGGGTCAGGAAACATACAGCTCTGTGTGTAACACCACCTTTAACCTACCCTGGAGCTACAGTGGGTCAGGAAACATACAGCTCTGTGTGTAACACCACCTTTAACCTACCCTGGAGCTACAGTGGGTCAGGAAACATACAGCTCTGTGTGTAACACCACCTTTAACCTACCCTGGAGCTACAGTGGGTCAGGAAACATACAGCTCTGTGTGTAACACCACCTTTAACCTACCCTGGAGCTACAGTGGGTCAGGAAACATACAGCTCTGTGTGTAACACCACCTTTAACCTACCCTGGAGCTACAGTGGGTCAGGAAACATACAGCTCTGTGTGTAACACCACCTTTAACCTACCCTGGAGCTACAGTGGGTCAGGAAACATACAGCTCTGTGTGTAACACCACCTTTAACCTACCCTGGAGCTACAGTGGGTCAGGAAACATACAGCTCTGTGTGTA